>NC_089736.1:12218206-12525706 GCF_035083965.1 Branchiostoma lanceolatum
CTTGTCCTGGAACAACAAAGATAAAAAATTGAAGTTCTGCTGCAGTACCAAGGTCAGATACCAGGGGGCCCAAAATCAGCCTTGAATTTTGGCTTCACAACACCCGCCCACATACCAAATATCATCGTAATCCATCCAGGGGTTCTTGAGTTATGCTGACTACAATAGTCCAGAAACACACACAGACACACCAAAAACAATATCTCCATTTTTCATGGAGATAACAAAGATACATTTCCAGTGGTTAAGGTCTCATTCCTGAGTTACTCCGTGTGTAGACTCTCAAAGAGTCCGTACGCCAAAAAATGAACGGCTGCATGAACGTGTGTTTATATCAGTGGGAAATTCCCTTTTAGCCGGCCCAACTGATCTCAAGCGTCAAACTGATGGAAGCTTGTTTGTAACTGAAGAAATTAGCAGGTAAAGTTCGGCGGTCGCACGCGAGGTCGGACGTGCACAGCCCGACATTGTAGGTGATGCGGTTGTGCGCTCTTCAGCTGGAAAGTGCCTATTTTTGGGGTGTAGCTAAGTGCAGGTTGTAAAACTGTTGGCAAAAAAAACGTTTATAGTGCCAACATAAAACCTTTAAAAACCCTTCTTTTCCTTAAAAATTTTGGCCCAATCTAGAGACCATATGTAATTAGGAAATAGAAAGACTTTTTGTCCGTTTGGACTGATTTGCAATGATAAAATTTTAGCAGTTGACAAGTGACCGTTAAAGTAGCTAAAATCAAGTTACCATTAGCAAATCAAGAATTAAAGTAGCCTGGTCTGTTTCTACAAACTAACCTTGATGGCATTGCCCAGTTTGGCGTCTGCTACGGCCAGTTCCTCGTGAGCCTCCTTCGCTACGATCTTCTTCAGCATCTTCTTCATGGTTTTGCTCATCTTGCCTTCCACCGCCGCCGTGGCAGCTGGAAACATGGGGGAGAAAGACACCTGTCAATCACCTGGCTTCTGCCTTCTGATTGGTCTTACTAGCACATTTAATTAAATCACTGATTACCAGACCTGTCCCTCAGTCCTGGGATGGAAATTCGCTTCCCAGGACAGACAAAAATTTTACTCTGTCCGTCCAATAAAAATCTTTAATTCCTACCTGTCAATCACCTGGCTTCTTCCTTCTGATTGGTCAAGCACATTTAAATCACTGATTACCAGGGCTGTCCCTGTCCCAGGATGGAAACTTGCTTATCAGGACGGACAGAAATTTCACTCTCCAAAAAAATCTATATTTCATTTCATGGAAATGATAAAAATGTATTTTCATGAGCCTTAACTGACAGATATTAATTATAATATACACTATAATCAGTTACAATGTAAACTGAAGGGACCACCCTAAAGATTAATAATAAACTTAACTGACAGATTTAGCAATGAAAATTAACAACACGGGATCCCAAACGATGAGTGAGATGGGAAAAGAATCTAAAGCTGGAGACAGCACTGCTGATTATATTATTTCACAATCTTCTTATGTTGTATTGTAAAAACGTTTAAACTTGTATTGTCATTATTAGCATTATGTATTTACAATAAAAAAAAGATAAAGCAGGCATCCCCAATTGAGGTGAAGCATATTCAGTATTTACAATAATGAATAATTTTCTTGATATAAACTGAGAAATTATTATATTTTCTCAGTTTTTCATATCAAGCCTCAACTTACCAGATAGCGCCTCTGTTGTGTCATCAAACTTCTGGAAGTGCTTGAGTTTCACGCTAAAGATTCAAACAAAAACACATCTCGTTAAGGATGAAACAAAAACCTTACCGAGGAAACACTTCAAGCAGACGTGACAGTTTGTTTCAGTGGTAGTGACGAAGTGTAGAGAAATCTTCAGTAGTCATCAGCACACTGTTCTCATCATTAACAAACTGTTGGAATGTAGAAAAAATACAATCCCCAACAAACCATCCCTCATAACTATCTACAAACTCAAAAAGTATACTATTAGGCTCGCCCCTGAGGCGTCACCAAAAAAATTGATCTCCCCACACCAAATTCATCTTGGAAGGTAAGATGTACAACTTATTTTTTAAAAACAAAATTTTGGAATCTCTTTGTTACAATGTAGCGCTGGTCATAAAAGGAATAATGCTTATCAAGTACAATGCTGCATACACAAATATGTGCTAAGATTAGTAAGAAATCAGACAATACAGAAGTTCTTACATTTTGCTGGCCTTTTCTGGCGTCTCAAAGTCCTTGAAAAGTTCCTCAGTCTCCTGTAGTTTCTTCTCATTCAGTAACTGTGGAAAAAATACATTCATTTTTTGTAAGTGCACTTTCTTTACTAGCATGAAAGTCTACCTGAGTCTATATACTGAACATTCAATTAAGTTTGCGCCATTCAAATATCGGGCAACGGACTTAGGAAAGGAAAGTGATCTCGAACCAGTTTAGCTCAAATGAACTCAATGAACAGATGAGCTATTCTTCCACTGGTCATGACAGGAAGACAGACGCTATATTATATACAGTATTTACAGGTTGAACCGTTCATTGTACAGGGGAAATTCCCCTAGCTCTTTTCGACAAGCACAATGAACCATGGCATAACGTCCCGTCCTAAGGACTGCGACCCTTTCCGGTAGCGTGCATGTCGGGTGAGCGACACAGCCGGGATCGAACCCGGGGCTTCTAGTTCCAGAGGCAGGGCCGCTAACCACTGGACTAAGCACGCTGTGTACCATGAAAATCTTGAAGGTACCGGTAAAAAACACCGGATACTGTACCGATATGAAATAATTAATTTTACTTTGTATGTGCTTATTTTGTGACTTATCTCCTAACCTCATGCAACACCGAGAGACAACATAACTAATATACAACAAGAGTTCTACGACCTCATACCTTCGTCAAATGATTTTGACCTTTATGACTGACGTATTAGGAGTGTTTTTCATCAATCATCAATCATACCAGTTGATCCTCTTCTCCCAAATAACATAAGTTGTCCAAACCTCCTTGTTATGAATATGAGCTTAACAAAGAAGGTTATGCTAACATTTATCATCAATTATGCAAATAAGCTCCCTCCTTATTAGCATAATTTGATTCAATGGTGTTCACATTCACACAACTTCCTAATGCCACAAGTATGAAATTGCCGTCATTTACTAGTATGGAATTATAGTAGTTTCTCATTAATTATGCTAGTTAGGCCCACATTTGCATATTTCCTATCTATCAACATTCCTCTCTTCCTTAGTTACAAATGTCACATATTTGAATAGTCATATCATGGAACACAGCAGATTTTTAAAATTGCCTCATTAATCATGCGAGTTATAATTTGATTTGCATAATTATCATCCAATCATACAAAGCATCACGTAAGCTATCTACATACCAAAAATCATGACCATCCATCAAGACCATCTCGAGTTATAGTTTTTCTCATTAATTATGTCAATGAGGTTCTCATTTGCAAAGCTGATATCTATTAATATTTCTCTCTTCCTCAGTCACATATGTCACATGTTTGAGAGTCCTATCATGGAAATTGATGGATGCATAAACTTTCCTCATTAATTATGCAAATTAGATACTGATTTGCATAATAAGTATCTAATCATGTACATCAGCACTCAAGCTATGTACTTACAAAAATGTATGACCATCCACCAAGCCCTTCTTGAGTAATTCCCTTTCAAAGTCTGAAGCAAAACCTGCCCCTGCTATAGCCAACCCATAGGTCTGCTTGGAGACTACCTTACCAATGCCTACAGCTGGCCATGGCTGACAGCCAATTTGTGTAACTGACGTTTCCTGCCTTCAACATGACCCCTCATGACCCCTGCCCCTATCCATGACGCCTTGGAACAACACAGCCAACACGTACACATACTTCAGCATACAATATAACACATCTTTACACTTTTCTCGTTAATTATGCAAAACACTTCGCCCAAAATCTAATCATCTTGAGATTTCCCACATACACACCGACACACCAACTACGACAACAAACCATCCAGGCGTTCTCGACTTATTCTGTTCACTAACAGACACACAGACAAGCATCATCGAATAACCTTCTCGACGAAACTTCGTCGACGAAGGTAACATCTTTTATGCAGGCCGGGAGTTATGATATCAAAGCCAAGGAGTATGGTAGTAGGAAACCTAGTTATGTTCTTTGAATAAAGATACTGACAAGTTGTTAACAGTTTGTTAATGTTTCTGTCATTATACTACTGTCATTATTGAAGAAGTTCAGAAGAAAACACGTTAATTTTTAAAAAAATTGTCCAGGTACGGGTTCAGGTCCGGACCTGTACCTAAACCCCTGTACCTGTACCTGTGTAACAGTGGGGGTTCAAGCGCCTCCAACTGACCAGTCTAACTGGTCGCGACCTTTTAGCCTAGTGGTTAAGGCGTGCGTGCCTGTGATCTGGGCTGCCGGTTTCGGCGTGGGTTCGAATCTCGGTTGGGATCACTTGTTTCTACTCCCTCCTTTGATTTGTTTCACCTGTACCTGATGTTACCGTTTAGGTATGCAGCACTAGCCACGGTAAAAATCTAAAAATTGCTGTGTCTTTGAGTTTATGGTAGTAACCAAAATCAAGATAAAAAATGTTCACAGGTATGATCAATCTGAGATGACCAACCATGGACTTAAAACAATTTGAGGTTTTACAGTATATATGAATTATTAGATATAACGTTATAATTGTAAACATATTGTTTACCCAATTTGTAATGTATCCAATGAAAAGTTATAAAAAATTGGGCCATGCAATTATCTGCAATACATTCTCTCGGGAAATTCTTTTATCATGGCACAACAAATTATCTAACATCCGTCGAAATAGACTCGAGAAGCTACAACTAGCCTGATAATTTTTTTGTTTAAATCGCCCCCCTCCCCACCTTTAAAATCCCTTATAAATATTATCAGACATTTAAGCTATTTATAGCAAAAAGACTGCCTGTAGTATGTTTATGTTACAGTCTGTGACTTCCCTCATTGATTTGATGATATAAAACGTGCATACTGCCGCAGATTTGTTAGGAAAGTGTTAGTAAACCATAAATTGTAACACACACGTGCACGTGCGCGAAGATGTCATTTTTCACTCGGCAAAGTTCGGGATGAACAAACGCCGCATTTGGGCCCAAAATAGACGATTCAAGCGGAGAAAAAACAACGGAAATTATGCATAATACTACTAATATTGGTGTTCTTACCTTGAATATGGCATAACCTGCCGGGGTTTCAAATAAAACCAACATTTTTGTGGCTAAATTCTAGATTCGCCCATCCACGCGATGAAAAAAGCTGCCAACGTACAGTGCGCAGGCGTCGTGACCTTGTGCCACTCATGGATCAGGGGTGACATCTAGCGATTGTATTACAAACTGCAGTTCAAATTATTTTCGCCGCACGGTCCTGTGGGGACCTTTAGCGTTTTTGTTACGAACTGCAGGTCAAATACACCTGTTCGACACTCCGTTGGACCCGAGTCGACACTCTCCTCTTTAGATTGGGCTATTATGTTTCTGTTGAACCAAGGCAGGTTGTATCTGCTTGATGTTGTTTTACTAGGGATGTGCACGTTCATAGTGTGCTTCATTATATCTTTAAAATCGTCCCATTTCTGTGTCACGGACATATCCTCAGTTCGTTTGTTAAAGTTTGCATAGTCACTAAGGTCACTCTTGATGGCCGGTTCATCAGCTTTAGTTCGAATATATACTTTTCTCTTGGGTTTCCTGTTTTTTTGGGTGCCAGGTTAACATCCATGATCCACCAATACCATGTCGTGGTCACTTTTTCCAGGAACTACTGTGGTCTTTTCAATTATGTTAGAAATGGAAGAAAGTAACGTTATAGGGCGGCTGTGGATGGGTAATTTAGCTTGGTTGGTTTACGTGAAGGTGATTCAGTACCAAAGACAGGTGTTAGGATTACCGAATACTGAGTAGGTCCAGAAAATAAGAAGCAAACCAATCATAAGTGTTTCTCCTTAGCTAAGGCCCTAATTTCTGTATTATCGTTACAGCTATGTACAGTCTTGTCTTTTTCCAGAAACACCCGTTGATCGTAGTATTTTTGGTGGCATTATCTTGAGTTGGTCGGCAGGCGAAGACTTCCTGGTAATGCGGCCTAGTCGCCTGATAGCCCACTGCATTTTGAGTAGACGACTGTGGTTTGCAGTTCAAATATGTAACAAAAATGGCTGTCTAGAAAAAACGTCACAATTTAGTATTCCAACATATTTGCTTGGAGATAAGATTTTTATTAAAATACACGCGATATCTATTGGTCGGTATACCATACCATACCGTGTGTGCTCGGGGTGATATATAATCATCTGCTCAGTTATGTTCTTTACCTGATATTTTTCAGTGCATCGCATTTTTCCTGCAAAATCTAATCCATTATAACCCACAACATGACAATAAACACGATATATAAAAAACGCATTTTATTTCAAAAAAAAAAAAAATACAACAACAGCAACATTAGAAATCGCTTCCTTCCCTCACGCCCTATTTACAAATAGTTCACAATAATCACAGTTCATAATACCAATAATAATCCATCTTTGGAAATCTAAAGCATTTTGCCTCTGCAATATTTTACAAATCATCCGGAAAATTTCACACACAAGTATCACACTTCAGAACAATAAATGAATTCACCATCACTGAATTGAAGGCAAAAATCAGCTATTTACAAAATACTTCAGGCGTACAAATACTATGTACAACGATTATACTGTAGTCAGTTTTCAAAACATTGTCAGGGAAAATCTTTAAAAATCGTTGGAAAGCAGTCAAAAGTCACATATTGTGATGTTTTAATGGTCACTTATATTATATATATACAATAGTTTTTATGCACTTAGAATATTGTCATATATTATTATGCTGTCCATGCCTAATTCTATTGTGATGTCTTTGCTTTGTCTGCAGGGCTAGCCTTTTACAATAGCCACAGGCTAGTTGACATGGATGTCTGCAGCCGCCATAAATCTGCCCTGATGCCTGCGGTTGATTGATTGATTGATTGACAGGCTAGTTGAGTAGCCCTGACTGTGTGTCCTGAATAGCCAAACCCATTAGCCAACAGATCGCTAATGTTAGCCCCAAAACATAAAAATCTGTTCATTTTATGATAAAGACTTCACCATGAAACATTTACAATATTACAGCCGGATTTCTGTGTATGACAACAGTGTAAAAGTGGTCATGTTACTTGTCTATACACATACATGTTTCGTGGACTGTACATGAAGAAAAACTACCACTGTTTAACAGCAATAAGTGCATATGTACAGATGACGTCAGTTATAATTGCATGCACAGCAACAAGATGGCCGCTGTGAACGAAAGGCACCATGGGATGTACGCCCTAAGCGCATGCGCACTTCCGGTGTACTGAGCGTCAGTCACTCCGTTGTCGTTGATTACTTCATAACCTGTGATGATAAAAAATCCTCAGTCAACAAATATATATTCGAGTTTTATTTGAAAGTTCTTGCCCGAGGGCTAATTGCAACATGAAACGATACGTATAAAACGTATAAAGATAGTGCATGCCGTTAACAACGGTGACAAGTGGAACAAGTGACTATCCTAAGAAATGCTACGGAATACAACCTATGCTTTTTGGCGACGCCTCAGAGGCGATCCTAACAGTGTTGGGTTTGACCTCTTTTTGGAAGCATTGGAAGACGAAAACAAACATTACATTCTATGTACGTATGAAAAATAGATGTATAGAAGAAAGGTTGCAAAATAATCGTTGTAACTAACTACCTGAATGCTGATTTGAGCTTCTCGTGATTAAACAAATTTACAAACAAACAAACTGTGACCCAAAGATAGAATTAATTACATCATGGACAGATTAGTGTAGAAATAAAAGAACAACAATTAACAAATAATTTCTTTGCAAGCGTATCTACCTGAAGATGCATACGTCGCGAAGAATCCCTTGTATGGTCCGGTGTTCCCCGCCCTGAACTCAACTGTCATCTGATTGGTCGCCGTGGTCACCGAGTAAGTCTCCTCATCGGACATTCTGCCGCAGATCGAAACTGGAAACCAGCAGAAGCGAGATATGGTTACCTTTTTGTACAGTCAATCCTGGATTCAGGGATTGAGGATGGTTGCTGAGGACAGGTGGTTATCAAGGACAGGTGTTCTTAAGTTATGCTGGCCACAAATATCCGGAAATACAAACAAGCAAACCCCCTTACACAGCCACACGAATCATTTCTAATGGAGGTAATTACCTAGATGATTCTTGTCGCTGCCTACTCCGTCATGGACAGTGAGTCGGCCGGTTTCAGCGTCGCACAGCGGCTGCAGAGGGAAAATTCCTCCCACACTGAAAAAGAAACTAAAGTTAAGTATTTGTGCTACATATACTACAGGTTTGCTATGCTAGTTTAGCGATTATGGGGTCTTTTAATGAATATGAATTGGTAATGATTTTTTTCTTTTTATTTGAGTTGAATGTGTGATAGTTGTGTGCCGGCTTGTTAAAAACAGAGAGAACCCTAGCGACCCCCCAAAAAAACCCTCCCAATGAAATTGTATGGCTACCCTGCGACGTCACAAAATCAAGATGGCGGCAACCACACATGCCAACGGACCCAACAAAGGTTTTGCTACGCAAACCTGTAATCACATATCTACATCGAGGGCTTGATTATCATACCCTACATATAACTTACATAACGTTAGTTGTCTTCCTGGACGGCAGTTGAATCAATAAAAAAACATACTAGTAGTTTGTTCCTTTCGTAAAATAGGAAACTAAGGAAAAGCAAGAGAACAACATCGACGATTTGGGAATAGAAGCATAGAAATGTTATGGTCAATGTTGGCTGCCTTCATGTATGGCAGTTGAGTCAATAAAACCCCCTGTTTCTGCTTTCGTAAAACAGAAAACTGAGGAAAAGCAAGGGAACAGCACCGCCAATTTTACGAAAAGAATCGAAGAAGTACTGTGGTAAATGTTGGCTGCCTCCATGGATGAATGAATGAATGGCTGGTTTATTCAGCAAACAAATGCAAACCTAATGGCAGCTCTGAGGCTGAATATACAGGCTCGTTTACAACACATTAAGATTTTATGAATGATAACAGTTGAAAAAAGAAACCCAGGAAAAGAAAGGGAACAGCATTGACAATTGAGGACGAAAAGCGAAGAAATGATGTTGATAAACTCACTGGAAGCTGCGCAGCTTGAGCGTGATGTTCTGTCCGGGCTCCACTAGCACCTCCCACTTACACACGATGTCGTCATAGTCGGACGGGAAGTGGATGGACGTCAGAGTTCCGGTCGGGTCGGTGATCTTCCGGGGACTGCGGCAGCCGCTCTCAACAACTGAGGTAGGGAAGGTAAGAGGGAGTATATCAGTTTCTTTCTTTGTCTGTTTATGAGTTATACACAAAGCAAATGGCATCAAAAACATAAAACATTAAAAACAAGCTGCTAGGGGACCCAAACCTACACCTCTTCTTCATTACATCACAAGCTATCTGCCACCAAAAAATCAAGACCATGGCACGTCCAGGTCAAAAGATAGAAAAAATGGAAAGTTCTGCTGCAGTACAAAGGTCACATACCAGGGGGCCCAAAATCGACCTTGAATTTTGGCTTCACAACACCCGCCCACATACCAAATTTCATCGTAATCCATCCAGAGGTTCTTGAGTTATGCTCACTACAATAGTCCGGAAACACACACAAACACACACACACACACACACACACACACACACACACACACACACAGACACACACACACACACACACACACACACACACACACACACAGACAGACAGACACGCTAAAAACAGTATCTCCATTTTTCATGGAGATAATTATCTGTGTTAAAATGCATGGAAAACGTGGATATCAATTTCTTTTTACATCTTGAATGTAGGGGGACCATTACACTCTTTGGGAAAATTGTGTCTCGTGCAGTGGTGAACTGTATGCTTGTGTTGATAGTATGTTCAGCACCAAGGACAGGTTTGTGCTAGGTATGATGCTTTTTCAAGTAGCTAGTAGTAGTGCAATGAGGCTTCGCTACGGCTCGCGTTTTTTTACCAAGCACACTGAGTCATAAGTACTCTTCTCGATAAGTGTGTTGGGTTCTTTTACCTGCAGATGTTTGGCGCTAGAGGCTTATGCATGAAGCTCCCTCATACAACAATAACTAGGCGTAATTTGATAAAAAGTGAGTCATAGATACTTTCTCGATAAGTGTGTTGGGTTCTTTTACGTGCAGATGTTTGGCGCTAGAGGCTTATGCCTGAAGCTCCCTCATACAACAAGAACTAGGCCTAATTTGATCAAAAAAAAAGATGACATACTGCTTCCCTCCGGAACGCTGGCGAACTTGGCCTTGAAGCCGTGGAAGCCCTGGAGGTTGGTGGACCACTTGCTGGTGATGAACTTGACCGACATGGCGTTGCCGGTGGACAGGACCACAGGAGGGATGATGTCACCACAGTAACGGCCTGGGGGAAAGGAATGAACTCAATGTTGAATCGCACTAGATATCTATTTATCTATTCATGAATCTTAAGGGTGGTCCCTTCGATTAAAATTGTAACTGATTTCTAATGGATCCCTAACTCATCGCACTTCACAATGCAGCGGAGGCCGATACGTTTGTACCACCCTCCTGAAAGCAGAGCCCCTATCGCTCGATTCGCTACCTCGCTCGCGTAGGGGCCCTGCTCTTCACCCCCGGTAGACACGCTTCTGGCGACGTCACTACCAAAACAGCTTGCAGCCAATAAGAGGGTTTGCTCAAGCACTGCTCAAGCTCATCTTATGCAAAACTGTAAAGGACGCTGGGGAGCTATCAACTTCTTGGGTTCAGAACAAATTAACCGCCAAATTGTGCCAAATAAGGATAGCTCATTAATTATTCAAGGTTTTGCTAGGCAAATCTGTAACGTACCGAGAAGAGCTCCCCCGTGGTCGGGGGAGTCGAACACCTCCACGTAGTGACGCCTACAGTTTTGTGGAGCAAGGGGCCAGGGATCGGTTCCCAAGTACGCAAACGTCAGCTTCACCACGTGACCTGTAACCCGGAAATGATAAGAAAATTCGTTAGTTTTAATAAAGCTCATCATCGTACTTGGAGAGGTCAACATAAGTTAAAGTCTTTTCTACACTTATCTAAATGTGAAATAATGACTAAGACCACAGAGAGGCGCTTTAATCGCTCGATTTTCAGAGTCTGTAAAGAAAAATACACATAAGGACGGTATGTATTATTACCATTTTCATTTTCATTTTTTCTCGTAGAAATATTTGATGTCAAATTATCACTCCAATTTCAGGCACACAAGACGGTCCTACAAACACCATACACTTGTAACTAGCCAAGATATCATGGATTGAAGAGTTTGAAATAAACCAATCAAAACTTAGAATACATATATTTAGTATAGTCAAAAACAGTACGGACCTTCTGGTACGCGGAGGTGCCAGATACAGTCGTTCCCGGGGACGTATGGTGCAGGGAATCCTGGGGACGAGATGACGTCATAGTTGTCCGTGTCAAAGTCACCACCACACTGCTGATCATCTGTGTGGAAAAAAAAGAAGAATTCAACTTAGATTAGGATAACTACAAATGCCTCCGTCCCTGTGGCGTCGCCAAAATTGCATAATCATTATGCTCCCCAAGAAAAATCCTTGGCTAGGTTAAAACATTTCAATACCATTTCCACTTCAAATTGTGTGGCATCGTGTGGCGCAATCGGTTGAGTGTATCGCCCGGAACCGAGAGGACGTCCCGGGTTCGAAACCCCGATATGCCCCGATGTTGTGCCCTTGGGCACTTTACACGACTTTCCTCACTCCACCCGGCCAGGTGTGAATGGGTACCTGACTCCGGTTGGGGAAGGTCGTATTGAGGTCACCACCTGGCGCCGAATGGCAGCCGCCCAGACCTTGAGACAGTTCCACAAAGTGCAAGTGTGAAGCAAATATGTATCTGTTGTGTATTATGTGATTATTAACCCTGCAGCAATTCAGCACTGGCTGCCATTGCACGGGTAATTTCTGACCAATACATCATTATTATTATGAAATTCGCTACCATACTGTTCCCTTCTACATGCACACTGAATGTGCTTTAGCTTAGTCTAGTTTAGTTAAGTTAACTCTAGTATTGTCTAGTCTAGCCTAGTTTAGTTTTGTTTATCAAATAAGAGAGAAAGGGTTCACTACTGACCCCCAAAAGATGACTGCCTTATCGGTGGAATCTCGCTCGAAGCGACGTTTAGACTCAGATCTATTGACTGTATTTACGTATAATCCCCACAGCTATGCTTTACTCGACTGATCAGTCCCTATCCTCAGGGCGAAGCATAACTTGCACCACACGAACATGTTCCTAGATCTTCTCTCAACATCTCTATACCCTTTGAAAAATTGCCGACTTAAACTCAAACGTCTATTATATACTTTCCACTCGTGTATATAAGACTAGATACCATCTGTTCAGCATCAAACAAGTACCGGCATAGTATAACCGTCAGTAGGCCTTTTGTTTGGGTTTAAATTAGAGTTAAGATAAGATCGCATACCGTGCTAGTCTGACTCGGTCAAAGGACCGCGGGGCATTTGGAGAAAGTCATAAATTGATAAACAGAAGGCGAAGTTTTATCTTTATGTATTGAGCTGGGGGTAAGACATCTGGAAATCATCTGAATCCGATGTTGTCCAAAAGAGCAAAGGACCTACGAGATAAAAGCAGTTTGAAATTAATCGCTGCTGTTGATAAAGGGTAACTAGAGTTAAGTATTTGGGCTACATATACTTCAGGTTTGCTATGTTAGTTTAGCGATTACGGGGTCTTTAAGTTTTTATAAATATGAATTGGTATTGAATTTTTCTTTTTATTTCAGTTGAATGTGTGATAGTTGTGTGCCGATTGTTGAAAATAGAGAGAACGCTAGCGACCCCCAAAAACACCCCTCCCAATAAAATGGTATGGCTACCCTGCGACGTCACAAAATCAAGATGGCGGCCACCACATATGCCAACGGATCCAACAAAGGTTTTGCTACGCAAACCTGTAAATAAAGTATGGTGAGTCTTTGTAGGTGACATCATTCCAACTGAGAGGACGCGGTAACATCAAAAAGGACGTCGTCCCATATATAAGGATTGTTTTGTACCCAGATGACGTGGCTTATTTTCGCATCGTTCGATAGGCCTAGCGGAGGCATTATAATTAACGTGCCCGCGGCAAATGGAGTGAGATCCCTTCGTCACGAACTCGAAGGATTTGGAGTCGCTGTTTCTGTGCGTGTATCCAAATAGCCTCAGTGCGTGCTTGACATATCTCTGGCCATATTTGAATCAACGAAGACAACACCAGTTGACCGAGTGCTTCTTACTGTGCACAGGGGTCATCGGAAAAGTGGACACACAAATAGGATTTTTACGATGAAATTACAGGTTTTAAAGAGTATTTACGTACTAGTAAATCCGGAAGAATGATGATGATGATGTATTAGAAGACAAGCAAACTACAGGTTACATGTTGAATAAAGTATGCAATGGAAAAGCGTGATTATACTATTCATATATTGTTACATTTGTACAAGCATGCATTTAGCCATGTACATGCCCAAGTGTTGCTAAGTGTTGAAAAAAAGGCAACTTATTGTAAAATATATCCTCGAGTCGAGTTTTTAACATCTTGTTTGTACAGTAATTTTTTCAAACAACTAACTTGTTGACCATAAGTATGTGTATTATGTTTAACGTGCTAAAATGAAAGTTTCAAAAACCTCTAGCTAAATGAAAGTTTTTTTAAACCTTTACTGAAAGAACTCCTAGAGGCTTTTTGATAGACATCCGATCACTGATGTGGCACTAATACCTTTTATTCGTCGTAACTTAATTACATGAAAGCCAGAGACGTTCTACGCACGCCATGATAGGGAGCATGTATGAAAGACAATCAATTATTGATAGAATCGGAGTTATTGCTATTGATGTATTACTAAGTCGTAAATGTGTGTTCGCCCTCATTTGTGACCATTAGCATTAGGATTATGTCTGTTAATCTAAATCAAAATGTGTCTGGTTAATTCCAAATCGATGTATGAAACGTTTTTCATACTAAATACTCTCTCCCTCCCACACACACAAACAAACACACACACACACACACACACACACACACACACACACACACACACACACACACACACACACACACACACACACACACACACACACACACACACACACACACACATACACACACATACACAGGCACTATGTTGTGTGTGTGTTTTTCTTTAGAATACTAGTTCTGGGCTTTCGTAACGATGATGTTTGTCTGCTTATTTCAACATTTTGACACGATCCTTTCCCTGGGTATCAGCAGAAGAGGATAATAGCTCGCAGCAGCAGATGACGGCCCATCTGAGTTTAATAAAATCAGATTTACATCATCTCACCGTGAAGGCGCGTAAGGTTCAACTCAGGACAAGTGCAAGGGACGTTCCATTTGTTATGTTCTGGGAGGGAGGTATCGGGAAGGCGGGACAATGGCAGTGGAATATATTTATAAATCTCGCAAAAGCACAGCTAAATTTTGGTCAAGGGATTTAGTTTCTCTGCTAATGCATTTTTTGTAGTCCTGGCTCACTTCCAACCGAGCTACATTCGTACGCGTGCTGTTCACGTATTCTAATGGCAAGGTCAGAAAGAGAAAGAAGAGAAAATTGATTTTCTAAAACTGAGCGCAAAAAAACATGGCGGGTGACCTTGACATCACATTACCAGGACATGGCCGGGCCAAGGTTAACATCCTCCCATCATGCACCTGGCCTTTCAAATGGCTCCAAACGTATCGCAAATAGAAGTACGTTTGCTTATCCCTACAGACCCTTTACAACCGCAACACTAGTACTAATACAATTAGCTGCGGTTTGTAAATACTTTCTTGGTCAGTTGTTGTGTCTAGACATTCGGAGGTCATTGCTCCGGGTGTCAACACAGAGCTGTTGAACGTTAACTCAATTTAATTACCTTGACTCTTTCACTGCACACAGGCCTTTGAAAACTCGCACAAGGACTTCTTTCTGACTTACGACAGGTGCGAAGATTTAACACTGAAATAATCCTTGACATATATGTGGGACACTTTAACGATGTGTAGAGTCCAGACAGAATACGCCCAGGTTATTCAAGTGTGTTCACTTGAACACCAAGCCTTGGTTTGAATTATGGGTGGTGTCTGTTTGCCTAATTGCTGAGAAAAATGTTCCGACATACAAAAGGCGAACTGTAAGCCAAGCAAACAGTTAGCTAGAGTTTGCGGCTTGAGAAGCTTTGCAAGAGATCTTGTTGAACTAGTGGCTCACTTGTCGATCGAAGATTTGATCCGTGACAAAAAGAAATCAGACGACAGTTTGGCAATTGGTGAAATCATGGAAACGCGCATGTCATTCTGGGAACGCCCCCCTCTTTCCGATTTAACAAGGTCATGCACAGAGGCAGACAAAATGGCGATCGTGTATTTTCTTAACTTTTCCCAAATTGTGAGACGACAAAGCCGGTGACAACCATAACACCTACAATATATTACACACACTTGTCCAGACATCATACAGATTTGCTTGGATATTATACATGGCTCCTATTAAACAGATATATCGCCTCCTTGTTCCTTCCAAATCAGTTATTTAAAGCATCTCAAGTGCATCTTGTTTGCACAAGTTTTGGTAGT
This sequence comes from Branchiostoma lanceolatum, assembly GCF_035083965.1. Lineage (NCBI taxonomy): Eukaryota > Metazoa > Chordata > Leptocardii > Amphioxiformes > Branchiostomatidae > Branchiostoma > Branchiostoma lanceolatum. The sequence goes on from NC_089736.1 coordinate 12,233,958, forward strand.
TTTGTGTAGTTTTAGAACCGTTGTTTTAGATAAGTATTAGAAATCCTGTCAATGTCCTTATATGAACGTTACCATGTATTTTGTACCTAAATGCCTGTACGTAGCCCAAAGGGCATGGATGTACAATAAAGGTTATCATAATTATATTATAAAGATATCTAATCCCGTTCATGATGCAGGCATTGAAGAAAAAAGCGTTTGTTACAATCCTCAGCGAAGAGCTCTCAAAATGTCCCCTCACATGTATGCCTACGTGCACAAGTCTTTGGTACGCAACCGGGGATCGAACTCACGACCTTCCGTATGCATCTACCCATTTCGCCATTGCATGTTCGGTTTATGAAGATATCTAGTCCCGTTCATGATGCAGGCATTGAAAAAAAGCGTTTGTTACAATCCTCAGTCAAGGGCTCTCATAGTGTCCCCTCACATGTATGCCTACGTGCACAAACTGAGAACCACTGACGACGCCCCCTACATACTCACTGACCCGGAAACTTGTCAACAAACCAGACGTGGCTTGACGACAAGGTACCTGGAAATAAGACGCCTTTCTTGTCAACGGAAAACCTGTCAATCAAAGAAACACTGCAGGGCATCAAATATCGGGTGGCCAGCGCAACAAACCGTTTCAAAGGCTGTGGCTTGATACTAGTGGCTTGACGACAAGGTACCTGAAAATAAGACGCCTTTCTTGTCAACGGAACACCTGTCAATCAAAGAAACACTGACCGGCCATCAGAGATCGGATGACCAGCGCAACAAACCGTTTCAAAGGCTGGACATACTTGCGGTGACCTGTCACCTGGTTATTTACAAAACCATCTTGATTTTCCCTCTCGCCGTTTCGAAACATTCAAGTTGTGCCGTGTTTTGCTGTGTTTCTGGTGATCGTTACTGTTTTTATAGCTATTAGGTCATTGAGAAGAAATGAACATTTAATCTAATCAAATCAATCAATCAATCAATCTATCGAAAATCTATCGAACAATCTATCGAACAATCTATCGAACAGGGACATACTGGCGGTGACCTGTCACCTAGTTATTTACCAAACCATCTTGATTTTCCTTCTCGCCGTTTCAAAACATTCAAGTTGTGACTTATGACAAGCACGAGTTTTTTTAGTGACCGTTACTGTGCTTTAGGTCATTAAGAAGAAATACACGCACATTAATGTAGATGGGGAGAGTTTTCTTTCTATACTATAAACTGAACTATCTTCCTATGGTTTTCAAGAGTGAGTGAGTAGTACGCCTCAAACTGTGAAAGCTAGATCTACATCATAGCGATCACACATAGACAATCAGATTGGACATCAATTGCCAACATTCTCATTAAAAACACAGACAAAATTATCCTTTCTACAGATCGCACACACCACACGCCTATAGTTTTATGGCCTACTTTTATGGAGTGACTAGACTGATAAATGGAGATCTCGAGAAATTTATTTTGGGGAATAGGCGACCTGGTTCACCTAGCTAACCTAAAATCTGGATGCACAGAAAGAATTTTGGGTGCACAAACATTGAACAAAGTAGAATGCCAGCAAAACAAACTACAAACCATTATGCCTCTCTTATGCTAGGGTCACATTTCCAAACCGGGGCCCGGCCGGGCAGTCTTTCAGAACGTAAAGTATGATATAAAAGACAACAAAAACACAAAACTTACCCGAAAAATTTCTAAGGACATAGCTAGTGCAAATTTATTGATATACATTTTGATTTTCCTTTTTCCGCAAACAGCCCGGCCGGGCCCCGGTTAGGAAATGTGACCCTAGCATTAATTCTGTAACTCCAAAGTTTTAAACAGGTACCATACATCATACAACAAATTATGTTGATATTTTTGATACTTTCAAGAATATTCTGTATACTAGTGTACAGTCGCACCTTTACCCTATACCCTACAAAAATATCTAGGTGCACAGGCACAAATTAGGTGCACAACACCCATTAGTATTTGAAGCCCTGTACATGTCAAAGCATAACAAACTTAGGGATAGAAACAACAGCTGCTTGGCACAGAGTAGCACCACCAAAACAAGCAGAACACAAAGAAGAACACCCCATTTGATCTACCAAATATGTCGACGGTATTCTGTTGACAGATAACTTCATTTGAAACAAATGTGGTTCTGTTTTGGAAAGGTTTGAAGGTCGCAACGATATCGATTGACTTTAGGGCAAAGGGCTTGATGGATTGAGTTAACTACTAGTTAGGATTCTTTTTACCGAATTTCAGGTAGGTATGATCAGATGACACCGTGGTTAAATTCGTCACTATATTTCCCACGATGACTTTTCTGACTCTAATCAATTCGTCAAAAAAGGCTTAAACATATTCCCCTTTTCTTAGGGGAGGACCAGAGAGAGTCTAAGAGATTGAAAGATTACAAAACCCACAAGGGCCAGAGTTAGAAAAAGAGAAAACGAATTGATCAAAGACGCAGGAAAATACAACAACATTAACATTTTGGATAAAACATTTTCCCAAAAATTCACAAAAGCACCTCTTCTAAGTCGTGTCAATTCCCAGGTTTTACCCAATGCCAAGATGAACAAATGAGAATCTTAACGGACAAATGAGAATTTCTAAGTGTTTCTTGGGGTGTTTTGGGAGCTTAGTAAAACCATTACGCTGCTTCTAGAATGTAGAGCAACGCAGATCCTTTTCAACCTTGTTTAAAAACTGCAGTGATCTAGACAATGTTTTGGAAATACAAACCACATCTAAGACGATAACTGATACATTTCTGGACGGTGTCCAAAACGGTTCGGTCATTGGTTAAAAATTCGAACGGCGTCACAAGCTATTCACCACTGACAATGCCAGGCCTCACGTGAGTATCAACTGGCGTCGAATGATCTGCTAGTTTCTGGCACGATTCCAAGCACAACATTGCCAGCACGGTAAGCCTTGGACAGATAGAAAAGTCAATGACTAATTAATCAAGTTGATGATAATTCCATTTCCCTCTAGAAATCGTGATGCAAGGACAAAAAAAAAAAGAATGGTATCAAATTTGCACCCCTATTTCGAATGTAATCGTCCTGTGACGCATTTCGGCGGGATCGTCCGAAAGAATATGTGATTAAAATTGATAAGTTAATGCTAGTTCTATTTCTATTTATCATATGATGCATGGACAAAAAAGGATGGCACCCCTATTTTGAATGTAATCGTCCTATGACGCATTTTGCCTGGGGATCGTCCGACAGAATACGTGATTAAAATTGATAAGATTTGCACTTGAGCCAGTCATACGACTGAGTGATTTCTTATAAAGGCTAGGGAAGTGACGTATATAAGACCAGTATAGGGTACATTATGCAGCAAAAATGCACAGTTCCCCACGGATAAGGTGCGGTGGGCGTTGCGGAAATACTGAGTCTTCACCCAAGTCATCTAAGGTCAAGCGAAACGAATCGCTCTTGAATATTTCCACACAGCGGATACAGTCAAATATATAGAGAAGGAAATGATTTTACCTACTTGATTAGAGTTCTTATGGTTGTAAAAAGAAGGTTAGTATTGGAAATACCTATGCTAGCACTGAAAACCTAGCCTCCACCAGGCCTTCCTATGGGGATATGTGATTGTAGAATTCGGCAAAAAGGAATAATTGATTGGCTAGGAGGGTCAGTCTTGGCGGGAAGGCTATATTTCCGGATCCCCTTCCAAACTGCGCCGGCAAATGAAACCCTATGTTGGCAAATTATAGTACCCTATAGCCAACGTAGTTCGACAGGTACAGACAACTGAAAACCATGCCGGGTACATTTAAAACTGAAAACGGTCAACAGGTCAGTCCATGTGACTTACCGGTGGCTTGTCCAACGATCCAGGGTGTACAGTTGAGGAGGAATAAGACACATAGCACCGTCTTAGATTCCATCCTGTCGTTTGGTCGACCTGTCAATCAATAAAAACGGAACATTACATCAGTACATATGTACGGTTACGTTGTGTAATTGACACGCATGGCAGGCATTGTATACAACACTTATAAAAGCCCCCCCTGGCATTTTTAACTCGGTGTGTACTAACTACTATCCGAGCGAGGACAACCTTAAATTAACGACCATCTTCCATGCGGTGAAACCGTCGCGGGGAAATCGTGAAATTTATGAGACGGTTACGAAATGAATCTCACATCGCTCTGTTCCAATAGAGTGAACCCCACGAGGACACGTCTATCCTATTAGTGTGTTTACGTTGCCGAATTGACGGCCATATCTTTGTGTTCAACCGTACCCCTCAGAAGAAGAAGGGTTTGAAAAAAAACGGACTTTTCTCAACGAATTACACGTTAATTTTCTACGACAAGTGAACGCAACTCACCAATTGAAAGCCACACGGATGAATCTGAGGTAAAATGTCGTTTGAAACGTCGGAAAACGCAAACGCCGGTCGGGAGCTACTGAAAAAGCAAACCTGCTAGTATGGAGTCGCCATTGTTGTAGCTAGGGGGAAGGGACTGGGCTCGAGCAAATTGTCGCGCACTGATTGGCTAAGGCCGTGGGCTGTCGCGCGTTGATTGGCTGAGCCCGTGGGCTGATGTGTGGGTGTAACCCGAGAATCATCACAAAAGCGGCGTGGCACCTCCAGGCTACAGACATGTGTTGTTGTCACCTAAACAACTGGAAAATTCACCTCTAGCGTCATCTCGTTCGCCATGTTTGAATTGTAAACAAAGTCATACGACCGAAAGAAAATTTCACGAATGCCCTCAATATAAAACATTATCTGCTAGTGACGTGGATCACGGGTGATTTTAACGTCAGAGTTATAAATAAATAGTGACTGCTTCAAATCTACATGATACAGATGGCGTGTCTCGTGACTACATAATAGTCATGGTTCAACGTAGCTATTCCTATGGTGTTGTCATACCATGGGAACCTTCCCATCTTGTTTTACATTTCAATACCTCTTATGCATGGCTGTGTGATTTGCCATGTAAAACCGTTTTTCTAGATATTGTAAAGAAGTACTGGTTAGTTCTGCTAGTTCATTTTAGTGACACTGAAGAAGAGTGATGGATGTCACTCGAAATGTCCGGAAAAAGATCTCCGGATTCTTATCCAGTTGTAGAGTTTGAATTCTCTTTATATATGGTTCAATGTAGTTTTGACTTAAAAGCTTTGGGAGCGGCCCGGCGTAACAAAACATTCAGTCACCCGTGACAAAATAGTTCTAATATACTGCAGAAAATTATTGCCTCAGGGTATAGGTACTATTAGGTAAGGAATCCGAGGTAAGATACCGGATGCATTTGTCATGACGTATACATTTTATGTACCATTACTGGGCTTCTCTTCAAAGTGCGCCAAGAAGGTTATATTTTCGCCAGCGTTCGTGTGTGTGTCCGTCCTTCCGTCTGTTAATACGATAACTCGCGAATACCTGGATGGATTGTCTTCATATTTGGTAGTTGGGTAGGTCTTTGTGAGGCTTTGGGCCCCCTGGCGGCTTGCTATGGTACTGCAGTGGAACTGCCTGTTTTGATATCTCGTGTTCTGGACATGCTATGGTCATGATTTTTAAGTGGTAGATAGACCTTGTTCTTCTGTGTTCTTGAATTATGCGTCATTTTGTGTATTGTAGTGTAGTTACCGCTCGAATGTTGTGGTATGCCGTCTAGAGAGATGAAAAAGACTGTCAACTTATGCCAAATCCATAATCATATCCAGTTGCTTGAGTAACTGATATTTGGCGTATCTTATTACCTGGATGTCTAACCTTCATCGAGTGTCAAGTTATATTGAACATGTCAGGTTGGGTAAAGGTGCCTACAGTCATATGTCGGAAATTTAGATATACAAAATGTGCTAGTTACGAGTTAGCCCTAAAACTATTCATGACACTGTGAATGAAAAAGGCAATTTGTATGTCATATATCATAAGCCAATAATTATCACTAAATACTCCGCATCCGGCACTTTGTTTACATACTGTACCGCCCCATTTTGTGCTGGAGTTTAGCGAATGACGTCAATGTCTTGTTAGTCCTAGACTGGTCCCAGTCTCTTGGGGTCGGCTTTAAGGGGTGTTTTACCGGGCCCAGTCTGCTTTATTGAACCGTTTCTGATAGCCTTTCTACTTCGGTTGCCACCCTACTTCCGCTGCCACCCTAATTCCGCTGCCACCCTACTTTCGCCGAGCCGATCTAATCCAAGGCCGTAAACCAACACCCCGAGCGGGCTAAGCCGTCTGGACGGGCGGGGGTCACTCCCAGTGCCGTAGAGATATCGGGGAGCCACCGAGGGTATGGTTTCCAGGCTATGTTAGTCCATGACAAATACAGTTTTGGGCCAGTGAAATATTGCCGAATGTTTGTCACTTTCCAGCCAACATGCCCATTATCTGGCGCCGTGTAGATCTCTGTAGAAGATGTGGGGTACGTGTACACACTGGCGCAGTGCCCTGGGCAAGTGGCAAGGTCAAGTTCACTAGTTTATGTACATGATAAGACCAGTAGGGAGCCTTGAAGTGACGCCACCTTCTTGGCGTTGGTAAAGTCATGACCTTGAAGACACCAGCAGGCTTTTAATAGCTAGGATTTTTAAAGACAGGGCGTCCAAAAATTGAGGGGGAGGGGGGCATTGGGCTCTATGGATTGAGAATTACATGGAAGCTTTGCATGTCGATCAGTTTACATGCTGTTCCAGTGTCTAGTATGAGGAACAAACAACAATTTCAGTGTGTGAAGGGAACACGTTATCATGCACATGTGTACGCAATTACCAGGGAAACAGGGTGTCCCTATACACTGTACATATAACAACAACGACAAAAATATTGCATCAAGTAGTGTCGAAACGAGTTGGCGGGAGGACTAGTCGACAATAGTAGGGCCAGTGCCTGCTCAGAGAGATCACCTCGGAGTGACATAACAGTTGAATTATACTGTTACCAGACGCAAGGAGACGCGTCAAAAATGAGTGTGCCAACTTGCGCCGCCTGGCGTCGAAGGTATCAACCCGACAGCTCGAGAAAAGTAAAGAATTACTAGTACTCCAAGGCAAAAGGTCTCAGGGCTTCTAATTTCTTTGTTTTCTTAATATAGGGCGTCCAGGAGATGACCTGACGCCATGCTAGCAAATAGCCTGGACGTCAGAAATCCTTCCTCTCATACAAAAGCTTTAGACTATAATAGAACCGGTTGGAGGTACGGACTCTTCAAAAATTTACAAATATTTTCTGTCACCCGTCACTCACTCATTCCCCCCCTCCCTCCTTCTATGAGGGTCTGCATGGGGGTCTTGACAATGCTTTACCCTGAATTAAGAAGAAACCCCTACGTAAAATACGCTAAAATCAAGGAAGGTAAGTACGCAAAATTTGGTCCCCTTCCTACGAATTATGTTAATAGGACAAATCTCCTTACGAATTACGGGAAATAACGAAAAAGAGCATGCAGACATAGAACCTCTGCTATAGCCCATACACCTCATACCCGTGCCAGTCCCCAAATGTAGTTCATCAGACTGACCACACAAAACGCACACTTGGGCGTTAAAAGAGCCTTTGTCCTGCCGGTCAGGGACCTTGCCTTGAACCGGATGAGAAGCAAGTAAGAATCTCAAAGGGATAATCCATGATCTAAGCTTACTACGTAAACATGGTGTAGTCAAAATCGCAACGAGCTCAAACTAATCGTGATGTTTTAAACTTCTTGAAAGCATGAATCTGGTTTGTAAAAACAAAGGTTTCAAGTCTTTAAGAGTGACCTAAAGAACGTTCTAGACAACGTAAGGAACCCGATACACCTGTGTGTACGTTCTGTCTCACACGAGGACCCGCGAGAGGTCATAGGTTAAACACACGACCCGTTGAGAGGACTCAATGTCAGGTGTATTCTTACGTGTCTATTCAAGTCACGCTTTTGTGAGGCTCTTGTTGTGATAGCTTTAGCGCACTTGTAGGGGATTTTCTACCATTACAGCAAGCCTTAAGTACATTAGTGAACGTTAAACCCAGGATTTTGGCGCGTCACGCGACACAGAAGTCTTCAAGTACTAGTGTTTCGCTGGTGACCTTGACTTTCACCGGCTTGAGTGAAATAACAACAATGCAACTTACAACTGTTCAAATTTGCTAAGTTAGTTTAGGACTACATGTCCTAATGCAGACACCACTGTACAGTATTATGTTGGTATAGTGTCGTTGTGTATATGACAGTATCTGGTGGTATGGTATGGTATGGTAAGGTATGATGTGCATATATTGGTTGTGCTGTCATGTTGTGGTAACATATCTCTTTGTGCCGCGGTACTTGGATCCGGCTTTAACCGTTACCAAATGGGAGCATTGACCGACATGCTAGGTCGCTGAACTCTGGCGTTGACTAAAACGGTCGAACCTCAGACTGAGGACGAAGCATGAAACTTTTTCGTTAACGTTAGCTGGTAATGCAGTGTAACTTCGCTACGGCTGGTGTATTTAGACAAGCAAACCGGGTCACTCTTCTCGATAAGTGTGTTTGGTTCTTTTACGTGTATATCGCAGAAATCTGCGATAAGTTGACACAAGAAAGAACATTCGTAGGTGTCCAACATATATTGTGCTGTCTCTAAAAAATATGACATCCATCGCAGCATTGTTTTATTGCGCTCGAATGGCTTTTCACAAGTTAAATACCCAAGAAGAATGGTTGAACATGCTGCTGATAAATTTGAAAGGTAAGATATACTAATACCATATCTACTCCAGCCCTGAACCGGGATGAGGGGGGGATACTGAGTTAACCATATTTGAGGCCGTATTGTTCTTGCCCTAGCGCCACCTACCGGCGAGAAGGCAGCTCCAGTCACTACAGTTATGAGAAAGGTAACCGACAGGCAAAAGTCACATGGTTGTGTACAAAGGAACTCCAGCGTTCAAACACCTCTTAGTGGTCAAAAGAGAAGAGTACTTTGGAATAATCGATACTCGCATGGCCGACAGGATGTCTGGGAAACTGACTGTGGCGGATTATCAAGCCCCCCCCCCCCTCTCACTTGACCCGCGGCACGCTGGCGGCGTCGCTGCGTCCTTAACTGGATTTGTGTTACCCCGTAATGGGAAGATCATACAAAACGTACAAGTATGACCAAAAAGACAACAAAACACAAAAAGCTGAAAAAATTAGTTTTTTGTCGATGAAATCCGTTGAGTGCTTTGTCAATTCGATCGGCCGCAGCGACGCCGCCAGCGTGCCGCGGGTCCAGTGAGAGGGGGGGGGGGTAGATACGGGTGGCAGGGGTGTCTGAGTATTAAAGCATAGAAATTCATTTTCAGGAATAAGTGCACTGGCGTACATAACCTAAGAAGTTAGGTGCACAGAAAGAAGTTTGGAATCCCGGCTGCCACTGAGCCTGGAAAACGTTACGTTTTTCCACCCCAGCATCTGCTTGGAGACTATAACGCTAGGGCATTGTCCTGTCAAATCTCTCTGGCGCAAATCCAAGGCTACGACTTTAGCGGAATTCCTGTTACGGTAAGGATCAACCGCAGGAATTCACAACATCCTGCTATACAAGAATGGCCAATGACACATATATCCGCAACAACCTTGGCATAAACCCAAGATGCTCATGCATTTGTCCATACAACATTCACAAAATGGCCAAGGATCCATGGCTTTGTTTAGGTTAGACTATGTATGGTAGGCAGGAGCATTGACCGAACACAAAAGGCTCATGTTTATGTCCATACAACATTCACAAAAATAAGCAACATTGACCGAGAAGTTGGATACCAGCAAAATAAAACGGGATAGGAGAGGGCAGTAGCCTTTTGACCTCCAAGCAGATGTAGGGGGAAGCGAACAGTTAAAAGGCACAATACTAGAAAAGAGAACGGTATGTTTTAAAAACATATGTAAAACGATGAGCTTGTGAATAACCCGCATCCTTACATCTGCTTGGTAGATTGTAGCCAATCTCAACAATCGCTTATGGTAATGAGTATTACACTTCACTGACTCATGTTCTTTGTCCTGTATTTTCATACTGTTTTTAGATATTTGTACATATGCAAACAAACAATAAGAACAATAAACAATAACGTTGGCAAATCATAATTATGATACGGTTTTCAAATACTGGTGATTATTATCAGTCCACGACCATATCCTAACTTCTTTATTCCAATATAAGGCCCTTCCCTCCCCACATTGAATACTTGAAATAGATCTACCGAGCATTTAATTGTCTTGTATAGTAGTGACTTTGCATACACTCAGACACTTCTCGTAGATCTTTTGTCACCCTACACAAAGAAAGACAAGGATAAACTGGAGAGGGTGCAGAACCAAGCTGCCAGGTTCTGCACGAACAACTATGACAGGGGTGCTAGTGTCACTAAAATGAAAACAGATCTACAGTGGAAGTCACTTGAAGACAGAAGAAAAATATCCAGGCTTTGCATGATGTACAAAATGACTAATAAACTTGTGGATGTACCGACTGATAATTATCTAATACCAGCCCAGAAAAGGACAAGAAATAGTCATGCCTTTAAGTACCAGAGTTATAAACCAAGGATTGATGTGTTAAAAAATTCGTATTTCCCGAGAACCATAGTAGAATGGAACTCGTTGTCATCAGATGCTGTAGGAACACCTTCACTAAATAGCTTTAAAGAACGATTGCAGTCAGATGTGCAAAAGCTAGGTGTGACAGGCCGTTCAGTGTAATATAACCAGCTGCTGCCGCGCCGCGTGCCTGCAAAGCTGGTGTGTTACGCTGAAGGGCGGTTATACCGTCTATACAGATACAGATACCCTAGAGACAGCTTCTAAACTAACGAACCCAAAAAACACCCCTCCCAATGAAATGGTATGGCTACCCGGTGACGTCACAAAATCAAGATGGCGGCCACCTCACATGTCAACGGATCCAATAAAGGTTTTGCTACGCAAACCTGTAACAAGACCGTAAGACTTTTGTCCACAAAAATACAAACGCTATCCCCCTCCCCCTACTGGAATGATAAAAATAGAACAGTCCATATCTACAGGGAAGGCTCAGTGATACTGTGACGTCATTGAGGTGACACGGGTCGTGAACGTGCACTGCCACTATGTACCCTTGTCTGTCAGCGTTACGCCCTGCCCGTATTTGTGTTGCCTGGCCTCAAGTTTTCACAGTGGGAGAGTACATGCGTCATTGGCCACGCTTTTGACATTGTCCCCATTCTCTCAGAACAGGCGGTGCCATAACTATGTTAGCTTTACACTTCATGGTGCGTGTGTGAAACAATAGTTACATGGTGCTATTGCAAATAAGCTGTACAAACGTTTAAGGACTTCCTGCCCTCCTATTGAAAATGGCTTTGTTCGGAAGGATCATAATACACCTGTTAATGCCACTTGACTGGGTGTTACTAGAAGTCAAGGTTACGAGGGAGCCTTGTCAAGTTATGTGGCATTCCAATTTTAGTCTTTACCAGACTAACTACGCCGGCCATAGGGAGACACCCTCCTTTATCGGCGCTGAAACCCGCTCGGGAAATGTTCGGCGAACCCTCCCAGTGTCAGCCCTGATCTTTTGAACGGATTTGGCTTCTGGGGTCGTCACTGACAGTTGCTCATGAATAATCAATGAGCTAGCCTTATTTGGCACAAACAGTCGTCAGTTGCTCATGACCGTATCACTTGCAGAAGATTTGACCTCAAACTTTGAAGCTACGCTGCAGTACGCAAGTACCTAAAAGATCCATCAAAGGTTTCTCGAGTTATGCTCTTGACATACATACAGTCCCCATCCAACAGCTGGTGTAACCGATAATATAACCTTCTCGGTGAAGGTAAAAAGGAAGAAACAGCCAGCCATGTAACACAACGTTTTATCACGAGTTTTAACATTTTCCTCTACAAATCCATTCTTTCAAAGGATATTACAACAACAATAACAACAACAACATTAACAATTTAGAGGTACGCAACTTTTAGAATTTACATCAGCATAGGCTCCATGCAGGTATTTCACACAGTACAGCTCAATTAAAGGCAAAATCACAGTCTTTATGAAGCAACTAAAGACATTGGTTACAGCTCTGCCCAAATCGCTAGAGGCGTCATTGTCCGCACTACGCTCAAGCACTCCAAGCGGACTTTACAGGAAATGCAGGAAAAGATTACTACTTCCATGACTCTTCTTTATGACGTTTGCAATGTTACAGGGATGAAATTAGAAATGATAGTACATGAAACATTTTAAGTCTTGGCACAGCAAAATAATATACAGCTCTCATAATCTCTCATTCGAAACAAGCGTAACGATAATTTCCTAACTCTGTACAATACGACTTGTGTGTTATAAGATTACAACACAATCCTACTGTGCTGTGTACTTAAATCCGGAATTAGATCCAGAGGTTCAGGTTTAGGTCCGGAATTAGATCCAGAGGTTCAGGTTCAGGTCCGGAATTAGACCCAGAGATTCAGGTTCAGGTCCGGAATTAGATCCAGAGGTGCAGGTTCAGGTCCGGAATTAGATCCAGAGGTTCAGGTTCAGGTCCGGAATTAGACCCAGAGATTCAGGTCCGGAATTAGATCCAGAGGTTCAGGTCCGGTCCGGACTTATGAGTCCGGACTTATAAGTCGGGACCTGAACCCATGGCATATGTTTGAAAAAACTTTTTTTCCTGTTACATGTAAAATTGCATATTGGCATATATTTTACATGCAATTTGAAAACTATATATGCGAAATTATATACACTCAGTAGGAAACACACAAAAAAGCAATGTTTTCATATTTTTTCATTGCAAATTTCACGATCTAAGAAAGGTTTAAGATTGCAAAAAGGAGAGTATAAGCGAGAGATTTTTTTTCAAGTCCGGACTTGTTTCCAAATGTTTAGGTTTTTTAGGACTTGAACCTAAACGTTAGGTCCAGTCCGGATAGGGTTTAGGTACGCAGCACTAATAAGACATCTGAGCTTTTGTTGTTAAAATATCCCATTATTTTTTACAAGCAAAACAACAAAATTACGGAGAAGGTGACGCTAAAACTACACGTTTGTGTGGAGTACTGTCATCGCGTGATGAGGAAAGAATTTGCGATGACGAGGAGAAAGGATGTAACAACGACGGCGGCCGTAACATGAAGACGGTTTGAAGCGCCAACTGGTAAAACAGTATTGCCAGGCTCCCTTAGGGGATCGGTTGTACGGACCGCTGGCGCAATAGTCGTCGGCAAATCTGTAAAAAAAAGTTAAGAGTTAAGTATTTGTGCTACATATACTTAAGGTTTGCTAAGTTAGTTAGCGATTACGGGGTCTTTTTATAAATATGAATTGGTAGTGAATTTGTCTTTTTATTTGAGTTGAATGTGCGATAGTTGTTTGCCGATTTGTTAGAAATTGAGAGAACGTTAGGGACCCCAAAAAACATCCCTCCCCAAAAAATGGTATGGCGACCCTGTGACGTCACAAATTCAAGATGGCGGCCGCCACACATGCCAATGGATCCAACAAAGGTTTTGCTACGCAAACCTGTAAAAATGTACAAATGAACACGTTGTCAAATGTGTATGAGAACGAATCCTCTCAAAGTTACAGAAAGGAAAATAGAATAAAACTTTTGTTTTCAAATATAATGATTTCTAATTGGTTTATGTCATCTGATGGCGTCAATGTTTGGCTAATAACCCAGAGTTCATAGGTTCCAATCCCATGAATGTTGTGCCCTAATGAAAGTCACTTTACAAGATGGCACACCGCCCAAGTGTAAAAATGGGTACCCGAATTCGGTTGGGGAGGTAAAAGGCCCTCCCTTCTAATTCCGTGCCCTACACAAAGTGGAAAAAACCCCACTACCCATACGGCATTGAAAAGGGATGAGATGCATTCCCAAACGCAAAGTATTTACATATGTACAATCACAGGAGATGACATCACTATGCAGTCCCAAACTATGTGAACCAGTCAGAATTGCCTTGAAGAAGGTGACAGATGGTCACCGAAACGTCGGTGGAATAGACCTCTTGGTTGTGTAAAAAGAGTTTTTTTATTCAGTGACTTACCAACTTGATGAAACTATTCACGGATGTGAGAACGAATCCTCTCAAGGTTACAGAATATGCAAAAGTGCAAATAGAATAAACTTCTCTTTCTTCAAATTATGATTTCTAATTGGTCAATGACAAAAGTATAGTAAAGCTTTCATCAAGGTTGAATAATATAAACGCGATCCATACCGACTGAACGGTACGTGGCAAAGAAGCCCTTATAGTTGACGAAGTCGTCCGACACGAACTTGACAAACATTCGGTTGGAGTAAGCTCTCACTCTGGGTGCCTCCCATCCGCAGTAAACTCCTGTGCGAGACCAAATCAAAAACGTTTTAGGGGATCCGTCGATGAAGGTTAGACATCCAGGTAATATATGAGATATGCAAGGTAACAGTTACTCAAGCAACTGGATAAAATTCGGAAACGGTCAGACGTTTCAGTCGTTTTATTAAAGGCAACCAAAGCAATTTTAGGGCCCAAAGAATAGGAACAAAAAAAATGCAGAAACATTCACTAACATTGTTTAGTACATTTGCGTAATAACTTCATACTTTGAGCATTTTAAAACAGCGCAAAATCATGCTGTTCGATGATCCCCTTAGTTTCACGAGCCTACAAAAACTCCGGCCACGATTTTCAGTGAGTTCTCACATCACAGCGACGTAATGTTTTTGCATAAAGGACGTTGCTATGCATTGTAATAATGTTGTTTGAATGAACTAAACATGCATAAAATTAAGAAGGAAATGACTGAATAAATTGACTTTCAAAATCGGATAAATAAACAAACAATCAAAGCTTACCCAGGCGTTTTCTGTTGACTCCGATCCCCTCGTACACGGACAGATAATCGTTGGTTTCGTTCACACACGTGGCTTCAACGCCCCCCACTAAGAAGTTCAGCACGGTGAGCTCCACGTGTTTGTTGCCGGCTACGGTGATCTCCCACTCGCACTGAGCTCCGCTGCTGTAGTCGGCAGGGTAGTTGATGGAAGCGATGGAACCACTCGGAGCCGAGAGTTGCCGAAGGTTGTTGCATCCCGAATCAGGGCCTACGAACAAATTTTGTTCAACATTATCATAAATGTGAAAGAAGGGATTAAAAATGATAACACTGCTAAATACAGTATCATTGCAAAGAAAAAGCTGAATATAGTCTATTGGTCAGTTTATTGGTCAGAAATTACCCGCACAATGGCAGCTAGTGCTAAATTGCTGCAGGGTTTACAATCACATAATACACAACAGATACATATTTGCACCACACTTGCACTTTATGGAACTGTTGCTGGGGTCTGGGCAGCTGCCATTCGGCAGTCCCGTTGACGTTGTGCCCTTGGGAAAGACACTTTGCACGACTTTCCCCACTATACTCAGGTGAAAATGAGTACCTAGCTTCAGTTAGGGACGTCCCTCGGATAGGACGTTAAATGGAGTTCCCGTGTTTGTGGGAAGCCACACCTCAAGCACGCTAAAGAACCCAACACACTTATCGAAAAGAGGTCCTTCCCGGTGTGTGTGGATCATATAAATATGTCCGGATAAGCAGCTTGTACTCTTCAGTACAAACCTGATCTGTTATGCCTTGATTAGCCTCCGTTGCAGGCTCTGAACCGGCTTTTTGGGGGGCTAAATAATACACTTTTTGCAGTGTATTATTTAGCCCCCCAAAAAGCCGGTTCAGAGCCTGCAACGGAGGCTATGCCTTGATGCGGTTTACCGGGTATGCAATACAAACAAAAATGCAAACAAACTGAACCAATAATAATGAATTATGATGTACCCACCAGAACTCAGCGAAACCGACGAAAACGTTGCCAAGAAGCCCTTATGTCCGTTGTTAGCATGGCCGGTGGTGATAAACTTGACCGTCATGGTGTTCCCGCTGCCGATGACTATCGGAGGGAGGACGTTACCGCAGTACGTCCCTACAACAACACAACACAAGGACTTGCCGTCAACAGTTGCAAGTTGCAACATTGTCATTTGTAATGCACTGCCCACCACCCCCCCAACCCCAGACAAACAACATTTAGTTACTGTTTTACTGTACTAAAACAACAGTAACTGATTGTACTATTGGCATAAAAATTTGTCTTGAATTAATCTTCTCTTAAAGACTATTTCAAGACATCCTAAATTGTCTTTACCTCAATAACATATCTATTCCGAGTTTTGGTATAAAACCTGGTGTTCTCAGTCCTATCGTTAGACACTGACGAAAGACAGCGGATGCTGTCTGAAACGTCTGACTGTTTCAAAACTTTGTCCAGTTGCTTGAGTAATTATTTTTGGCGTATCTTACTACCTGGATGTCTAACTTTCATCAACGTATTGTCATTTGTATATCATCTGTATGATGGACTTCGAACGAAAGTCGGGCGTGTTGCCCGCAATATCTAGCCTCTACCAGGCCCCGCGGATTGCTGCAAAAAATTGTAGAAATTGGCCAAATAGAGTGAATAGTATGCTAAGATAGTCGGCTACGGAGAGAGGGTTCAATATACTGTAAATGCAGAAATGTTCGCGGTGGTTTTATGTTCGCGGTTTCACCGTGAACTTAAAACCGCCGCCAACAGTATTGTCCAATACTGTAGCAGTTTGTGACTATAGCGCTGCCGCAAACTTAAAACCACCGCAAACACTCCATCATCGCGAAATAAAAACCACGCGAACTTTAATACATTTACAGTACCATCCAGAGGTCGTAAACAGTAACTCCTATAGCCAACTAACTTCTCTGGCATGTTATCCGTCTATTTGTCGTCTATAGCACATCTCCAAGAGATTGAAATTCAGGGATATGGCAGTACATGATAGTATTATCAAGGTGTGCTAGGAAAAGATACATATGGGTTTGGATATGGATAACTTGACACTAGATTACTGATAACTGCAACAAAAAGAACTGCCATGGAAACTACTAACAGTCGCCTGCGCTGCAGCCGACCAATGATGATGAACTTGACACTTACCTAACTTTGTCCCGGATGCAGGGGTGCCCTCGTAGATCTCCAGGTAGTGCCGGACGCAGGTGCCCGGGGTGGTGATGTGGGAAGGGTAAGGGTCGATGTCGATCTCCTGAAACCTCAGTTGTACGGCGACAGAGGTGCCAAAGACAGACAGCGTCCACAGACAGTCCTCGTTGGTCTGGTACGGCTGCGGGTAGTCCAGGCTGTTGAAGGATGTGCTGCCGTACGTCGAGATCGGTCCCCCACACGCTGTGTACGGGCAAAGTATATTGTGATAACCAGAAAGGTAACGACACCTAGCGGTTTGTGACGGAAGTACCACGGACTGCATTTTTAGCGCGTCACGTGAGTGGTAATTCTTCATTCTCAAACTCAGTTTATGTTTCTTTTTAACTTCCTTTGTTATAAAAGAAAATCATACACATTCATTTCAAAGAATTCCGCAGGGTGTGTGTGTGTGTGTGTGTGTGTGTGTGTGTGTGTGTGTGTGTGTGTGTGTGTGTGAGTGTGTGTGTGTGTGTGCATGTGCGTGCGTGCGCACGGTATACTATGTGGGAAGTGGCGAGAGCATATTTCAACGTTGAGATTTGCAGACGTCTGGACCGTTCCAGCGTCTTCTTAGAATTAGAATAAGAACAATGTCGTATATCATTAATTCAGCACCGACGCTTGTGAGCTGGCATTTCCATGGCACTCGCGGAATGAAAAACCGACAATCGGGGCCCGAGGTAGCCTGGAAACCATATCATCGGAGGCTCCCCGATATCTCTACGGCGCTGGGAGTGATCCCCGCCCGCCCAGACAGCTTAGTCCGCTCGGGGTGTGTTTATGGCCTTTAATTGGATTAGATTAGGTCGCTACCCACGGTGGCGGCAGAACTCTCTATGGCAGCTAAAATAGAAAGGCTGCGAAATTCTACATGGCAGCTAAGTAGACAGGCTGACAGAAACGAATCGAATAAAGTAGACTGGGCCCGGTAAAACACCCCTAAGCCGACCCCTAGTAGCCTGGATGCCAGACCCCCAAACTCTAAAATATCTTTTGGGGGTCTGGTTAACCCCTAGAGACTGGGACCAGGCTAGGCCCGAGGGAGCGGCGACGTACAGGAGTGCCAATTATTCCAGAAAAAGAGACTTCCCGTTATCTTCACAGATCGTAATATGTATGGAACGTTAGGAACTGACACAGGCACGCGGTTTATCCGAAGAATCTTAAACATATCTGTTTCAGTTTAAATGTTAACTGATAGTGACGGTCGTTATCGCAGTGTTATCTTAACTTGTGTTATCCTTAGTTTTTCAAATGCCACAAGCCGTTTTCTATTAACTCTATCTCACAAAGCTCTTGTGTCTTGTCATGGAAATAACGTCTACCCACCATGGCTGTCTAGGGTTTGAGCTAGCCTCCATAGCAGGCTCTAACCGGCCTTTTTGGGGGGCTAAATAACTTTTTGAAGCCAGCCCGTAACCATCAGCCACAGGTCGGTGGAGAAATAATAGAAATTCGGCAAATATACAGATAACATGCCAGAGGAGTTAGCTGGCCGGGGAGTACAGTTTGCTATCCGTGGGGCCTGGTAGAGGCTAAGCATGCAGACCCTGATCTTAGTTGGTGCAAGAAAATGGCTACTTCTCTAAAACATGCGTTTTGGCAAGCTTCACGGGTGGCTCAAGTTCGGTAGCTATCTCCTGCTAGACAGGTGCCAACTTACCACGTGCTGTAACTGTCAACACGTTTCCTATATAAACCTGTACGGCACGTTTCTACACTATACATAGCAAAGGCTAGGGACCCTGTGGCCTCCTTTGGTCAAGTCTGTTTAGAAAATGGTTTCCAATTCAATGTATGTATCTTATAGCAGCGGTGCCATCCTTACTAGTGTTTGTTATTTTAGGGGGAGTAAGGGGGTCTTGACTACCCTTCTCCAGTCTCCAACTAGACATGTTTAGCTGTCCAGTGGACGGAAGTTTTTGGACATTGCAATACTGTTAAGTTTATTTTGAAGCCTGTTTTTGTTCCTTGTTTTGTACATAATCTTATGGACGTCTATTCAGCTACTCCCTCCCCAATTCGTATAGCGAGGCGACCAAATTTTGCGCAATTGATTTTTTGCGTAATACGTCGGAGTTTCTTCTGAATTCAGCCACAAAGCGTTGTCGGGATCTCCATTCAGACCCTATAGGGGAGACTGAAGAGTTAACGCCTGCACCTAGACCCCACAATGAGAGATCAAGTAAAAAACAGGGTTTAAACCATTGAAAATTCTTCTTTGGTGGGATTTTTGTGAAATCTGGGCAGTATAGGAGTGGCTGTGGTAGGACAGACTCTGTATTTGCTGAATTAGTTAAAATAAATGGCCTGTCTCTACCTTGTGGGTTTTGGCACCCCCCTGATATAGTGGGATGGTCTTCAACTGGGTGTCTGAAGCCTGTAGGACCTATCCAAGGGCTCTGATTGGGGGGGGGGGGGATTTATCTGGAGAATAGCCGTATAGAATTTGTCAGGAATGACTCTGATGACAGTTGACATAACTGGTTAGTATTAGAGGGTACGTGTTTGTAGTCTCCCCTAGGGATACATCCGTTACTGGTATTTATTGTAACTGTTTAGTCTCCCATATAGGATGAGCTTTCCGTGCATAGATGAGGTCTCTTTTCAAAGTGACAAAATGTCAAAGTGATAAACGACATTTTACAAACATGAAAGTCTACATTCACAAACTTGCTGTCTCCATCAGCATCTCCCGCCTTGATCTACAACGGATCGTCCCTGCCTTTGCGCATGCAGTCTTTCGTTAAGATTAAGAGTTTTATTTGTGTTTGACAAACAGCAGAACCACACAAGGAGACGACCAACATGTGCTGAAAGACTCTTGCTTGCCCTTTGGTCAGTCTCGAAGATAGGTGCGCGATAGGCAGGGCCTCCGCGAACGGTATTTTAGGCACAGTGAGTGATGCGTTCCAAAATGTGCACAATTCCAAATCCAAACCATGTCACTTGGCACATTCAGGAATACGGCTGCATTTCAAAATGTGCACCGCTAAAATGATGGGTGCCAAAGTGTACATCATTAAAAGACCATGTCACTTGGCACACGGGGCATGGAATGGCACATTCAGGAATACAGCTGCATTTCAAAATGTGCACTACTAGAATGGTGACCATTAAAAGTTGGTGTGGCACACGATGGAATAGCAAATTCAGGAATACAGCCGCATTGCAAGATGTGCACCTTTGTTTTAATTTTCTTCTTTGTGAGGCACCGTCGGGCAATAAAAACTCCTTCTGCCAGTTGGATACCGTCTTTGTAACCGTTGGGTTTGCTTGGAGACTATAAAAAGACGTCCAAAACAAGACAGGGCCTACCCTCTGCTTGGAGAATAGCTGTGGCATGCGATGGAATGATATGTTTTGGTATACATGTGTACAGTGGTGAGCACACAACCGACAGTGATTGAGAGTTCCACAAGACAGTCCCAGACAAAGAAAAGGATACAACAACAGTTCAGTAGACCATTAGCCTGCCAAATCTTCATGAAAGAAACTCTTGACAGCAAACGTTGGTTTAATCTTTGTGGGAGGAAGGAAAGTCTACGAAAAGTTTCAATCGGCCTTTTGTCCCATTTGTTGACTCACTATCAGTAGCGAACAACAGTAGGTCAAAGGTAAAGCAAAGAAGTTAATGCCAACCGCACACAGAATGGCTGTATATATGCCAGGGAGACTTTGATAAAACTTTGCCCTTTTCTAACGCATGAAGGCGTGAAAGGTTTAATAGACTTGCTAACCTTGCTGAAATCGGGCGGGCAAAGCGCCAACGGTAAAAGGAAAGGAAAGGAAAGTGATCTCGAACCAGTTTAGCTCAAATGAACTCAATGAACAGATGAGCTAATCTTCCACTGGTCGTGACAGAGAAGACAGACGCTATATACAGTATTTACAGCTTCATTGTACGGGGAAATTCCCCTAGCTCTTTTCGACAAGCACAATGAACAGTGGACCACGAACGAAGGGCTGCGACCCTTTCCGGTAGCGCGCATGTCGGGTGAGCAACACAGCCGGGATCGAACCCAGGGCTTCTAGTTCCAGAGGCAGGATCGCTAACCACTGGACTAAGCACGCTACCACGGTAAACACACCTATACACAATGGCGCTGGAAAAATCATCGGTGTTCATGTCTAACACAGATGTGTGTTTAAAAAGGTTACCTGCAATCCTTTGCGGTTTGAACATGTCTATAGACACGTCACCGATCGAACATGTAAACAACATCTGATCAAGCAGGTAAACAAATTTGCATAAAGAGATACACACAAAAAAGGCGGTTAAAACAGGTGTGTGTGGTTTCAATTTACGGATCGGCTGTGTTGACTGTTCTGTGGTGGTTTCTTTAGATCTTATCAAAGTGTCTCGTTGAAAGTTCACAGAAGAAAGGACTTCGTTCAGAAGGATAAATGAAGACCAAAGACTCACAGAGGACCACTTATTCTCTGAACACAACCCTCGCACTTGTCTCGCTCACTTTGACGGTTGATTTGCATGCGCCGTTGTGTGACAGTCACCTAGTATCACCGGGGCTGAGTTTAGGAATCTTTTGGATGTCTCCGAGCATGCATTAATGTAGTCTAAGCTTCGAAGACATTGATAAGTTCAGCTTTAATAGGATACCTCCTTGACGACGTTATTCAGATGTTGATGTTTATCTATTTATTAATCTTTAGGGTGGTCCCTTCAGTTAACAATGTAACTGATTTCTAAGGGAGCCCTTTAACAGTTATAATAATAATCTGATTTAAGTTATGTACTTTTATTGTCTTTTGGTTGTTTTTCATTAACTTTCATTGCATTTCTTATTCAACGTTGACAACACATCTAACATTATCACTCGCAGGTTACATAAATCAGCCACTTTGAAAAACAGTGGCTGTATCTAGTGCTAGCCTCTTGAGTCACATGGCTATATATAGTACATTGAAATCAATTTAATCGATTGTTCTACAAATACCTTTCCAGGATGTTGCTGAGTCCCCCTCAGCGAGTGGGTCCAAACCTAAATCCCCAAATGGCATTGGCTTTGATTTTAGTTTTCGTGCCTCAATCCATCCCTTTAAAGGCAACCAAAGCAATTTTAGGGCCAAAAATATGGAAATGCTGAAATCTTCATGGTAGTGATATTTACTAACACTATTCAGCACATTTGCGTAATAACTTCATACTTTGAGCATTTTAAAACCACGCAAAAAGTGCCGTACGTTAATGCCCTTAGTTTCGCGAGCCTACAAAAAACCCAGCGACGATTTTCAGTGAGTTCTCACATCACAACGACGTCGTATTTTTGTATGATGGACGTCGCTACACATTGTTCGAACTAATCATGTGTAGAAATGACTAGATAAGTTGACTTTCAAAATCCCAATTTTCTGGCCCTAATATTGCTTGGGTTTCCTTTAAATCTGATTTAACGCTTTATTCTATTCATAAATCACAAAAAAAACTCTCATTAGCACGTGGGGAGGTCGGATTAGGAGCATGCATAATTGCGTTACTCGGGATTTTGTGAAGAATTTGCGCGCGGGGTATTGTTATGGTCGACCGCCCACTGGGCCTTTTGCAGGCGTCACAAAGATGGCGACCCACCGTGACCTCTGACCTTTTTGTTCGAATCAATGGTCAAGATTGGCGGGCAGTGGTCTTGTTTGTATGGTAATCCGATCTACTAGTCTTTTATCACGTACAAAAACATGAATATATTTCTCAGTAGTACGCAAACGAGCAGCTTACGAAAGCCTCTGTAGCGGTAAATCTTGTCAGAAATGTTTGAGGTAAATATTGTTTGAATTCTGTAAAATAACGTGACACTTAACACTAGCAAACTGGCAGTCGTCACATAGCAAATAAATATTGTGGATTCAATGGGTATGTTTTGGGTAGGAAGCACCATGACGTCACGTAAAGCGTGAATAATCACATTTCACGCATTTTTGTCGCCATGTGGGTCACTTGGGTAGGCAGCTTCAAAACATTTCTTTGCTGGAATTTTCAGACTTTTAAATCTTAAGTTTTATTAATTATCATTTAAAAGAGACCTTTACTCAAATACAGAATGTATTGATAAAAATTGTTTTAAAACTCAAGAAATAACAATAACTAAAAAAAGGATAAAGGAAACAACAAAGGATCTTCCTCAGTGAAAAATATCAATATTCATAGACGCCTTATGGCACAACCAGACATATTTCCCTCCACAGTATTGTCTATGAGAAATGCACAGATTGAAAATTCGCTTGTGATTACGCTAGAGGTCACTACAGGTCATTCTTCCCCATAGTTGTCCCCAGACATAAATTAATGCAGCAATATTTCACATCATCCCGACCACATCCAGAACAAAGCGTAGACCTAGAAAAATACCCCTAACGGTTTAAACAGATGTCAGTAGGAAATTTAACAAAAGCTTTGGAGATTTGAAAAATAGCGAGTACAAATAACAAATGTACGTACAGTGATTTGCGACGGCACTATGTTTGAAGCTCCATGATTTTATCTACCTTTTTTTTAATATCTTCAATAGACCAAGGATAACCTCCTTGAATAGACTATATAAGTTTTAGACGTATGTAGTGTCAACGTACACATGTGTGGAACACTTACAAGGGTTTAGCGACATTCACGCCTGTGTATTTTTCCCAGCAATTGAGAATCAGTAGACTGTATCATTACTCGCGAATCAGTTGTTACGATAGTACCTTTCTGGGCGACCAGCCAACTCGAAGTGCTAGGCATTTTTCTGGTGGCATACGTTCTCACCTTAAGGCGTAACTTGCTAAACTGTAACAAAATCACCCATCTGTTTACATCTAAATTTATGTAACTTGGGAAACTTCAAGGGGCCGTCATGTGGAGTTTGTAATCATTAAAGGGATTATAACCAATTATGCATGGCCTCGTTAACTCCTCAGCCAAGACCCCCAAGGTATCATTCATCCACTAACATGTAAACAAGCACCATAGCCATGTAGGCAAGCATTGAACCCAAACAACAAGACTCGTTTTAGGATGAAAATTTAGGGCCTTTACACCCCACCCCACACTGAAACAAACATCGCATGTGTATCATATATAGGGCAGCTTTGTCCATAGGCTGTCTACTTCTTGTTTTCTGAAACTTTCAGATATTTGTATCCAAAAAGGATACGACATGCTGTAAACAGTAACAGTCTGTGCTTGTAGACGGTACATAAATTTGTACAGCTTGAGTTTAGGGAGGGGAGTGTAGCTGTACCGTTGGCGTGTAGCTGGGGTCGCGAATGGTATGCAAGCCTCGCGGCAATGTGTGATACACTCAGCGACCTGGTAGTCGATCGCGTTTCAAGAACAGGAGCCAGAAGCATACATCTTAAAGACGCTATGAAACACACACTCACCTCCATATGCCGTTCTCAAGACTCCCAGGAGGACAAGACACGACAACATCGTCCTGTGAAGGAAGGAAAGCGAAGGGAACATCTTAGACAGCTATATGTCGACAACTCCACACCTAGTTGAGGCCTGCTCCCCCCTACTTGACCCAGGGAAGTGTTGGAAGTGATCTGCGTTGTGATTGGTTGACGGGTTGTTGAATGACCAACAAAGGGGACCGTTCATTTCAGTCGTGAGTCACTCCGTTTCAGGGGAGGGGTTGGTAGATTCTCTAAATCGCCATTGACAGTAAAATAATGGTGACTTTGCTATAGACACGTATTGATTTGTAACATGATCCGTGTACTCGTTTGAATTTGTAATTTGATGTTGTTTATGAAGACCATGTGATCAAGGACATTGTCATTGACGTGAGCAAAAGCACGTCCGCAAGGTGGAACCATACCAACCAGGGCAAAAGGTATAGAACACGAATATATATACAGACTGTACCATATTGTAAAAAGAAAACATTATTCAATGGGCGTTCTTTCCAAACGTGTATGAAAACTTTTGTGTAACGTTTTGACATGTTTAATGTATGATATGTTTTGGGACCAGGGGTTCATCTAAATCAGGAAAGAGGGGCGCTGCGCCCTCTTGTTTCAGCCCAGCTCCCCCTTGTCAAATTCAGATTTTAGCTTAATATGAGCATACTGTATTACAGCCTTCACTCAGCAATAGATTCATCCATAAATACATAGAATTCACTCCCTCGCATGTGTGTGCTCCCTCTTGTTTAATTTTTCTAGAAAAACCCCTGGGGACATTTACATATTTTCCCTCATATCTTTCTTCTAACTTTTAATTTCGTGAACTCTTTGTCAATTGAGGGAAGACGATTTTCCTCTACTGGAAACTGAATAACTTCAATAAGGAAAGGAAAAGCACAAAAATCTTATCACAGACGTTTCTTTATGAACAACATGTCCTGTGCTGTAACATAATTCAAGCTGTCTAAAGAGGCGCCGTTCATAATATATTCCTTGGTGCCCATGAATGGGACTCTTCTACCCCGCTAGCTGAAACCCTGGGAAATTTGGTACGCAAATTCCAAACTGGCGCCCACAGAGGAACGACCCACAAAAGTGCCCAATTTTCGGCTTCAACGCTTCGACGGGCTCTTCTCCATTCTCTTTCTCATCGCTAATAATCAGCGATTTTCTTTTATTGTAGTGCACAACAATAACTCAGAGATCGTGTGGTCGCGTATGCTGGCATTCAACTTATTGTGTTTTTGTTGTGCTGTATATGAAGGGTTTCAAATCCAAGGCCACTGCGCTACAAACGAGGGCTTTTTAAAGGCAACCTAAGCAATATTAGGGCGCTGAAAGTCATATATTCAAAATCAATTTTTTTCTGATTTCTGTCCATAGTAAGTTTAGATAACACTATACCATCACATATCGACCATCGTGGAGCAAAAATGTGATGTCGTTGTGTGGTGGTAACTCATTGAAAATCTGAGCACTTGGAGGCCAGCCATCATTTCAAATCTTCCGAACATGCACGATTCTGACCGATAAATCCCGAACGCATCCGAAGAAATGATCACGTGGTCATGGCTCAATGTGCTTGAGCATTGTGACGTCACGCGGCCGGAAGTTACCGAAAATTGTCGACAGGAAACCGTTACGGTTGGATTCTGGGCTGATTTTTGGGGGGACCCAATAAATAAAATACTCCTTTTGTGGCTTGCTTCTGTGCTATTTTTAAACGCCCAAAGTCTGAAATAATGATGCAGATGTGCTAGAATGGGGAAGCAAATGTCAGTTTCAACCTCATAAAACAGAATTGTTTTCCCCAGAATATTTCAAGTTTTACCCCCTGAAATCGCTTAGGGCACCTTTAATACAAGCGATGTAAAAGAGGACTTTCTTGTACCCCACCCCCTACCCGGGTATTTCTGAATCAGCCCTAACAGAAACCCGCTTTTTCTACAGTAGAAATGATTATTCATACGGTATTTCTGTACATGACCACATTTCCGTATTCGCCTCTTATGAATACAGCCTGGCATAGTCTTGCCCACGACATCATGACGTCATGTTTGCTCAAGGACGCCATTCCAGACCATATATGGGTCTTCCGTGGACTAGTTGAAGGTGACGCCGAGATTCAAATTTAAATCTTTAGACTTTAAAGTTTAGTCGTTGCGCACATGGTCTGATAAGTTACAGGTTTGCGTAGCAAAACCTTTGTTGGATCCGTTGGCATGTGAGGTGGCCGCCATCTTGAATTGTGACGTCACAGGGTCGCCATGCAATTTTATTGGGAGGGGTGTTTTTTTGGAGTCGCTAGCGTTCTCTCTATTTTCAACTGAAATCGGCACACAACTATCACACATTCAACTCAAATAAAAAGAAGAATTCAATACCAATTCATATTTACGAAAAGACCCCGTAATCGCTAAACTAACATAGCAAACCTGAAGTATATGTAGCACAACTTAACTCCAGTTATTAACTTGAAGTGAACTTTTCTCAGAGGGATGCCTGGTTAGAAGACACCAGAAATTATGTTGGTGAAATGGAAAGAAAAAAAAAAATCCCCCATTATGTGTATGGTGTATGTAAAGGGGGGGGGGGGGTATGAATATCACAAGTGAAATAGGTAATTTCCAAGCACATTTCATACGGGCAAGTCTAGGGAGGGAAATATGAATATCACAAGTAAGACTTTTATGGGAAAGTAACAATTATAGGTAATTTTCAAGCAGAATTGGAGTTCGGCTCTGTATTTTTTCCAATGCTTTTTGCTACAAGTCAGCCTTGATGTCAGACAGATAGAGATAGGGGGTCTGGCATCAGATACAAGTCTACCGCAGAGAACATGCCACAGTGTCATGCAAACATGGGAAAACAATCGCATGGAACTTGTGCCCTTATGACCCCCCTTTCCCACGATCCATTACCTAATCTGATCCTTTGTCACCACGCCGGTATGTCAAACTATAGGTGTGTTGACATTACGGTTCAAGGCCCCCTACCCCTTCCATTGTTCTACAGGTAAAACAATTCCTCGGTCAAAGGTCATTTCCTTCAACAAGATTTTTAAATGCGAAGGAAAAACAGTTCCATGACATACGATATGCAAGGTAAACTCGAAGGCAAATATAAAGTTAGTAAACAACACACCAAACATAGGTATAAAATCTGTGAATAAACTGCTGTTAGCTAATCTTTGAGTTGACGTTCAAAATGAATTATTTATAAGAATGCATCTACGAAATATGACATTTAGTTAAAATGACTTATTCCTGAATTAGATACACCCAAGTCGTGAGTTAGTGAACCTTCCCCGGATATTGACCTTGGAATCAGTCACCTTCGTCAGAGCGAAGGAATGTCCACATTTCCCTCGCGCCAAAACTTCCTCCGCGCTGTTCAAATTTGGACAGAAACTCAAAACACGACCAAAAGAAAACCACAACCCCCGTGGAGCTATTTTAGATTTAAGATTGCGCGCAATGAGGTTAAAAGTGTAAATGAACTCGCCCCGAAAATTATGTACTCCGTAGGCTGCTGAAAAAATGATAGAAATTGGCCAAATAGACAGATAACTTGCTTGAAGAGTTAGCTTAGTAAACTAGGTCGCAAACTGTACTCACTGGTCAGCTAACTCGTCTGGCATGTTATTGTAATATTTGACCCATTTCTATTACTTTTTCAGCGCCATGTGGAGCTTGAAAGTGGCTACGAAAATGTCTGCATTCTGAACTACCTAAAAGGCGAACTGGGTGTTACGTAGAGTGACGTATGTAGCTTTTCAAGTACTTACTGGACACATGCGAGCTTAATCGGTTTGTTTGTGTAAAGTGGACGGTGTTGACTACTGTATTTACACATGTCATGGAGCAATGGACGAGGAACCAGAACACTTTTTTCAAAAGGGGACGGTTCATTTCTTTGTAGTGCTAGTGGTAGATTATAGTCCCAATAAACAACTTCAGCAACGACTTCAAAAATAAGACGTAATTTGAAGATATAAGAATAAAACAGACATTGCTAATTCAGTTTAAACTTTTGTTTAGGGGGGGGGGGTAGTTAACTGCGCGTGTTTAGTGTCACCTTGTACTAGTGAGTGAGTCATACGAACACCTGATTCTATTTTGGTCGGTTGTATCACAGTAACGTTACATTCAGGAGTATCCTGTACGGAAATTCTTACAATGACACTAGGGCTTCCTTTCATTCTATGCAGAGACGTTCTACCAGAATCCACAGGTCGCTAGAAAGATCTGGAAAGAGTAGACAACACGCGACCTTGGTCGCAAGCTGTACTCCCGACCGACTGGCATGTTACCTGTCTACTTGGCCAATTTCTACCTCTTTCCAGCGACCTGTACTGGAGCAGCACACCCCGTAAACACACCCCGAGCGGACTAAGCTGTCTGGGCGGGCGGGGAGCACCGGGCCCAGCGCCGTAGAGATATCGGGGAGCGCCCCGGTGGTATGGTAGAGGCTAGCTTCACCAAGCTTCGCCCTAGCTGTCCCCCAGGAACATTAGTGTATTGTCCCTTATTTCTGACAGTGCCAGACTTACGCAAACAGGCAGTGTCCTCTACCCTGTATGTAGACACCTGGTTTTGCCTGATCAGACACCAACTGGAGCATTAAGGACAGCCCGTGAGTCATCAAACAAGCCTACCGCAAACATAACAACAACACTGCAGCAACAGACGCTTCGAGCGGATAACAGACCTGCCATAACCACCTGTTGTTGGAGTTTTCAGGTTTATTACAGATTTGCGTAGCAAAACCTTTGTTGGATCCGTTGGCATGTGTGGTGGCCGCCATCTTGAATTGTGACGTCACAGGGTCGCCATACGATTTTATATATATTGGGAGGGGTGTTTTTTGGGGTCGCTAGCGTTCTCTCTATTTTTAACAAATCGGCACACAACTATCACACATTCAACTCAAATAAAAATTCAATACCAATTCACGTCTATAAAAATATCCCGTAATCGCTAAACTAACATAGCAAACCTGAAGTATATGTAGCACAAATACTTCACTCTAGTATTTTGTATCAAACGCTTTCGGAAAGTCGTTTATACGATATAGAGCGTTATGCTTCGGTGTATATTTTCAGACATACAACCTACGACCCTTCATAGGTCGTATACGTCAATGAGTGAGAACTTGATATATCATAATAAAACAAAATAGTATCAATGTTCTTACGATTTTCTGCTCATCACAGAAGGAGGGCATTTTGGAAAAGGAATAACTTCTTCAACTGAATATAATGCACCAAACACTGGATCTATATACGTTGATGAAGGTTAGAGACATCCAGGTAGTAAGATACGCCAAAAATAGTTACTCAAGCAACTGGATACGATTTTGAGACTGGATCTATATATATTGCAAATCATTACAAAGATTTGCAATTGATTCTAAACTATGGTAACAAACACCCGAGCGGTGACCCGGAATGGACTATTTCAATGTCTTTAAGAACATTGGACAAGAAAAAGAACTAGTCTTGCAGTCAACGATGGCATGTGCTTCAAACGCGCAAATTATGAACGGTACTATGAAAGGGTTTACCGAAAAGCTTTTATGTCGAAAATCGTCGCGTTTTGAAATTACTTTTGTGATCTGCGTTACAGTAGAAGACTATGAATAGAGATGACCCCATATGGTTACTATTTATAGAATTTTCACGTCAAAACATACGACTCGTATATGAATATAACTGTATAGACTATTCTTTAGAAGGAAATTTTGCATCAACAATGTGCCAACGCGTTTCTGTCAACGGAATGAAAAATACTGAAATGTCCAAAATATCTTCCCCTACTAGAAAATCCGGATAACGTACCGGTACAGGTTAATAGGGTGACATAACATGAATAGACATTGTTACGCCATGGCGGTGTAGGTCACTCTATACAAAAGACTGTCCTATATATCCTGTACACAGTGTTTTTTCCAGACCTAAGCGTTACAAGGCACACATATGAAACGCTATAGCTACTTTCAGTTTGTTCTACGGCTTTTACGGTGTCAACATGGCGTATCTGTGTTCACTGACACCTGTTGCGTTGGTAAACAAGCCGTGCGAGGCTTAGAGCCTCTGACCAAATGACGCATGTGGTCGTCATGCACGTAAATATGTACATGTCGTCTGATTTTTACCTCAGAAAATATCGTCTGATTTTCACCTCAATACGGGGTGCGTAGTGACTATATGACATGAGCTACATAAATACATGGGGGTTTAAAGGGGCCCCTGACAGCTTTCTTTAAGTTTTAGGTAAGAAACCCCCTGCGCCATCTTATAATAGAAGCCCCTAGAAGCAATAGACTTTTCTGTTACGCCAGATCAACAATATGGCCGTCCCAAAACAGAACATGCGTTACTGAATTGATACCGGTAAACTGACATCTTTTTCATTGGTCTCGTCCTGAATAAAAGGATGCCCCAAAAAATCATATTTCAACTCCGTTTTTTGCCGTATGTTTGCTAACCGTCTCCTACTTTTAACACCTGAAAATACCACGTGAGGTACCGTTATACACGCAGCTTTCCGGTCTTAAACACCTTCTATCGCCGATAATGACTCGAAAGGACGATAACAAGGCGATAAACAGGTTATAACAACACCTACCTTATCATATTGAGGATGAACACCGGTAAATATGGGAGAATCCGAGCAAAAATGTGGTCCAAACAGGGCGAGAGACGTTGGTTGAGAGACCGGCACTTGTTCACATAGCGTCCCTTTGGTAATTTGAATACACCTTGATTTAGTCTACCTTTACTCATGTTTCTCCTGGGGACTATACCACATCTGAGTAGGGGGTAAGTATGCCAACTGATTATAATAATAAAATAATGCATATTGCTTTTGTTACGGTAATTTATGCAGAGCTTCATCTTTGAGACTTATATTATCAATCAACGAACATGAATTTATTCTCTACGCTGTATATTAACTATAAAACAGTAGTACTTTACAAGACACCCCTATTGTAATGGTATCACCGGCCTCCATGGCTTGCTCGGTAAACAACAATAACTCCTTTGACATGAAGCCGGCCTAAAAGGTAGTTCTCTTTGGCGGAGAATGTGAAATATGTACCTGATTATAGGTACAAATATTCCTTTCTCTTCCCTACATTAGACTAATACTCGGTTACTCATACTTTCTTGGTCAAAATTTGCGGACATAACGTTGTAAAACAATTCCAAAGCGTTTTAACCACATATAATTATGACTATATATCAATGCATAGATATCTATAATGTATTAAATGATATGTCACTAAGCCATTTAGATACACAAAACAGTATCGGACTTTATTTTAGATAGAATTAGTTCGCAAAAAATTACCGGTTCAAAGAAAAGTTATCATAGTATATGTGTTAATAGGTAGTTAAGATCATTCTTGGCCCCTCCATTTTACGTATTGCCGACGTTTTGTCCAATCTTTACCGTGACCTACAAGATATTCCCACGCCGCTGACTTTAAAGGGACGAAAAGAAAGGCCGCCGTGCCTTAGTTTCAATTGGATTATGGGTCAATCATGTATCTTATAATCACATGCATTGTTGGGGTAACGCGATGGAAAGGAAACTAACTCCAAACAGAAGTTGTTGGGGGCAATTGGGACTTTCTTATCATATGCCTCGGTTTTTGTTACTCTCCAAGCAGAGGAGTGGTCCGGCTGGTTTTTGACTTGTTCTAGGCGTTTTTGTCGGGCTATCGACCTTGTCTTGTTTTTTCATTATCTCACGAACCCACAGGTAACACGTCAAAAACCTCTCCAAGCAGAGGAGGGGTCCGACTGGTTTTTGACATGTTGTAGGCGTTTTTGTCGGGCTTTCGAGCAAACACACCCGAAACAATATCTCAATTTTTCATGGAGGAAAAAAAATGCATCCCTTTAAGGGAAAGCTACACAAAAAAATTAAAAATCCTACTATGCTATGCTTAATATACTCCAAAGTGAAGTTCTGATTTCAGGTTGTTATACATAGTACATAAGTCCGTCATAGTTCTTGGATTTTCCACCGTTTGCAACTTATACCGTGCTGACGCCTGATCACCTGATGATTGAATTATATGACGTCAGTGTTCTAAATTTTTCACCTGATGATTGAATTATATGACGTCAGTGTTCAGTGTACCATAATTATCAGGTGAGAAGGCGTCAGCACGGCATAAGTTGCAAACGGTGGAAAATCCCAGAACTATGACGGACTCATGTGAAACTACTTGAAATACGAACTTAACTTTGGGATATATTAAGCATAGTATAATAAGATTTTCAATTTTTGGTGTAGCTTTCCTTTAACCATCCAGACTTGTATTACTACAAGTTCAAGCTCATACTGAACTGCTATAAACCCGCACTTCAACCAGTGAACAGCCGAATTACTCAGTTGGGTAGTTTTTGGCTAAATTTCAATGTGGGTATTCAAGGGAAATATCGTAAGATGGGGATTCAACGCGGGATGGCACATAGCTTGTAGGAATGAGGAGTTAGTGTGATCCTCATTATGCCTTCATCAGACGGTGTAGGAGCGCCCTCTGGCAACTTGAAGGTGAAGTTCTGCAGCAGGCTGGAGAAGAGAAGAAACAGCTGCATCTTGGCGAGCTGTTCTCCAAGGCACCCCCGCCTTCCTATGGAGATATAACAGTGCGAAGAACCATAATGAGCTTACTTGCTATTCTGCACTACTTTTCGCCAGTGTCCCAGAAAATGAATGCGCCAAAAACAGTTACTCAAGCAACTGGATAAAATTTGAAACAGTCAAAACTGGATAAAATTTTGAAAAAGTAAATACTTAAAAATTTGATTCTTTCAAAATTTCATCCATTTGCTTGAGTAACAATTTTTGGCGTATCTTATTACCTGGATGTCTAACCTTCATCAACGTATAAGTGAAAGGTTAATTATGATCATTATGATCAGACATAAAAAAAGTATATCGCAGCCATAGGCTGAATGAAGTACTTTTTTTACACATTTTACTTAAAACTTTATTGACATTAGGAAACTGTGGATAGGTCGCAAACCATAGGTCGACAATTGTACCCCTTTAGCGGACTGACACATCTGGTGTTATCTGTCTATTTGGCCAATTTCTATTATTTTTTCAGCGACATGTGGAGCCTGGTAGTGGATATCTTAAAGAGGGCCTGCATGGGGGGGGGGGG
Organism: Branchiostoma lanceolatum; assembly: GCF_035083965.1. NCBI lineage: Eukaryota > Metazoa > Chordata > Leptocardii > Amphioxiformes > Branchiostomatidae > Branchiostoma > Branchiostoma lanceolatum. The sequence goes on from NC_089736.1 coordinate 12,267,579, forward strand.
GGTCCCGACAACGCTCTACGCTAAATTCAGAAAGCCCACCTACGCTCTACGCTAAATTATGGAGTGGTCGGCAACGCTCTACGTAGAATTAAAACGGCCGATTACGCTCTATGTAAAAGGGGCGTGCAGACCCTCCTTAAACATACACAAGGTGTGTCTCTCCTCAAAAAGGACCTTTGGCTTTTTTACATCCCATCTGATAGGATGTCCTTAACCGAAGCTATATGTACACTTTTTTTTAGCTGACTCGAGTGAGGAAACAGCTGTAAAATGCTTTTCCCAAGAGCACAACTTTGGGGCCTGCAACGGATCCGAACCCAGAACCTATAGATTCTAAGTCAACAACCCTAAACACAAGACCATCTTCCCATCCATTACAGTTTCAGAAATACTAGTAATGTCACAAAATTGGGGACAAATTACCTCCTCCAAAAGGCAAGAAGGACTTGGGCTTGTTGATGACGTTCCCTTCCGCGTCCAGAAACCTTTCGGGGTCAAACCGGTCCGGATCAGGCCAGTAGGCGGGGTCCATGTGAAGGGAGTGGAGGTTTGTCAAGATCTGTAGCAGATGAGAAAAGTCGTTTAGCTGAATAGATCGGAGAGAATCCAGAGAATGTCCAGATACAATCTCTTCCAGGGAGGAAAGGGTCTTCTTTGTGGACTTCAATGTAGAGAGGAGAAAAGAATTTACGTTCTATAAGGTACAAGAATTGGCAACTTGTTACGTTTGTGAAAACGGAGGTATTGTTTTTAGTTTGTTTGTTCTGGTGCGTGTGTGTGCAAGTTTCTTTCCGTTGGCCCGGGTCTAAGGTTAGCCCGGGTTTAAAGTCGTTTAAGATGGGTGGTAGGAAAAGGAGTTTGCCCGGGCTCAAATCTACGAGGATGTCATGTATACGAGTAAAAGCTTTCAGGATTGGAAGCCTGAATTTTTGCCGGGGTTCAACATCCCACAGAAAGGTAAGAAAACGCATAGATAGAGATACCGAGACATTGACAATAACGCTGTGATATTTACATAACTCTACAAAGTCACGGAGGCACTAGACCTTCGATTTCTTATTTCTATCTTTACGCGTTAAATTCTGAGAGGGTTTACAGAAAGTTGAGATCTTTTGACTGACTAGTGTACCTTGGCTCCCATTGGTAGTTCAAACTGGCCCACTGTGACGTCCTGTGTGGTGGCGTGAGGCAGACCTAGTGGCCCAACAGGACGGATCCGCTGTACCTCCATCAGTGTAGCTTGCGTGTAGGGCAACAGGGCACGGTGGGACAGGGCGGGTAGGGCGCCTCCAACAGCCGCGTCAAGCTCCGCCTGTACCTGTGCGGTTGAACCATGGTGAAGCAGAAAACGGTGACCATTCGCATCTCAAAGGTAAGCATCACATAGGTGGGAAACATTGTTAAAAGACGGAAGTACTTTGGTGACATGATCACCCAATAAAGATAAGAACCCCAGAGCCTAGTGTTGATCGGCTCGGTTCCCACTTACTCGGAACACAGCGATGACAAAGGATTGCACAGACACGCACAGTACAATCAAACTCGTCTACTATGTCCTTCATGTCAAAATAGCATTGAAGATGAATATCATTTCTTAATGACATGCCCCGCATATACTGTAGATAGACGAAAATTAATGGATATGATCTCATGTAAATCCAGTAAACCCTTGCCAAAGGCAAACATAGACATGTTCAATCTACTTATGTCATGTCCCGACACCATATCTACGTACTTAGGCCAATACATATTTAGAGCTTTACAAAAGAGAGAATATATTTTAACAGACCGAAACGTTTAACATATATTATATCATTACGCCATTTACGTCCATATATTCTTGTGATTATAGTTTTCATAGTTTATAGTTTAGTACCCATTGTATTGATTGTATTGTCATTCTTGCCATACATTGTGCCATGTACAATTGTCGAGCAATAAAGTTCATTCATTCTATTCAGGCATGGTCTCCTCACCAGACAAAGCATGCGCGGACTGATACATTTGTGGGGAGGGGGTTAAGGGATTTAACTACAATATTTCAACTACTATAACGCCTAGAACATCTCAACGTACCAACATCGTGTATAAACCTATGGTCACAATTGTAAAAAAAGACCCTGCAAGATAGTTTTGAAGATGAGTTTCACTTTATTATGGAATGCTCTAAAGATGATGCCCTACGCAATAAGTTTTTCTCACCTTTATCAATTCAAGTACTTCAGATTTTAAGACACTAAATGCTACGGATAGATATCTTAAGATGCAACAGCTCACACAGTGTTAAAATAGGCAAATATATACAAGATTGTTTTGTTATTAGAAAAAATAATGATACTCATAATTAGCCAAACTTGGATCATGTAAAAAGATATCATTTTGTTGTAGTGAATAGTTTCATTTCATACTTATGTCTTGTTCTATGTTAACAGTTGTTGCCATACTTTGTATCTGCTACAATAGTCGTGCAATAAAGTTGTTCTTCTATATTCATAGAATCGTACGTACCTTCTTTTGGACATACGGATAAAGGACCATGTACAGAAGACACCATCTCATAGTGTTGGTAGTTGTGTCCAGTCCAGCAATGAAAAGTTCGTACACGATATACATCACTTGCTCCTCGGTGAAATCTTCCACCTTCTCCCGCTTTTCGAGTTCAACGAGGCAGAAATCGAGGAAGTCTCGCGGATTCTCGCGGTCCAGGTTCAGGCGATGGCGCGAGATCTCCTCCAAGACGAATTTGTGGATCGTCGCAGTGCCCTTGATTACGTCACGGAGGGACCTATTCACTGGGAGTTCGGACGTAAAATGTCTGTTAGTTTATTCATCATATACATACAGTTACATTTTGTCAAGGGTTGGACCCGATGTCTCCTCTATTGCAAGAAAAACATCAGTTTTTCCCCTCGATGCGGTGGTTACTGAATCACAACTTAGACGAATTAAACACACACAAAAAAAGAGAAACACAAACTACAAAAGATATATCTTCTGCTTAGTCTCAATCATACTATCTACATCTACGTTGGATAAAAAATAGTAAGACCTAGCTGGATACTATTAGGGAGAGTATTTTGCCAGTGAAGTTAAGCATGCAAGCATACTGTCATTCGAAAGAGCGCCTGAAGACATCCTCCCAGCAGGCCCGATATGCTCGGTTCATTACCTCCCATAGCGGCCCTGCAATTTCCAGCCTGTGAACTCGCTTCTGCCGACGTTTTTGACAGTTGCTCGTGAGTAATATTAATGAGCTAGCCTTATTTGGCAAAACAGTCGTTATTTTTGCTCTGAACCCAAAGTAGCGATGTAAGACGTAACCTGATTGGTTGATAGCATCCTAGCGTCCTTTGCGCTTTTGCTCGAGATGAGCCTTAGCAAACCCTCTGACAGGCTGAAGCTGTTTTGGTGGTGACGTCGCCAGAAGCGAGTTCACAGGCTGGAAATTGCAGGGCCGCTATGGGAGGTAATGAACCGAGCATATCGGGCCTGCTGGGAGGATGCTCCAAGAAAAATGTTACCCTTGCCACAAGCTCACTCCGCCAATTGTGAAATCTCTTTTTGCCGAATTCTATTATCCACCAACCATTAGGAGGCTACGAGGGGTGATCAATAAGTCATTGGCCTCCCCCAGAAAAAAGGTGCACAACTCAACTATCGGGGAATAATGTCTACCAAAATTCAAATTATTGTGATCGTTAATTTGCAGGTGACACCGTACACGTTAAGTGAGGTAGAAGGATAAAGACAAGGACAATTGAGCTGCAATCTGAGGTTAGCTGGCCGATTTGCTCTGCTGAAAGTCGGATACCCACTTCGTTTTAGTTGAAAAAGGAAGGGAATGTTCATCAAGCGTTTTGACAAGAAATGAATATCTTCGAAGATTTTTATGCCGATTCATGGCATGAGTAGCTCCACCCACACAGCTCTGATCACAGTTCAACCCCGTTTTTCTTGCCACTGACCTACTGGTTTTTAAATTGACGTCGACTGGAACGTAATGACCACAATAATGTGAAATTTGGTGGATATTGCTAAAATACGTCATACTACACACTTGTGCCCCGAAATTTGAGTTGTGAACTTTGTCAATTATGGGTGAGGCCGAGGACTTATTGATCACCCATCGTATACTGTAAATGCATTTAAGTTCTCGTGGTTTTGATTTCGCGGTAGGGAGAAAATGGCGTGTTCGCGGTGGTTTTGTGTTCGCGTTTGAAACAATAGTGGCGCTACAGGAACGCCCGAGAAAAAAAACATAAAACCACCGCGAACATTTCTGCATTTTTTATAAAGACAATTCAAACTCTACAACCGGATGAAAATTCGGAGATTTATTTCCGGACGTTTCGAGTGACATCCATCACTCTTCTTCAGCGTCACTAAAATGAACTAGCAGAACTAACCAGTACTTATATACAATAACTAGAAAACCGGTTTTTACATGGCAAATCACACAGTCATGCATAAGCGACATTGTAATGTAAAATAAGTTAGGAAGATTCCTATGGTAAGACAACACATTGTAATGTAAGAAAGAGTGATGGATGTCACTCGAAACTAGTCTGTATAACGCAAACTCCAGCTGTCCGGGGGTTTCTCTCCCCTCCCCGCGGAGTTTCTGCTCTGGTTGCTCTAAGCCTGGAGAGCTGTTATCAAAAATGGTAACACCAATCATAGGGCAGGCTTTCAGCTAGGCTCCCATTGCCATAGAAACCACCTTGTTATCATGTCTGTTACCTGTCACACAGGCAGACGGGGAGGAAGGGATGGGAAATGAGATCCAGATGTTGGGAGGGTGAGAAATGAGATGTATCCAAGCCGGTTAAAAGGGATTTTAAACCTACTTAGTTTATTTGTTCATTTAGAGGCAGACAATGTCAGTTTCTCCCACATCAAAAAACAAATTTGAAAATCCAGCAAGAAAAGACATGACTGCCGACAAATGTTCAAAGTACAGAGAAATGGCCTGTGAAACTCTCTTCCTACCACCTGCAGATCAGACATCTGCAGCTGTCAATCACTGGATAGCAACAGCAATAGATCCTTAGCAACTAGAGTCTGGCCTGGGCAGGCAGCTCTGTGGGCTGACGACGGCTGCATAAATTATCCATATTTAGAAAGGAGGATTCCCCGGAGTTAGCGGCCATAGCCATCAAGCTTTTGGGTTGCGAGGTGGTTACAGGGCCGCGAGCGGTCACAAGAGGCTTGATTGAATTCAGGCTAACTCGAAACGTCCGGAAATAAATCTCCGAACTTTTATCCAGTCGTAGAGTTTGAATTGTCTTTATATATTGTTTACCTGGATGTCTAACCTCAACAAACGTATTTCTGCATTTTGTACTCACCACCGGGAACAAATCGCAGAAACGGGAACACGTTGATGATCTGCCCAGCCCCGAGTCGTTCCACCGTGATGAGCACTGCTTCCGCCAGTTCTTTGAACCTCTCATCGCCATACTCAAAACGATTTCCAAATACAGTGGAGCAGATGACGTTGGCTATTGCAACTTGGAGGTCACTCTCGGGGTCAAAGGGCACTCCTTCATATTCTGCGACCTACACGGGGCCAAAGGTCAAGTGAATACAATTATCATTTTGAATTACCATTTTTTAGGTCCAGATAAAGAATACTGAACTCACAACTCCTAGTCTCTTGTTATGTCAATTCTTCCAAAGATGTGGTAAATGTCAATAGATAAGTAAAAAATATGACAATAGTGGAATGATAGAAATTGTGAACGTCAATACTTAACCTTTACAAGTATTACAAGACATCACATGCTCAAGCGTCTACTTCATAACAAGAAAGGGTTTTATTGATCTAGATTTTGGTGGTTGCTTTACAACGTGAATACTTCTATGAAACATGACGGTCATTACTAAACGCAGTGGTTGTAATATGATATGACAAAGACCGAACGTTTTCAGTAAAAATGTGGCAAGATGGTTTTCTGTTCTGAAACAAGTCTTAACCGTAAATTCCAACACAAAATTTGAGTTGCCTACATTTTCGACTGTACAACACCAGTCTTTGTCAAGAAATGAGCAATACACTGCTGAAATGACGTCACGTTATGCAGATAGCACACGTGACTCGGTGAGCAGTGGATCATGAGTTGTAGAAAGTCTGTGGGGCCCCCCGTCTCTTTTGAGAGATGGTTGTAAGGCTGTGACGTAATCTCAGCGGTGGAGTGCTCATTCCTTGACATGAAAACTGGTGTTGTATACAGTCGAAAATTTCGTAAGTCCATTTTTTGTGTTGGAAATTACAGTTAAAACTTGTTTCAGAATGATTTCTACCAACACAGATGAACTTCCAAGCTATGTTTTTCTGTTGTTGTAACTTACTAGAAATTTACCCACAGTTTTTATGCTTACTACCTATTTTCAAACGTCTAAGATCTAGAATTTACCTTGACACAAAGACAGCCGGTTTCCTCTCGAATCTTCTCTTCAATGCTGCCCATATCTTCTTTCACACCGAGGGTCCTAAGGACTGTCGAGGCGAATTTTCTCTTCTGTCTGAGCGATTTTCCCCATTGTGCACTGGAGATACCTTATGTGGCCATTCATGTAACACAATAGAATAAGCGCTTTCACACCTGTAAATACGCATGCGCGGTGACAGAAATTGTGGGTAATGCATCGAAGGCGAAAGCCCCTCAGACATAAGCAAAATATGCAAATCGAGACAATGGTTGAGACGAGAATTGTTTACAAGCAAAGTGCCTTCGAACACCTTTGACATATTACTCACAATGACTGTCGCCGCGCATGCGTACTCAGAAGTGTGAAAGCATACACATAAATAAAAGGTTCCTTTAAGGTCTCATTCCTAAAAGAGTCCGTTGCCCAAAAAAATGAAAGGCTGCATGTACGTGTGTCTATATCGGTGTAAAAATTCCTTTTAGCTAGCCCAGGTGATATCAAGCGTCAAACTGATGAAAGCTTGTTTGTAACGGAAGAAATTAACAGGTAAAGTTCGGCAGCCGCGCGCGAGGTCGGACGTCCACAGCCGGACATTGGCGGTAATTCGGTCGATCACTTTCAGCTGGAAAGTGCCTATTTAGGGGGTCTAGCTAAGTGCCGTTTGTAATTGCCATAAAAGGTATTGTATGCCAACTGGTAGTTGGCAATTTTTTCAAATGATCTAGGGTAGATGAGCTCAACAGAGAATGAATGACATTGGTGCATTTCCTATAGCTTCATTACGAACGCGCCCATGTAAAACCTGTTTTATAACATGTAAGCCTATGGGGCGAAAAAACTCATGAATGAGACCTTATGTAGATTTCAATATACAGATAAAAAAGAAAGGAAAATTTAGGTAACGAACCATTGATGAGTGAACCTCAAATAAAACTTTGACCTTGAAACAGACTGAAGTACTAAGTATTACTACGTATACATACCCGTCCCAAAACCAGTTATGACGTCAAACAAGTAGTTTTGTCCCCTGGACGCGAACAGCTCGGACCTGTCCACGAGCGCGTCCTTGACGGCAGGGTAGCCGTTCAGAACTACCACATCTTCCATCCCCATCCTGACGGTGAAGACGTCCCCGTACTGCCGCCTCCACTCCGTCAGCTTGAGGTGAGGCGCTCGGCCCAAGGCGAGGAGGTGCCCGAGGACTGGCACACGTCCTGCCGGGTAAGGAGGAAATATCCCGGTACATCTAAGATATCGATACGCTAGAAGAAAGGCAAGACTGAACACCAGAAACGTCTGGAGATTTAGACGGGAGAGCTCGAAAATCTCTAAAAATAGTACGCCAGCCGCCATCTTTGCCGAAGAATGTTGTTTCAAGGTTATACCTGTTTGAGGTCATCTAGGTTCGTTAACACCAGTCGAGCGAGCTAACTGTAAACACACTGTCCTTGAAACGTGTCCCATTCAGGGAATGGCGTTCTAGCGAACATGCCATGTTTCATTATCTCCATGAAAAATGGAGATATAGTTTTGGGTGTGTCTGTGTGTCTGTCTGTGTGTCTGTTTGTGTTTCTGGACTACTGTAGTCGGCATAACTCAAGAACCTCTTGATGGATTACGATGATATTTGGTATGTGGGCAGGTGTTGTGAAGCCGAAATTCAAGGTCGATTTTGGGCCCCCTGGTATGTGACCTTGGTACTGCAGCAGAAATTCCATTTTTGTATCTCTTGACCTGGAAGTTTATTCATGCATAGCGCAACCACTAACAATTGCAGCTCAAAATACAGTTGCTAGGGAGCCCAACATATATCATTTGATAAAAACCTTTGATCATGAAAAACCTGTGCTCTTATACTTTCACCTTTACAAAGAAACGAAGAGAAGTCGACTTGACTTAGATTATGATTTTTGCAGGGAAACTCGACAATGGATACATGCTGCTGTGACCTGTACTTAACCCAGTGGGTATATACTTTCTGGGGATTTTTCGTGTTTTGGACTAATAATAAATCAGGTAATCACGTCTCACTATGGTGTAAGTCATGGCTTTTTTGTGTCGCAGTGTGAAAACCACATTTAGATGCCAAGAAATACTAACGTTAATTAGAAATGTAAATTAGGGCTACATATGGGGTCATAAGGACAATTGAAAAGGGATTGAGCTGTTTTATACATTTTTTGGCTGCTCTCTCTAAGATTTCAATTACTAAAACCATTGTGGACCTTTACTATGTGGTAAAAATGAAAAAGGGCTCTGCATGGGGTTATTAGAGCACAGCATCACACAACAATAGCTTTGACATCGACTTCTAAGGACGAGTGTTAGTTGTTTAACAGCACATTGAAAACATGATTTCAATTTCTTCTACTTTCAGTAATTTTTTAAAGGAATTTCTCCCTCAACCAGTGGCTTCCGCAAAAGAGTGAGCATTTGCTAGATAAGATATTCTAGTCTTTGGACATTTCAATCAGGTTTACAAAGGTTACAGCTTGGAACGCTGTCAAACAGAACTACAAGGCTTACAACTGTACACACACCCTAAGACCATGTCCCAGTTAATATCTTGCAGGGATGGAGTCGGTGATTAAACGGGTAGAAATAAACACATCTGTGCAGGTAGTATATTTTTTAGCAGCCTATAGGTTTGAAGAGCAAAGTTATGGAATCAACGAAGCATACTTTAACTCAGAACATTTAAACGCCGCGTTACCAGTAATACACAGTTATACTGTGTAGCTAGGCCAATGATACTGTGACGAATTTTGTTATGTTGTTATTGTTAATTCAAGTATACGTTGAATGTTATCATACGCTGCAACTTTTTATCATTCTGATCACACCATTGTCAAGTTTGATTAAAGCGCTTACGTACTATACAATCTTAAAGCACTAATGCTATAAAATGTGGTGGGGGGGGGGGGGCAGTAGAACGCTATACATCTGATACATCCAGATGCAGAGACAGTTGTTTTTAAGATTCTCTATACAATTTGATTAGAATTATAATGGATATAAATTTGAACACCATATGGTAAGTTTTAACCAATAGAACTTTCACTCAGACCATTTGGGGTCGTGCCAGAAAACTATGTTAATGAACTGAGCTTAAGAAGGGCTTTGTTTTTGTGTCAGGGACTATACCTTGATTTGACTATTTATTGCTGATAGCTTAAGTTAAAATTTCTTTTCATAGATTTATTCTTATATTAATGCATACTTGTTACGTGCATTTTATAACAATGAAGCTATATCGTAATTGAAGGACTTACCCTTGCAAAACATCCAAGTACCTCAGCGTTGAGTGCATTCAGAATTTCTTACCTGTATCACATCAACAATCTAGGAACTAAAAGCCTCTGATTTGAGAAGAGTCTAACATTCATACACCTATTGCAGCTACAGGTTGGGCTGTTGTAAAAAGCTGTATGTAATATTACTTATTACATGTACAGATACAGAAAGTATTTGCTTTTTCACCTACTGAGAAGTCACAAAACTACCCTAAAGATTAAACTAAAATGCGTCTACCTCAGTCCACACGTGTGTGTACGCGTACCAGCAAAAACAGGGCACAGGGTATAGGGAGGGAAATATAACTAGGGGGTCCAAAATCTAATCATTTGGAGGTCTCAGGAAGACCTACCCACATAGATGAGATGAGACAGTCCGCTGAACAGAAGGGCGGCCTATACCGGAACTGGAGTTCCTACGTATACCTGGCCGTATCAACTCTACTCTACTCTGCTCTACTCTACTCTACTCTACTCTACTCTACTCTACTCTACTCTACTCTACTCTACTCTACTCTACTCTACTCTACTCTACTCTACTCTACTGTACTCTACCCTACTCTAAAACAAGCAATCCAGACAATCTTAAGTTATCGTGTTGACAGACAGAAAGACACACATACACACAGACAAATACATACGAACGTTGACGAAAGCATAACCTTCTTGGCGAAGGAATTGTAGTCCGGGCGTGGGGGCTTCCTCAAGTTGAAAGGTAAGTCACGTGGGTACCGTAACCAAGGTCAACTCAGTCCAACCCGACAAGAACGTTGCCACAAACAACCCAAGTTCACTTCGCCACAGAGAATCTAAGGGCACAGTGTTGACTGCAGCAGCAACGTTCTGTCTTTGCACACTTCTTATGCATTGAACATTATATATGAAGTAGCAGATCTAGACAAGGTACTCAAACTATGTCGCATATTCTGAAGATTGTTGGCAGAAGGGAAGCCGTTACGCAGGCAAGACTCCCGAATTGGACGATCTGGAAGACGTGTTTGGGACAAAATGGCCGGCGGGGCGCCAGCACAGCGACTTCAACTAAACAAACCGCCCAAGACAGACCAGTCCGGCGGTTTGACGAGATTCCCGGTCCGAAAGGGCTTCCCTTCATTGGTACAGCGTTGGACTACAGTCCTTTTGGTAAGCTTATGGCGAGGCAAACAATAGTCAGATGTATTAAAGGTTGCGTTGTTTGTACAGTTGTTTATTTTGAGTGACATGTGCCTTGAAACGTGAACACAGCAAGTGTTGGTATAGAATGCAGTATTCCATGTTGGTTAGGTAACACGGTGTTTGAAAAAAAATCAAGAAGTTCGCACAGCTGCTACTTACCCGTTTAATGATCGGCAGTAGCGGTGACAATTTACACAGCAGAGAAGTTTAAGATTTGCTCTAACGGACCTTGGCCGTTCAGGTCAATGTTCGTTCGGACGAGACCTAACGCTCTAGTTACCTCATTACACGTTAGGTCAAAGACTATGTAAATAGTACGCAGTTGTGGGTTGCAATGGATATCATGATTCGTGCTCGTAGCAGGGGAGTCCAAGTTCCAAGTACTTCCCAATGCAACACATGGTTAAGCTATGCAAAAACAATCGATTAAAACACATTTACCACCACTGCAAAGCTTGATTTGCCAGGTTCTTTGCTATTAAATATAAAAAAACAGGCCAATCTCGGCATCTTAACGAGCTAGAGCTAGAAGTTTGAAATCAGAACTGGATTTCACTCTCATCCTAATGGATCAGTCCAACCAGTCGATCAGCATTCAGGGGTCAATCGGAGGTCAAAACATGCCAAAGGTCATATATTTTGACATTTTAACGAGCTAGAGCTAGAAGTTTGAAATCAGAACTGGATTTCACCCCATGCCCATCCTAATGGATCAGTCCAACCAGTAGATCAGCATTCGGGGGTCAATCAGACTCATTTCAGAGGTCAAAACATGCCAAAGGTCACATATTTTGGCCAGATGATTAAACTACAAATTCTTCTGTCCTTCCTTGCAGAAAACTGATTGGTCCATTGCTCCCTTTCCCGTCACTCTGCGATGTACAGCATATACTGTAAATGCATTTAAGTTCGCGTGTTTATTTTATTTCGCGGTAGGAAGAAAATGGAATGCTCGCGGTGGTTTTGAGTTCGTGTTTGAAACAATTAGTAGCGCTACAGTTATTGGTGGGCAAAAACTTTTGCGGTGGTTTTAAGCTCGTGCTGAAGAGTTCACCGCGAAAACCGCGAACATAAAAACGAATTCGAACATTTCTGCATTTGCAGTTATATGGGAAACACGGATACATAGAAAACTAGAGTTCGGCGATCGCATACCTTCGCCGAATGGTGTCAACTTGTATGAAATATGTGTTTGAAAGGTGTGTTATGGATTGAATACTTAATGTATGATGATGTTCACCTTTATTTAACTTCCGAATGCAAGTATCAAATTACCGTTATTTACAACTTTGGAATCAGGGCATGTTCTTATCAATTAAGCAAACTAGAAAGGCAACATTTTCGAGAAAATGCAGGATATCTCCTCCCATTTTCTACACCTGAAATATGTCATCCTTAGCATTTACTATGAGGGAATTATGAAGTTTCTGCATGAGTTATGGAAAGGAGGTCTGCATTAGCATAAGTTATGTCCAGGTGTATTTAACCTTCCTTAAGGTACCTACATTTGAAGTATGACATCCGTAGCATGTACTGTAAGGGAAATACAAGTTTCTGCATGACCTCATTAGCATGATTTATGTCCAGGTGCATTCACCTTTCCTAGAGGTACCTACGTCTCAAATATGGCATCCATAGGATTTACCGTAAGGGAAATACACGTTTCTGCATAAATTATGCAAATGAAGTTCTCATTAGCATAATATATGTCCAGGTGTATGTACCTATTCAAAAGGTACATACATCTCAGATATGACATCCAAAGTATTTACCAGAAGGGAAATATGATTTTATGCATGAATTATGAAAATGAGGTCATCATTAGCATAGTCTATGTCGAGGTGTATTCACCTTTCCTAAAGGTGCCTACATCTCAAATATGGCATCCATAGCTTTTACGGTAAGGAAAATACAAGTTTCAGCATAGATTATGCAAATGAGGTCCTCATAAGCATAATTTATGGCCAGGTGTATTTACCTTTCTTAAAGGTACCTACATCTCAAATATAACATCAGAACCATGTACACGGTACATATAACTTTCTGCAATACCATTGGTAGAGCTACCAACCCACATCTACTTGGTTTTGGGCAGAAGACGAAGAAAAAGAACAGGCAAGCAGACTGGGCTCCGGTGACGTCCCATGAGGAGCGCTCCCGGGGAAAGTAGGTCACCCACCCGCAGGCCTGTCAGTACAATTTAACCTGAATATATAGACATAATAGCAAATTGAAAGGGAATTTCAACTTTTTTTTATTAATCATGGAAAGAATGACATGATTGGCATGTCATTATGTTAATAATCACTAATCGTTTCTACCTGCCCAAAACAATTAAGATCCACCAGAACCTGCTTTAGTTATCCTCCTCCAAAATTTAGATAATAAAATGCCCCCTGTAGTACCATAGGAACCCCCCAGAAGACCCACCTTCGAACTTGACCTTCTTTTCCCCTACCCCCAACAACCTACTAAATTTCATCACGATCCAGTAAATCTCTCTCGAGTTATGTCGCCAACAAACTAATTGTCAAACACAAAACTTCCACTACAGCGCCAAAGGAACACCGCAGGAAACCCATCTTCAAACTTGACCTTCGTCTCCCCAAAAAAAACTTACCTACCCAAAATCACCAACATCCGACATTGTCTTCGAGAGTTGATACCGTCAACACTATCACTCCATAAATCCAGACCAAACGCATACCCTTCTACCTCACGGCGAGGCAACATTACGTACCTTCCTACACAATTTCATCCATCCCAGGATCATATTTCACCTCTTCGCTTACTCTATTGTCACCCTTCCTGCCTTGTCGTTATCTTCGCCGAGTACTTGTACTCGGAGAAGATTATGTTTTCGGTTGAAAAATCTGTTGGGTGGGTCTGAATGTATGTCAAGAGCATAACTCAAGAAAGCTTCAATGAATCTTTATGATTTTTGGTAGGTGTGTAGTGGTTGTGCAAAGGAAACTAAAGTTCGAAAATGGTTCACCTTGCGTTTTTCAACAGTACTGCAGCAGACTTTACATTTTTTTGTGTCTGTATGTAGGCAAAAAAAGTGACGGAAACGTTGATGGATCTTCATGATTTTTTGCAGGTGTGTAGATGTTGTGAAAATGGGGGTCAAGTTCAAAAATGGTTCCCCTGGTATTTTCCGTTGGTACTGCAGCGGGCTTTGTGTGGATGTGTATTTGTATGTCGCCAGCATAACTCGCGAAGCTGTTGATGGATCCGTATGATATTTAGTGGATGGGTAGGGTTTACAGAAAGGAAGGTCAAGTTCGATAATGGGCCTTCTAGCGGGTACCTAAGGTACTGCAGCAGAGCTTCAAAATTTAGGGGCATATTTTCTGAAAGTGCTATGGTCATGATTTTTGTGTGGTAGATAGTTCATGCCACAGAAAGTAAGTTCTGTAAATTTTGGCTCCCTAGCGGCTTGTTTAGAACTGCAGTGGGTTTTTTTGTTTTGACATTCGGACATGAATAACTTGAGAAGGGGTCGACAGATCGTCGTGATGTTTGGTATGTAGAGAGCTCAGATGGTGCTTTACATTATCAATGACTAATTATGCAAATCAGGAGCTAATTTGCATAATTAGTAAGGAAAGTTTGTTAACCTACTGCATTTCAATGGGACATGGGACAGTGTCAGGTCATGTAAACAGATGGCCTTGCATAAACGTACATGTAGGTCAAATAAATAAACTATTCTCCAAGCAGAGGTGTGGGTCCAGCTGGTTTAACGCGTTCAGCTTAGGCATTTTTGTTCAACACGGTTGGCGACATAACGAAATAGGGACAAAATAGAAAGCCCAGCAGGACAAAAACACCTAAAAACACGTCAACCACCAGCCAGATTTATTCTATTCATATATATTGACTGTACTATTTCATAATCACTTTCAACTTACAACACTGCAATATCGAACCTTTGTGACCCATATAATATCAACATACTCATATTTTTTCATGACCAGTTATAACATATATCAGCACACTCTACATATATACTAGTCCTGTACCACCAAATGATTTTTAACCATATCTAGACTGGACTCATTCGCCCCATCATAACTTCCAAATGGTATGGTGCATGATCAAATTTGCAGGGGGTGATAAGCACGTAAATATTAATCACTCTCCATGATAAGCCTTGATTATTTGGCGAAGATAATGTGTTCGTGGAACTCTAGTTAGGAATGAAAAACGTTTATTATTTTTGCATATTTGCATGTAAAAAGTATATCATGCATGTTTGCATATACCCTTCATTGCAACACATCACCAATGGTTTGCCTCTATATTTGTTGTGTTGGGTATGTGGCCTGACCTAAGGCAATGAAGTAAAGAATTATTATCATTTTTTTCCAGGTCGCTTTCCAATAAAGACAAAAATGGCGAACTCCACAATTGAAAGATATAAGAAGTACGGAAAGATATACCGGGAGAATCTCGGCCCACGGGAAATGGTGTTCGTCTGTGACCCGAAGGACATCGAGACGGTTTTCCGGAATGACGGGCAGTATCCTGAGCGACCTGTTTCGGATTTCATTGTAACATACCGCCAACTCAAAAAGAAACCTATTGGCCTCGCGCAGCTGTAAGTATCTGTTGGTGAAAAACAGTTTTCTAGAAAAATGCTATAAGAGATAGTGTCATCATTTTCAAAAAGTGTGTTTATTTCTAGACATTTCTTGTAAGTATTGTTTATTTTTTTTCGAGGCATTTTTTCTGTTCGGTAACAAACAACGATCAGTATGAGAACAACTTAATTTACTTTTTTTTCAAACACCGTATAGTACTGTAGTATACAAAAGTGTGTGTGTGTGTGTGTGTGTGTGTGTGTGTGTGTGTGTGTGTGTGTGTGTATGTGCGTGTGTATGAGTGTGTGTGTGTGTGTACGTGTGTGTGTTGGTTTCATACCTCTAGTGTGTTCGTAGGTTTTGACAAAACTGGAAATGATTAGATTTTGGGCCCCTGGTGTTTTTTTATGGTGCTGCAGTGGAACTTCCGGTTTTGATATCTCTCCTAATAAGGACCAGTTGTGACAGTTAGCCTTTGATGTTTGGAAAAGATGGTGAGAAATGCTGGCAAAAGTAGTTTTTTCAATACTGTCTTTACTTTATCTTTGCATGCAGGAATGGAGAAGAGTGGTTCCGCGTCCGAAGTTCCGTAAACAAGGACTTGATGCGCCCTAAGGCGGTCGGTGCGTACGTCGTTCTGCAGGACGATGTGTCCCGGGAGCTAGTCGGGCTGATACGGGGGGTCGTACAGAAGGGCGAGACCGCTGGACAGGTTCCTGACTTTACCAAGCTCCTGTATAAATGGTCGCTAGAGTGTGAGTATTTTTATCATTACCATTGTTATCATTGACTTTGCAAGGTGTCGATGACTATGGGATGAGCCTGTATACCGGTGTCTACGGATGCCGCCATGTTTTATATGAAATCGCACAGGCGCCATCTTGTTTACGGTTAGAATGTGTCATGTGTACTGTTTTTGGTGTGTGTATATGTGTATGTGTGTGTGTTTGCGTGTCTGTGTTTCCGGATGTTTGTAGTCAGTATAAGTCAAAAACGTCTGGATGGATTGTAATGTCATTTAGTATGTGGGTTGGAAGACGAAGGTCAAGGTCAATTTTGGGCCCCTTGGTATGTGACCTTGGTACTGCAGCACAACTTCCATTTTATTTCATCATTTGACCTGAACGTGCTTTGGTCTTTATTTTTTCGTGGCAGATAGCTTGCAATGTGAGGAAGACGTGCTGTAGTGCTGTTTGGGCCACCTAGCAGCTTGCTCTGAAACTGCATGGGCGTTTTTTGTTAAAATCTTCCAAGGAGAATAACTGAACAAAGGAACGCCGGATTTCCGCGATATTTAGTATGCAGATAGCTTAGTCAGAGATGTACATAATGAAGTGCAAACTATGCAAATTGGGACTCAATTTGCATAACTAATGAGGAAAATCTATATTTGTAGTGTTTTCCATTATAGGACTCATACATGTTGTGGCAGCTAACACCTGTTAGTTCCCAAACTGGGGCAAATATTCCCCAGGGGCCCGACAGCTAGTGGTCAAACCACAAGTGGATATACAACCAAACCTATATACTTGATGTGGATAGCTTATGTGCTTGATATAATGAATTTGTGATAATGCAAGTAAGAATCTTATTTGCATAATCAATGGGGAAATTTCATTAACCCACTCTATTCAATGGTAAAAGTATTCAAAAATGCAACATATGTAACTGAGAACTAGAGGGACATATTAGATGAATAAAAATTATGCAAATGAAGACCTAATTTGCATGATTAATGAGAAAATACTGTAATTCTATATTGGTAGATAACTGGAATTTCATTTGGAAACTATGTGAAGGTGAACATGGTTGGATATAAATTATGCAAATGAGGGCCTAAATCTCATGATATATTTTTCATGGAGATAATAGGTTTCCGAACTCTTGTTGCTTTTGTAGACTGTACGCAAGACTTGTCAGTCAAGCTGAAGGATCTGTATTTTTCAGCCTTGAGTCTCGTCGTCCTGGGTAAGCGCATTGGCTGCTTGACCCTGGATCAGCTGCCCGAAGATTCTGACGCACAACGGATGATCGGAGCGGTGAACGACTTCTTCATAGGTTTCGCCAAGCTGCTAATGTCGCCTCCCCTGTACAAATACATCAGCACTCCTACATGGAAGAGATTCGAGAGAGCCATGGACACCATTACTAGGTGCGTATCTGTAGAACGAATGGCATTTCACTTTTGGATGAAAGCTTTACATAGACGAAGTGGCATTAATTGTCACCCTGGCGATTTTTACCTTTGCTCTGGTCACGAATTCTGAGTTAAACTAGTCGTCCCTTAGTGTTGCAGAAAAGATGATAGGAGAAAAGTTGAAGGAACTCCGCCAAATGGAACAGCCCCCAGAGGAGGCAGATTTTCTGACGAGCCTACTGTCCCGAGAAGACATGACCTTGGACGAGGCCATCCAGATGGCGGTGGATTTGCTTAATGGCGCGGTTGACACGGTGAGTTTTCTTCAATATCAATGGAGCTAAATCAAATTTAATTGCTTTTGGTCTTATTCATGATTTTTCTTCCCATAGGCTTACATATTATAATACGTGTTTGGCAAGGGCGCGTCCGTAATGAAGCAATAGGAAATGCACCACGGTCATTCATTCTATGTTGAGCTAGAACATTTACCAGATCATGTGAAAAACTGACAACTAACAGAAGACATTCAATTCCTTTTTATGGCAATTATATTACAAACTGCAATTAGCTACACCCCACAAAAGACACTTTCCAGCTGTAAGCGCACGACCGCATCACTCAAAATGCGCGTCTGTGCACGTCCGACCTCGCGCGCGGCTGCCAAACTTTACCCGCTAATTTCTCCAGGTACAAACAAGCTTTCATCAGTTTGACACTTGAAATCATTTGAGATGGCTAAAGGGGAATTTCCTACCAATATAAACACACGTTCATGCAGCCGTTTATTTTGGGGTACGGTACGGTTTTTTTTTCTCCACTCCGAGTTATACATGATTGAGACCCTATGTATAGTCGCGTTTCATTCATCTGAGTGTTTTTCAAATGAACTGGATGAATCTATGTATATTATATAATTTACAGAGATGGCATTTCTGTTTACAAGCTGTTGAGGACCAAGGTTGCTACATATTCTTAAATGAGCTAAATGAAGTAGACTTGGAGGAAAACTGGCTACTCTGTCCCTATAACCGAAAAAGCTTATTTCATCTACCTAAAAAAAATTATGATAATAATAATAATTAGCATTACGCTTTCAGAGTTTCCACGAAAATCATAAAGTTCCCATTCAGTCGTCTTATTTTCATATTTCATACAAGATCAAGAATGTAGACCTGACTTAATAATTTTCTGTCCGATCACATTAGACTGCACACACTCTTGTGTTTAATCTGTTCCTCCTGGCGAAAAATCCCGATGCTCAACGAAAACTGTATGAGGAGATTATGGAGGTAGTTCCACCAGGACAGCCCATAGACGACAGAGTGCTGAACAAGATGCATTATCTCCGTGCTGTTGTCAAGGAGACATCCAGGTACTTCTAAATCAAATCTGCATCTTCATAAAAACGTCGACATTTAGTTTTGTGATGTAATAGTAAATATGATAAATATGATAAATATGATAAATATGATAAATATGATAAATATGATAAATATGATAAATATGATAAATATGATAAATATGATAAATATGATAAATATGATAAATATGATAAATATGATAAATATGATAAATATGATAAATATGATAAATATGATAAATATGATAAATATGATAAATATGATAAATATGATAAATATGATAAATATGATAAATATGATTAATATGATTAATATAA
Organism: Branchiostoma lanceolatum; assembly: GCF_035083965.1. Lineage (NCBI taxonomy): Eukaryota > Metazoa > Chordata > Leptocardii > Amphioxiformes > Branchiostomatidae > Branchiostoma > Branchiostoma lanceolatum. The sequence continues at coordinate 12,286,884 of NC_089736.1, forward strand.
TAAATATAATAAATATAATAAATATAATAAATGTAATAAATATAATAAATATAATAAATATAATAAATATAATAAAAATAATGAATATAATGAATATAATGAATAGAATAAATAGAATAAATAGAATAAAAAGAATAAATAGAATAAATATAATGAATAAAATTCCCTGTTGGTGTCATACGCGCGCTGTGACATCCTATCGGTATAGGCGCGGATGATGATTCAATATATTGTTTCCTCAGGTTCTAAGGTTATTTTTAGAACACAGACCATCCAAGGTTATTTCTAGCACACAGAACATCCAAGGTTATTTTTTAGCACATCGAAGAACCAATTGTTTACACCACATAAACACCTGCGTCCTGCAACGGTATCGTCATCCACAGGTAATTTTTTATTATTATTTCACAACAAACATTGGGGTATGGGGAGGCATAAACTCCAGGGGAAAGACAAGACTTGTACCAGGAACCCTCAATGCAGAAAGATATCGTGACACAATACTTGATCCGGTGGCCATCCCTTTCCTCCATAACATGGGGCCGAATGCCTTGCTGCAAGATGATAACGCCCGCCCACACCGGGCAGGGATCATCGCCGACCATCTCCAGCATGCAGGTGTAGAGAGGATGGAGTGGCCCTCTAAGAGCCCGGACCTGAACCCCATCGAACATTTATGGGAGCAGCTTGGGCGAGCTGTCCGTGCAAGAGTGACCGAGAGAACAACGCTAGCTGACCTAGGACGACTGCTGGTGGAGGAATGGGACGCTATCCCACAGCATCGCATTGCGCGACTGGTGACGAGTATGAGGAGTAGGTGCCGTGCTGTAGTGACAGCGCGTGGCTGGATCACCCGTTACTAAGACTCCTTGCTAGCCCGTTACTAAGACACAGATTGTTGGTTTTGATAAAGAATAAACTTAGCTTTCATGAATTTGTCTTGTTTATTCTTGTTGATTTTCCACAATACTCACGTACAGAAGTCAATATCAACAGAAGAATATGTACGGAATAGCATGTTTGACTATAGTAAGGTAATCTGGGCACTTTATTTCTTCGACCCACTCACTTTAGCAGGCCTGATGCTCGTTTCATGAACTTGCAATCACAATAAGTTTGGTATCATGGGAAAGGGAATCAAATAGGCTTTTAAATGATATGTAATATATTGAAATCGGTAAAAAAATAACGGAAATATGATCGACCAAAGTTAGGGTAGCGGAACTTTTTGTGCGTAGTTTATAATGAATATAATAGATATAATAGATGTAATAATTATAATGAATATAATGAGTATGATAAAGATAATAAATATTATGAATATAATATGATATGATATAATATAATTTAATATATTATAATATGCCGGGGTTGAGATTGCGATTTGGGAGAATCTTTAAATTTCAAAATAGTTGTAAAAAGAGTCATAACTTTTTAACTACGATTCATGTCACTTTAGATCAATTAATCAATTGATTTATATAGAAGACCACCTGTCTCTCTGATGGTAAAATCGGCGATACTGCCAAGTTGCAATCTCTTCCCTTACATATAAACATGTGCTTGTTTATTATCTCTTTGAAACATGGGGGTAACGTTTTGGGTGTGTATGTGTGTGTGTGTGTGTGTGTGGTGTGTGTTTGTGTTTCCGGAGTCAGCATAACTCAAGATGAACCTCTGGATGGATTATGATGACATTTGGTCTGTGGGCAGGTGATCGGAAGACGAAGGTCAATGTCGATTTTGGGGTGCCTTGTATGTGACCTTGGTACTGCAGCAGAACTTCCGTTTTTAAATATTTTTTGTTCTTTGTATTGGATTTGGCTAACGCCTCTTTTTATCCCCCCAGGATTTATCCAACTGTCTTGAACACTGCACGAATCCTGACCCGTGACGTAGTGCTGTCGGGCTATCACGTGCCGGCGAAGGTACAATGTTTTAATAATACACTTGTCAACATCAACACACACAAAATCTTAGAGTACTTAAAGGCAACCAAAGCAATATTAGTGCCCCCAAAAAGGGAAAAAAATGATGCTGAAATATTTATGGTCGTGACATTTACTATAACTGTTTAGCACATTTGCGTAGTAGCTTCATACTTTGAGCATTTTAAAACCACCCAAAAACGTGCCGCACGATGATCCCCTTTGTTCGCGAGCCTACAAAAAACCCTGGAGACGATTTTCAGTGAGTTCTCACATCACAACAACAACGTATTTTTGCATCATGGACGTCGATAGACATTGTTATAGTGTTGTTGGAACTAATCATGGCTAAATAAACAGACTTTCAAACTCAAAATTTCGGTCCCTAATATTGCTTGGGTTCCCTTTAATTCTACACAGTACCGTGCTCAATTTTCAATGAGCCGGCTCACTGATGGAAATGCGCATATAACATTGCAAGGTCAAAGTAAAGACCACTGCGTATGCATTTAAGCCGTTGTTGTGTCATCATCATCATCAGCTGTTCATGACAGTCTCACTGTCTATTCATACTTAACACATGTCCAGAAGTGTTTGTTTATGTCTAAGGGGCCTTGAACTTTAATAACATATTACCCACAATCTCTCACACTGCGCATGTCTTATTCAAACAGTGAGCCAGCGTATAGCTGCTACGCAATCTATCATGAATATGTACACATTGTGTGTATAAGAGAAGTCTTCTTTACGATATGGGTAAACCTACTCCTTTGCATATGATGAAGAAAATAAGAATGAGAAATTCAAGACGCAAACAACGTTTAATCTAGAACTTCCATACTCATCTTTCAGACCACTGTTCTTCTGGCTCAGAATGTCATAAGCACACTTCCGGAGTATTATCCGGAACCGGAATCATTCATGCCGGAGAGATGGCTCCGGACTGGGTCATCAAACGTCCAGTCTTTCTCCCTTCTGCCTTTTGGTTATGGACCGAGGATGTGCGTTGGTAAGTAAAGCTGTTTTTGTTTCTGGCATGAAGAATAAATACGTGTTCAAATAAAATAAATTCATAAACTTTTGATAACAATTCAAAACAATCACGCTAAAGTGTCATGTTTGATAGTCTCTCACATAATTGTATCGGTCAGGAATGACACCAATAGCTAGATGAGCTGACTCCGGGGGTTTATCGTGAACTGTCAAACCATGGGCGGCGGAGTGATATATCCTTACCTGTGGTGATTCAAGCTGCCCTAGCCTAGCTAGTGCGCCTGATGATGGGTACCTGCGCGGCGTTTATTTATGCCTGTTGAGGAAAAAAGTAGTGCGGATGCTATCAACTTCTATCTCAATTATATAACACTAAGTGATAAAAATTAGCATTACAGGCAAGAAATTCATGTTTGATGCGAAAAAATAATGTTTGCAGCAGAGTTTGCAGTTTGCAGAGAACCGCACGCCACAGAACCTAGACTACTTTACTTTGCTAACTACGTTCTTTTTTTACCGTTTGCATCAACAGGTAGACGTTTTGCGGAACAAGAGCTGTATCTGGGGCTTGTCAGGGTGAGTCTTCATATCACAATGATATCAATAAGGCCAATCTGGGCCAATTTTATATTTGACGAATAAGTCATGTTTAAGATGGACAGAACATCCAATGTTCTGTTTGCAGACAACGCATACAATATAGATATAGAGCGAAAAAACTACGAGTTTGCGACAGAATAGAAATACTTGTTGTAACAGTGTAGTTCAAGCGTCACTTACTGACCGGGCCGGACCTTTTAGCCTAGTGGTAAGTTGGTTTTGTGCGCTTGGGGTCTCAGGGACCTTCGGGGAGGTTCGATTCCCCGGGAGCCAGGAGACTGTACTCAGTACTGAAAAACTTTATAATGACCCTCTAAAATCTGTTTAATGACCGTCTAAAATCTGTTTCATGACCCTCTAAAAGCTGTATAATGACCCTCTAAAAGCTGTATAATGACCCTCTAAGAGCTGTTTAATGACGTCGACCCTCTAAAATATGTATAATGAGCCTCTAAAATATGTATAATGACCCTCTAAAATATGTATAATGACCCTCTAAAATCTGTATAATGACCCTCTAAAATCTGTTTAATGACCCTCTAAAATCTGATTAGATCATGTTTTCTCTCAACCGTACAGATTATCCAAAACTTCCATGTTGGTTGGGAAGGAGATGATATGAAGCAAGTGTGGAGGCTTGTCAACGCACCAGACAGAGACACGTTCATATTCAAGGAGAGGGAAACGTAGAACGGCAAAGGATGACGTATAAAGGTTCGGGAATGATGTTATTAACACATGTATTAGGAGAGGTCAAAATGTGAGGTGTAAAGGTTTCAAGAATGGTGTAATTAACACATGTATTAGGAAAGGTCAAAATGTGAGGTGTAAAGGTTTCAAGAATGGTGTAATTAACACATATATAAGAAGAGGCCAAAATGTGAGGTGTAAAGGTTTCAAGAATGGTGTAATTAACACATATATTAGGAGAGGTCAAAATGTGAGGTGTAAAGGTTTCAAGAATGGTGTAATTAACACATGTATTAGGAGAGGTCAAAATGTGAGGTGTAAAGGTTTCAAGAATGGTGTAATTTACTCATGTATTAGGAAAGGTCAAAATGTGAGGTGTAAAGGTTTCAAGAATGGTGTAATTAACACATATATTAGGAGAGGCCAAAATGTGAGGTGTAAAGGTTTCAAGAATGGTGTAATTAGCACATATATTAGGAGAGGTCAAAATGTGAGGTGTAAAGGTTTCAAGAATGGTGTAATTAACACATGTATTAGGAGAGGTCAAAATGTGAGGTGTAAAGGTTTCAAGGATGGTGTAATTAACACATATATTAGGAGAGGCCAAAATGTGAGGTGTAAAGGTTTCAAAAATGGTGTAATTAACACATATATTAGGAGAGGTCAAAATGTGAGGTGTAAAGGTTTCAAGAATGGTGTAATTAACACATGTATTAGGAGAGGTCAAAATGTGAGGTGTAAAGGTTTCAAGGATGGTGTAATTAACACATATATTAGGAGAGGTCAAAATGTGAGTTTCAAGAATGGTGTAATTAACACATATATTAGGAGAGGTCAAAATGTGAGGTGTAAAGGTTTCAAGAATGGTGTAATTAACACATGTATTAGGAGAGGTCAAAATGTGAGGTGTAAAGGTTTCAAGAATGATGTCATTAACACATATATTAGGAAAAGGTTAAAATGTAAGGTGTAAAGGTTTCCGGAATGGTGTAATTAACACATATATTAGGAAAGGTGCAAATGTGATGTGTAAAGGTTTCAAGAATGATGTCATTAACAAATATATTAGGAAAGGTGCAAATGCAACGTGTAAAGGTTCAGGAATGATTTCAGTAACAGATATCTAATGATAGAAAATCTCTTACTTATCTAAAGTATATGTTATTAGAAGATCTGGCTTAAACGATAATTTGCAAAGAATTATATTCATTGCTTCAAAAAGAGGGCGTCGGAACCTTAAAAGCTGTGGCTCTACCCTACATACTGGTAAAAAGAAAACATTCCTAGCAATTGCGTTATGATTTGCGTCAGTTCGGTCAAAGAATGTTGAAGATTGTTATCTATATAAATATGCAGTGATTATGTACCTTATAGCATAAGTGTTTACAGCGTGTTCAGTATATTTACATGTACGGGTGATGTAGGTGGAAAATACAGGTGGATGAAAGCGTTGTTTCCATATTAAAGGGGACCAACAGTTGTTAAAGTTTGAAAATAAATGGAAGTAAGCTCACCATAAAGCACATTTACTACATGTTGGGAAGTAAATTCATGCCATTAAAGTGGCCTTAATACTCCTTGTGTCTTCATTTTTATAATCAAAAGAATAGCTTCTCGTATACGTAAGGTGCTGCATAATAGTGTATATACAGTTCATTTTCCTTATCTTTTTTAATGAAGCATATATCAATTCCTGTTTCAATTGAATGTAGAGATAGAAAAAAAGATAAATGCCTGGTGTGATAAAATGACACGAGATATCCTCACGTGAGCATAAACGAAATACTTTACAATATACGAACACATGTTCCGTCGTGGCTAGAAATGATACCATCCATATAGTCCCTCCGACCGAACCTTACACTGGTTGATCTAGCCTTAAACATCTCAGTACAGGTAGCCATGGTCTTGATATTCTGCCATCTCAAGTTCCTCTAGATCTTGAATCGTGTCATCCGACCTAGCAGTATATTTTCTGGCCGCTGCTTTCTTGGACGCCTCAGCCGCGAACGTTGATCACTTTTAAAACCAGTTACTCTTTTTCTCTCGAAAAGAAAGCAGAACCGGAAACACTGATAGTGTGTTGAGATTCCTTTATTTCCAAGGCAAGTGGAGGGAGTGGGGTGGGGGTGAGTCTAGATAACAATGACGTAAGAAACATGCTCAAACTTCAAAGTGAATAGATAAAAAGTGCATTAAATCTTGTAAAAATGTTAAATCTGTGTGGAAACCACAATAGAAACATCAGAAACGTATTGCTTATGAAAAATTATCAGTAGCTCGTAAAAGTTAACTCGTATTACAATATATTACATGCCAGTGCCTGCGTGTATTAGATGGAGTGGATCATAGCACCGATGTCCTTTACCGCCTGTCTTCCTTTCTTTTAACAATTTTCAAAGACGCCTTTGCCATTTTTTTTGTTCAAACTATTCAACAAATGCAAATATGCCATCTTTTTTTGAAACCTAGACAACAAAGGCGCCTCTACCATTTTTTCAAACTATTTAAAAATGCACCTGTCACCTTTTTTAAAACATAGACGCATATTTAACATAGACGCCTCTGCCATATTTTTTTTTCAACTATTGAACAAAGACGCCTCTGTCATATTTTTTTCTTCAAACTATTTAACAAACATTCCTTTGACATCTTTTTTCAAGCTATTTAACAAACAATCCTCTGCCATATTTTTTTCCAAACAAACAAAGGCGCCTCTGCTATTGTAAAAAAAAAAACTATTTAACAATGGAACATCTGTCATCTGAAAGCTTCAACCACAGAACAGTCCTTGAAGACTTTGAACATCTAAATATTCAGTGATACAACAACTTGAGCTTGGACATAGAAAAATGTTGATCAAATTTGTGCAAAAAACGCTTTTAAGTGGTACATACAAAATAAACTAGTTCCTAATCCGGAACTATCTCAAAGAAGTTGTAAATAAATCATTCTTACATCAATATGCAATAATATGACGGTTTCATCTTGTTGAAATAAAGTGAATAAATATGAAACAATAGTTGGCTGATTACATTTACATGAACACTTCTTCACATCCTCACATATTTAGGCCCTCGCCCACCATCCTCTTCATAATTCATTTGTCATAACAGCAAAATTCAAATCCCAAAAAACCTGATTCGTCAACGATAAAATGTCTTATTGAAAACTTACTTTAAAAAGAATAAATACATAAATCAATGAAAATTAAGTAATTCTCTTCATGTTTATCAATAACAAAGGCAAGAATTTAAGCATTGAACTTATTTGTCCCAACACTATTCACAGTGTACAAATGATAAGCCAGAGGCACATTAGGTCATATATGTACATTTTATAAATAATAAGCCGTTTTATATATATTACACAGTAGCTGATTGAAGATTTGGTTATTATCTCCATGAAAAATGGAGATATAGTTTTGAGTATGTCTGTGTGTGTGTGTGTGTCTACGTCTGTGTGTGTGTGTGTGTGTGTGTTTGTGTTTCCGGACTACTATAGTCAGCATAACTCAAAAACCTTGATGGATTACAATGATATTTGGTATGTGGGCAGGTGTTGGGGAGCCGAAATTCCAAGGTCGATTTTGGGCCCCCTGGTATGTGACCTTGGTACTGCAGCAGAACTTCCGTTTTTGTATCTTTCGACCTGGACGTGCTATGGTCTTTTTTTTCTTTTTAGTGGCAGATAGCTTGTGATGTAATGAAGAAGTGGTGTAGGTTTGGGCCCCCTAGCAGCTTGTTGGATTTGCTTCTACAATTCTATCCCATCAGGCAACACACATATCTTGGTTAAGAAATTTAAATTTGCGAAAATGTTTTGGGCACTTTCCCAAAGTTCTGCAAATGTAACCTTTAGCCGTGTTTGACGTATTGTTGGGTTTAATTACTGAACTTGAGAACTTAATACAATTTTTGATTTGAATTGATCATTTTCTATTGATCACACACATGCGCATACATACACACGTGCGCTACACCGGCTCATAGATAAAACGGGAAGCAGAAGATGCTGTTTAAAAAAAAAATCAAATGCCCCTTGAATAGCATAAGAAGCCGGAGACTCTGGATTATCACTATCGCCATCGTAGATTAATTGAGGTTCTACTTTCTATTCGTCATTTCTATAAATGACCTGAGAAATAAGAGATTCTGGTTTTTCATTCTGGTTTATTACTGTCAATTCTGGTAGATGGATGAAGATGCAACAGATTCTACATTCTCATCGTCAATGCCATAAATAACCAGGGCAGAAGCATGTTAAGCTGATATGCCCTTCTGAAAATAATTTCATCAGGTTGGCAGAACATAGCATATTGGAGATTTCTTTTTACACAACCAGTAAATCTCACCTGCTGACGTTTCGGTGTCTCTCAGACACCATCTTCAGAGCTTCTGACTGGAGTGCTGCCTCTTACCGCAAAAGCTCTACCTACTTCTGCTACTTATAGCGGCGAGAAGCAGTACTCCAGTCAAAAGCTCTAAGGAAGGTGTCAGGCAGAAACTGAAACGTCACGGGGTGTGATTTACTGGTTGTGTAAAAGAAATCTCCAATATCCTGATATGCCCTTATCTGGACTTTCATGGATGGCCTGAGAAGAATCATGTACTTATTCCTTCTCATCACCGTTCTCATGGTGGAATTTAGAGGTAGTAACCGTTGCTTTCTCACGGCCATCACCATCTAATGAGATCGAGGAAGCAGCATTTTCCCCATGAATGAAATGAGAGGTATCAGCTGCTTTTTCCTCTTCAGGTACAGAACTGTGCTGCCCGGCTTCATAAGAAGACAACATTTCCCATGTACGATGTTTACTAGTTCATGGCAATGGCTTTTGGGTTTATACAGCTTTTGGAGAAAAAGCTGATTCTACTTCTGGACCTACAGCACCTAGTTCATGGACTGGCAATGGCTTTCAGGTCGACACAGCTTTTGGTGCACAAACTGATTCTACATCTGGACCTACAACACCTAGCACATGGACTGGCAATGGCTTTGGGTCTACACAAATTTTGTTGCACAAACTGATTCTACTTCTGGACCTACATCACCTAGTTCATGGACTGGCAATGGCTTTGGGTCTACACAAATTTTGTTGCACAAACTGATTCTACTTCTGGACCTACATCACCTAGTTCGTGGACTGGCAATGGCTTTTGGGTCTACACAAATTCTGTTGCACAAACTAATTCTACTTCTGGACCTATAGCACCTAGTTCATGGACTGGTAATGGCTTTCAGGTCTACACAGCTTTTGGTGCACAAACTGATTCTACTTCTGGACCTACAACACCTAGTTCATGGACTGGCAATGGCCTTTAGGTCTACACAGCTTTTGGTGCACAAACTGATTCTACTTCTGGACCCACAGCACCTAGTCCATGGACTAGCAATGGCTTTTGGGTCTACACAGCTTTTGGTGCACAAACTGATTCTGCTTATGGACCGACGGGGTCCTCATATCCATTCTCATCTATGTTAGCTTTACCACTGGTGGTAGTTGTCATACATGGAATAATGCCCTGTACAGACACAGGGTCCTCATATTCATTCTCATGTATTTCAGCTTTACCACTGATGGTCTTTGCCATCCGAGAAGTAGTGCCCTGAAAAGGCACTGGGGCCTCATAGACATTCTCATGTATGTTAGCTTTACCACTGGTGGTCTTTGTCATACATAGAGTAATGCCCTGCACAGGCACTGGGGCCTCATATACATTCTCATGTATCTTAGCTTTAACACTGGTGGCCTTTGTCAAACATCGAGTAATGCCATGTACGCGCACGGGGTCCTCATATACATTCTCATGTATGTAAGCTTTACTACTGGTCGTCTTTTTCATACATGGAGTAATGCCCTGTACAGGTACGGGGTCCTCATATCCATTCTCATGTATGTTAGCTTTATCACTGATGGTCTTTGCCATACGAGAAGTAATGCCCTGTACAGGCACTGGGGCCTCATATACATTCTCATGCATGTTAGCTTTACCACTGGTGGTCTTTGTCATACATGGAGGAATGCCATGCATAGGCACTGGGGCCTCATACACATTCTCATGTATGTTAGCTTTACCACTGGTGGTCTTTGTCATACATGGACTAATGCCATGCACAGGCACTGGGGCCTCATAGACATTGTCATGTATGTTAGCTTTACCACTGATGGTCTTTTTCATACATTGAGTAATGCCCTGTACAGGTACGGGGTCCTCATATACATTCTCATGTATCTTAGCTTTACCACTGGTGGTCTTTGCCATACGAGAAGTAATGCCCTGAAAAGGCACTGGGGCCTCATAGACATTCTTATGTATGTTAGCTTTGCCACTGGTGGTCTTTGTCATACATGGAGTAATGCCATGCACAGGCACTGGGGCCTCATATACATTATCGTGTATGTTACCCTGTTTGTATGGACCTGCAGCATTGCGCTTTTTACCCTTACCTCCTGAGCCATTGTCACAATTGTTCACCATGTCGCCTGTATTGAGGGGATCAGCTATTGGGGCTGACACTACAGGTGCCTTTTTAGTCTTTCTCTTCCACCAAAGTGCAAGGCCGGCAAGGCTAGAAAGCAACAGAACCCCGACAAATGTGCCAAGACCAATAGCAATTGACTGGGGATACATTGTTGGATAGCCTTCTGTATTGCCGAGTGGAGAAAAAGTTGACACCAGAGGTGAAGCATTGAAAGAGGACGAAACAGATGCGGTGGTTTTGACATCAACTAGCACTGTGGCTGACGCCGAGCCGACAGAATTGGACCCAATACAGATGTACAGACCAGCATCTGCTGTAGTAACATTGGTTATGGAGATTATACCATTAACTCCCACCGTCACTCTCCCACTTGACTCAGCAGTTGCAATCAGTCCAGATGGGAGAGTGACAACGACATTCGGAGGAGGTATACCTGAAGCTTCACAGACCAATTGGAGAGTCTCCCCCTGCACTAGTGTATCTTCACTTATCTCAAAACTCACAATTGTTGGCTTTTCGAACATCATGCCGTCAGACTGTTCGGCAGATGTTGTTAAAGCTGTGTCATCAGATATCTCCACAGTAGATGTGTCTGGTATGACCGATGTTGGGGTTTTTACCTCAACAAACAGTTTGCCAGACGCAGATCCACCTGGATTTGTTGCAATACAGATGTAATGCCCAGCATCTGCTGCAGTAACATTAGTTATGGTGATGGCACCATTCACTCCCACAGTCACCCTCCCTCCTGACTCAACAGTTGTATTCAGTCCAGATGGGAGAGTGACTGTGATATCTGGTTTAGGTACACCGGCAGCTTCACAGGCCAAATGCAGAGTTCCCCCCTGTACAAGTGTACCACCTTTGTTCTTTTCAAAACTCACAATCATTGGGCTTTCACAGATTAGATCTTCGAGCTTTATTCTATCAATAATTTTGTTTCGGAGGTGGATGGGTTCTTGACAGGTATATCTGTCAAGGAATTCTGATGCACGGTAGTACTTTATCAACGTTTCCCTGACAACTGCCATTCTACAGTCACAATGCCAGGGGATCCCCACCAGTATTGCCAACCTAAGCTTGGGCAAATTTGAGAATGTACCAGGATGAATGCTAGTTAGGAGATTTTCTCTCATGTCTATGCGATCGAGATTGGGAAGGTTTGAGAAAGCCCCAAGTTGAATGACACGTATTTGATTAGATTCCAGCAACAATTTCCGGAGTTTAGGTAAATCTGAGAATGTGCCAGACTTAATGTCAGTTATTTGGTTGCTGGCTAGTAACAACTCTCTGAGGTTTGGTAGATTTGTGAATGTACCTGGAAGAATGTTAGTTAGTTTGTTGTGGTGCAGGTACAAAAAAGAGAGAGCATGTAGATTTGTAAATGTACCTGGGAGGATGGTAGTTAGGTTGTTCATGTTTAGTTTCAAAAGATGGAGCTTCCACAGTTTCGAGAATGTACCTGGGAGAATGTTAGTTAGTTTGTTGTGGTTCAGGTACAAATAAGAGAGCTCATGTAGATTCGAGAATGTACCTGGGAGAATGGTAGTTAGCTTGTTCATGTCTAGTCCCAATCGACGGAGCTTCGACAGTTTCGAGAATGTACCGGGTTCAACGTTATTTATCTGGTTGCCTCTCAGGTCCAAGTTTTCGAGCTGGGATAGACCTGAAACTGTACCAGGCTGAATGTAAGTTAACTTGTTACGTGCCAGGCTTAACGTTTGCAGTTCGGCCAGATTTGAGAATGCCTGCCCACTAACCATTGAAATCTGATTGTTATCAAAATGTAAGTTTTTCAATTTTGTGTACTTTGAGACGTCAGACCGACTCAACCCAGTGATTGCACTAGATGACAAATATAGCATCGTGATGGTTGTAGGCAGGTCCTGAGGAACACTGCTGAGGCCTCTTCGGTGACAGTAACAGGCTGATGAACAGCTGCTGCTGCAGGCTGCGGCCGGCCCAGCTTCCTTCAAAATGATGAGCAGAAGAACCAGGCGTGTCTTCAGCTTGTTTGCCATTTTCTATATTTAAAAAGGAGTTAAACTGTAAGGCCATGTTGATTTGGCTGATATGGATGACATCCGCGTGCGCATCAAATTTCATCCGTTTGCCAAAGAAAAGTTTTCAACCATGCAGTAACTTGCAATTGTAAACTGCAGGTGGAAAGTAAGAAACTACATGCTGTAAATGCACAAAGTATTTCAAAAAAGAATACTATTATCTTAGAATGCGAAAGTCAATTCCGAAGTCAAAGAAGAAGCTTTAAAGAACAAAAATGAAGAAGAAACTGTGTTTCGGTGTATGTGTTAAGTTTTGTTCATTCTTTCTGACCATGTGGATTTCATAATTAACTTTTTTTGTGAAACTTCTTTTAAAACTTTATTCGCCCTCTCGCATCAGTTTTGGGATTCCCATAGGATGTCATCCATATTTTCAATCAATATGGCCTAATACTGAAAAAATGGTTTTCATTTTAACTGTGAACCATGTTTCCCATATAAGAATTGTTTAGCTGCTATACAAAATTTTCAAACGCATCTAGGGGATATTGCCAGACTAAATATCGCCTATAGCAGTCCTTCCGCTGGTCAGGCCCCTAGAAGTTTGATAGCCAACACCTCTAAGTCAGGAGAATAGAAAACATCATAATCCTGTAGATTTGTGCTGATATGGACCAAAAAACTATCCTGCTATTGAAATCAAGAAACCACATATTATAGAAAAGTGAGTAAATTCGTCTTCCACTGCCTCAAAAGAAGAAGCCAAAACCCAGATCAATGTATATTCTAGAATGTAGAACAAGTAGTTGATTGTCCTTTACAGCTCTGTACTCATGTATCATGTACCTCAAATAGCCTTCGGTCATGTACTTGCAATAAACATATAATAATTATTGTCAGACTGAGAACTGTCTGTCCCAACGTGTTGGAAACTGCGATGTCTGGTTTCCTGATCGGGTGAAATGGTTAGAGGGATAACGTCACATAACATCCAGTGACCTCACGAATACTTAGCGGGGGGAAGGGTCAACAATGATGTGCTTCTGCCAAGACAACGAAGACGAAAATAAACAGACGTATCCCGTTACAGCTACATACCTGTTCCGCTTAGTGCACTACTCGTGTCCTTAAGCTTAGTTACACTTGGGTGATGACATCGGGGGAAACAAGCACAGGTCCTCCACAGGTGCTTTGTCCTTGAAAATAGCTACAGTGAAGCTTTAAGAACTAGTTTTTGTCTTGAAGACGACACTAGTACTCAACACAGGTAACAGCTTTCTTTATTTAGACAGTAACATTTGTGTATTAGCTTGTTTAACAGTCAACAGGTGCAAGGCGGGAAGAGCTCAGCAAAGGAAACAAAATGGCCGCCAAGGTCATCTAAAGTTAGAACAAAGGAAGTCTACCACTGGCGTTCTTTCTTTTTCTTTTTTCTGCCATTTGACTTGGTGATTCTTGTGCTTTAACCTGTAATGTTTTAATTCTTCTATTTATTTATGACTGTGATAGTTATGTATTAGTACAGACGGTAGTAGAGATTGTTTGTGTTGCTTGTTGAAACGTGCACAGGCTAGAAGAAAATGAATGGCCATGAACGGTGTTTGGAAATACAAACGTTGAAAACGGCTTGCAGCACAGATAGTTAATTGTTGGTAACGTTCGACTAAAAATGAGTTTGATTCACTAGTCTGTAAAATGTTTTGCTGTTGCTTTCCAATACCCACCCGATACCCGTTTTCATTCATTTTGGTCTGATCCGTACAGAATTATCTTACTACCAAGCAGTGCCTAAGGTTTACATGTACAATACATGTAACGTTACGCTACGTTGTGAATTTCCCCTACCCGTTTTAAACTACTATATAGTAGCGTCACAAACGGACTATGTCTATGACGTATTCAAACAAATCTCAAGTACATTGGTAGGCTTAACGAAGTTTTTATGATTACTTTCGCCGGGAATGTATGCATTCGCGGTAAGGTTATGTTATCGGTTACGCCAGCTGTAAAGTGGGTCCGTATGTATGTCGAGATCATAAGTCGAGAGAACTTTGACGGATCTTGCTGATTTTTGGTAGGTAAGTGGCGGTTGTGAGAACAAAAGTCAAGTTCGAAAATGGTTAACCTGGCGTTTTTCTAAAGTGCTCCAGTGGACTTTTTTTGTTAGTGTGTTTGTATGTAGACAACATAACTCGACGTATTGATGATGGATCTGCATGATTTTTGGTGTGTACGTAGAGATTGTGAAAACGAAGCTCAAGTGCAAAAATGGGTCACCTGGCATTTTCCTGCGGCACTGCAGTGGGCTGTTTATGTATGCGTATTTGTTTGTTGACAGGATAACTCGAGAAGCTGTTGATGGTTGTGCATGATATTTAGTGAATAGGTAGATTTATTAAAGGGGAAGGTCAAGTTCGATGATGGGCCTCATAGCGGGTACTTTGGGTACTGCAGTGTAGCTTCAAAGTTTGAGGTCGAATTTTCTGCAAGTGCTACGGTCATGATTTTTGTGTGGTAGATAGTCCATGCCACATGAAGTAAGTTGTGCACGTTTGGGCCCTCTAGCGGCTTGTTTGGAGCTGCAGCGGGTGTTTTTGATTTATTTGTTTTGACCTTTGGCCATGAATAACTAGATTTATGGTCAACGGATCGTCTTGATTTATGGTATGTAGATAGCTCGATTAATGATTTACATAATTGAATATTCATTATGCAAATCAGGAGCTAATTTGCATAATTAGCAAGGAAAGTTTATAAATCTGCTGCCTTTCAAAATAGGACTCTCAAACATGTGACATATATAGCTGAAAAAGAAAGAGGTATCGATAGATACCAATAATGCTAATAGCTACCTATCTTGCATAATTAATGAGAAAATACTAATTGAAAATACCACAATAGTAAATGATTGGAATTTCATTCTTGTATCATTAGGAAGCTAAGTAAAGGTGAACAATATCAGACAAAAATCATGCATGACAAGGCCTCATTAACATAATTTGTAAGGAATTGTCTACAATTCCCTTTCAATTTGCTATTTTTAAGTCTATATATTCAGGTTAAATTGCACTGACAGGTGACCTAGTTTACCGGAGCAGGCTCCCTGTGAGACGTCCCTGGAGGACACATGTGATACTTTACTTGCCTGGTGCAGGGCTCTGTTTTGGGGTCAGGGAGGTCACACGGGCATTTAAACACAGCAGCCTAACGATCTAACGCTCTCCCTGTTGGAAGGTTTGATAAAAACTGATTGATATGTCGACTATGAAAATAAGGGCATAATTGAAGCAAATGCATTGCCAACAAATTGCCTTATTTTCTGTAGTAAAGATAAAAGTTATGATACTTATTAAGCAAAAATATTCTTACAGTGATTATTTTTATAACTCTTGGGAGAACTCGTGTAGGTATAGGTATGGGTTTGTTTTAAACTTTGAAAGAGAATACTAGTAACTCAAGAAGGTGATGACGGATCGTCATGATTTGTAGGGATGTACATAGTTTGAGTGATGATTTACATGATCATATAAGAATCATGCAAATCAGGATCTGTGATGTGAAAAAGTATACAAACCCTTGCATTCGATTGTAGTCAAACACGTGACATGTAACTGAGAAAGAGAGGAATATTGATAGATATCAATTATGCAAACGAATACCTAATTTGCATAATTTATGACAAAATACTATAATTCCAGAGTGGTAAATGATGGGATTTCATTCTTGTGGCGTTTGGGAGATAATCAAATGTGGACGTTATCAGACATAAAACATGATGGCCTCATTTACATAATATATGAGGAAATGCTACAATGACCCTCTTTTCTAAGATTTTACTTTTATGCTGTGTTTTGTGTAGAGAAAAGGATCACTTGAAATTCATGCAATCGAGGACCTTATTTACCTACTGAGTGATAAGCATTCACTCGAAAAGGCTAACATCAGTCGGCGAAGGTATGAGGTCGTGGAACTCTAGTTATAGATGAGAAAGCCATAAAACTTCACCAGAAAAACAACATTTGAATCATACAACTGACATGCGGTATTAGTGTGATGAATAAGGGTAGTGTTATGGAAACATTTCGTGTGATTAGACCACAGTGTAGTTCTATACTAGTGCAGGAAGTACGACAAGGAAGTAAACATGTCAATAGGGTAGTTGCGTGGGACTTGGCTTCGTTCCAACATGGTAGTTGACGTAGTCAGAACCATTATGCATTATGTACAGTCCCGTGCACATCTTTAATGTCAAATACGAGGAAGAAACACCTTTGGAATGACTCATACATTCTAAACTGTAAACCAAGCTTTTGCAGATGTGACGAATGATAACAAACTATTATGGGGACATACTTGAAAGGTTCTTTACTGCAGAAAAAGGCATTTCAAATATGTTTACTGGACATAACTGTTACGCAAAGAGGGAGGTTAATTTAATTCTGAGGCCAAGAGGGTACTGAGTAGTTTTCATGGTACAGTAACTTTAAATTCAGTAAGTTCACGGTACGGGTTAAAATGATGAGATTGCAGTATCTATTGATTCGCGTTTGAAACGTTAGTTACACAATGAAAGACAGAACATATGTTCACGATGTGATAAGTTGGCAGTGATAGGTCACTGCGAAACCGCTAAAACGTCAAAATCTACAGTATGAATGAATGAATGAAAACTTTACAGTATCTTAGCCGTCAGGATGCTTTGTGTAATATCCCCTATAGAGACGAAGACTAACTCGCCTTGAAACTCAGAGTTAACGCCAAAGTACTTATGAAAAATGTTGACCGTGTTTTCTTTACGCATGCCAAGGGCGCATGACACTCCATGCAACAGTGTCGTCAGTCAACTGAACTATGTTATTGGTATGTATAGACAGTAGGCTTATTTGTAGCTGGTGTGCCTTTCAAGTAAATCCAGAAGCTCAGTGCTGTCCTCTTGGCACAAACTCTGTCATTGTGCAATTTTCATGATTAATGATTGAAATGATGATTAGAGAAACTAGATAAAGAATATCCAGACATTCTGATTCATAATGCAATACATCTAGCGTGCCATATACGATCAAAACACGGATACAATGAAGCAATGTCTGTTTATAATCATTTCAGCTTAAACATTTTTTTTGCAGTCACATACCAAAGTAAACAATACATGAAAAAAACTCAAATGTCTCGGCTTTCTTCTCAGGGCGTAGTCGTCACCATTGACGGAAAAATAATCACCTAGTAAGATATATAGACAGTCGTAAACTACATCATGCTTGCTTCCGGTGGTCATCTGTCAGAGGGAGTGTTGCTGTTCTTCGTTGTCTTTGCTGCCTTGACAAAACCATTGGCCACAGCGACTACAGCACCAAGTACAGCAGCAGGTACAACAGTGGTACCGACTACAGCAGCACCAAGTACAGCAGCACCAAGTACAGCAGCAGGCACAACCTTGGCACCGACTACAGCAGCACCAAGTACAACAGCACCAAGTACAGTAGCGGGCGCAACAGTGGCATCGACTACAGCAGCACCAAGTACAGCAGTACCAAGTACAGCAGCAGGCACAACCTTCGCACCGACTACAGCAGCACCAAGTACAGCAGCGGGTACAACAGTGGAACCGACAACAGCAGCACCAAGTACAGAAGCACCAAGTACAGCAGCAGGTACAACAGTGGCATCGACTACAGCAGCACCAAGTACAGCAGCACCAAGTACAGCAGCAGGTACAACAGTGGCACCGACTACAGCAGCACCAAGTACAGCAGCACCAAGTACAGCAGCAGGTACAACAGTGGAACCGACTACAGCAGCACCAAGTACAGAAGCACCAAGTACAGCAGCAGGTACAACAGTGCCACCGACTACAGCAGCACCAAGTACAGCAGCAGGTACAACAGTGGCACCGACTACAGCAGCACCAAGTACAGCAGCACCAAGTACAGCAGCAGGTACAACAGTGGCACCGACTACAGCAGCACCAAGTACAGCAGCACCAAGTACAGCAGCAGGTACAACAGTGGAACCGACTACAGCAGCACCAAGTACAGAAGCACCAAGTACAGCAGCAGGTACAACAGTGGCATCGACTACAGCAGCACCAAGTACAGCAGCACCAAGTACAGCAGCAGGTACAACAGTGGAACCTACTACAGCAGCACCAAGTACAGAAGCACCAAGTACAGCAGCAGGTACAACAGTGGCACCGACTACAGCAGCACCAAGTACAGCAGCACCAAGTACAGCAGCAGGTACAACAGTGGCACCGACTACAGCAGCACCAAGTACAGCAGCACCAAGTACAGCAGCAGGTACAACAGTGGAACCGACTACAGCAGCACCAAGTACAGAAGCACCAAGTACAGCAGCAGGTACAACAGTGGCATCGACTACAGCAGCACCAAGTACAGCAGCACCAAGTACAGCAGCAGGTACAACAGTGGAACCTACTACAGCAGCACCAAGTACAGCAGCACCAAGTACAGCAGCAGGTACAACAGTGGCACCGACTACAGCAGCACCAAGTACAGCAGCACCAAGTACAGCAGCAGGTACAACAGTGGAACCGACTACAGCAGCACCAAGTACAGCAGCACCAAGTACAGCAGCAGGTACAACAGTGGAACCGACTACAGCAGCACCAAGTACAGAAGCACCAAGTACAGCATCAGGTACAACAGTGGCATCGACTACAGCAGCACCAAGTACAGCAGCACCAAGTACAGCAGCAGGTACAACAGTGGAACCTACTACAGCAGCACCAAGTACAGCAGCACCAAGTACAGCAGCAGGTACAACAGTGGCACCGACTACAGCAGCACCAAGTACAGCAGCACCAAGTACAGCAGCAGGTACAACAGTGGCACCGACTACAGCAGCACCGACTACAGCAGCACCAAGTACAGCAGCAGGTACAACAGTGGAACCGACTACAGCAGCACCAAGTACAGCAGCACCAAGTACAGCAGCAGGTACAACAGTGGCACCGACTACAGCAGCACCAAGTACAGCAGCACCAAGTACAGCAGCAGGTACAACAGTGGAACCGACTACAGCAGCACCAAGTACAGCAGCACCAAGTACAGCAGCAGGCACAACAGTGGAACCGACTACAGCAGAACCAAGTACAGAAGCACCAAGTACAGCAGCAGGTACAACAGTGGAACCGACTACAGCAGCACCAAGTACAGCAGAAGGTACAACAGTGGCACCGACTACAGCAGCACCAAGTACAGCAGCACCAAGTACAGCAGCAGGCACAACAGTGGAACCGACTACAGCAGCACCAAGTACAGCAGCAGGTACAACAATGGCACCGACTACAGCAGCACCAAGTACAGCAGCACCAAGTACAGCAGCAGGTACAACAGTGGCACCGACTACAGCAGCACCAAGTACAGCAGCACCAAGTACAGCAGCAGGTACAACAGTGGCACCGACTACAGCAGCACCAAGTACAGCAGCACCAAGTACAGCAGCAGGTACAACAGTGGCACCGACTACAGCAGCACCAAGTACAGCAGCACCAAGTACAGCAGCAGGTACAACAGTGGAACCGACTACAGCAGCACCAAGTACAGAAGCACCAAGTACAGCAGCAGGTACAACAGTGGAACCGACTACAGCAGCACCAAGTACAGAAGCACCAAGTACAGCATCAGGTACAACAGTGGAACCGACTACAGCAGCACCAAGTACAGCAGCAGGTACAACAGTGGCACCGACTACAGCAGCACCAAGTACAGCAGCACCAAGTACAGCAGCAGGCACAACAGTGGCACCGACAATAGAAGCACCAAGTACAGCAGCACCAAGTACAGCAGCAGGTACAACAGTGGAACCGACAACAGCAGCATCGACTACAGTTGTGGGCACGGCAGCAGTACCAACTACAGTTGCGGGCACGACGGCAGCACCAACTACAGCTGCGGGCACGACAGCAGCACCGATTACAGTTTTGCCTGTCGCCGCTGCAAGAAGGGTTATACCTAACCAGTTGGTTATGGAGTTGGACTTTTCAGCGGATTTGCTCGACAGGACATCACCTGCATTTAAGGCCCTATCGGATGCGTTTATACAATCGGTAAGTAGGGACGGGCCTGGAGACTCGTTGAGATTCCTCGGGGTAAGGACAGTGTATTAATAACCCGAGTACTTAAAATAGAATATCTCGTTTGCTGTTTTCTTTGGATGTGACATCATCAACACAGTATTTTTCATTAAGTTCTATGTATCTTATGAAAGTAGTCCTTTATGTTGTTCAAGGAGGATTATTTTGTTCACATTTGTGTATCAAGTTGTAGGCACTGTTTCCTGTTAACTCTACTATTCCGTATGCACATTTCAGATTACTCCAGTATATGTCAGCCAGCCAGGATATGTTAACGCCAGGCTGATAAGATTTGTGTAAGTAGCGTTTCATACATTTATACTTACCGAAACTATAATGGTGCAATTGTTGATACTATTGTCTGGTTTTAGCGAGCAACACATGTTAGTGGAGTAGCTGTGCAAGTATTATTTTGATCAAAGTTTTAAAAAAAGACAAACATTCATATGGCGTTTCTAACGTTTCTAGCCCAGGAAGCACAGTGGCCAGGTTCGCTACCATCTTTAACACAGCAGAATCGGAACCAGACTCTATCATCACCCAGAAAGCTCAGCAACACCTACAAGAACTGATCAACAATGGGACGTTTAACACCACACTTAACGTCACCGGTGGAACCAGTCTGCAGCCAACTATGCCTACTGCAAATGGTGAGATGTGTTGTGTAGATCTGTTACCTCCATAAAAATGGAGATATGGTTTTGGGCTTGTCTGTCTGTCTGTCTGTTTTTTTTGTGTGTGTGTGTGTCTGTCTGTCTGTCTGTCTGCTTGTGTTTCCGGATTTTTGTAGTCAGCATAACTAAAACACCTTTGGATGGATTGTTATGATATTTGGTATGTCGGTATGTGTTCAGAAGACAAAGGCTAAGGTCAATTTTGGGTCCCCTGGTATGGGACCCTGGTACTGCAGCAAATTTTTTTCATCTATTGACCTTGACGTGCTATGGTATTGATTTTTGGTGGCAGATAGCTTGTGATGTAAGTAAGAAGTGGTGTAGGTTAGTGCCCCCTAGTTTTGCTTTATTTAAAACCGGAAATGTAAATAAAGGATCGTTGAGGATTGTTTTGTAACATTATCAACGAATCACCGTAAGTTACTATCTATTTTCTTACATAACAGAGCTTCTGCAGCTATCCAGCGACCCAAGTTTTTGCAGTCTAACGTGTGGGGAGGGGAGTTCATGTCTCCTGAGTGAAAAGTACCCAGGCGTAGTGATCTCTGAGTGTGTATGTGAGGAGAACCACTACCAGACTGGCAACGGTGTATGTCAGGTAAAGCATCACGTATCTGACTGTTGACACGATTTTATTTTGATGTATCAAGCCGAAAGATATAATACTTTCATCCAGACAGTATTATCAAAACAATGAAAAACTTACATGAAATGTAATTTGTCCTTTCCAGAATATCCCATCCCCCGCAGCCAACACAGCACTAATAGGAGTTGTAGCCGTCTTGGCGATTTATAGTGTAGCCAGCAGTGGTGTCATCGTCTTTTTCGTTCTCAAGCATAAAAGGTAACAGTTAAAAATGTTTTAAGCCTATGCGCATAACAGGGTTTATGATACAATGTATTTTATAAATATGTAGGTAGTATAAGAATAGAACAATGCAAGGTAAATGTATATAATCAACTTGTATTGCTGTACAATAATATTCTATGGAAAGAATTCATAACGCATGTTTCCTCCTACAGAAAGTCGAGAAAGGCACTTCTTACAGAAGTAGCTAGTGGCGCAGAATATGCCACGATTGGCGGAGGGAGTTCTCCGGTCCCTCCTCCGCGGAGGAAGACAAAACGCACCGCTGCGAGGGACGCCTACACCCCAGCGACATCTGTCGGAACTGCACGTCAGCAGACTGAGCCGGTATCGACTGGAATAACAAAGACCATCCCAGCCCACTACACACAGAGCAAAGAGGAAGAATCTCCCTACCAAGCGCTGAACCCTGACACTATGGAACCCAAGACCCACACAAATTTGAGCGAAGGGAATCAGAAAACAAACAACGAAAGCACATATACAAGTCTTGGTCATGTCCCAGCAAAAGACACTTCTTTCTACCAGAACATGGCCTTTGTGGGAGATCAGGGTACCTTCGCAGCTGAGGCGTCTAAGAAAGAAGGGACCAGAAAAGATGCTGCTAAGTTGGGTTCTCCAGAGGTTCATGAGATGGAGGAATATGACGACAACGTCTACCTTGACGTACATATGTAAATTTATAAGGCTAGGTCGAGTAGTGTAAGGTTTAACAGACCAAATGGATGGTTACTACCCAAGATAGCACTAATTCATGTGTTCCAATTGGATGCAGTAAGGTATTTCGTTTATGGTTATGCCAAGACAACTAAGGGCACTTTAAAAAAGGTAAAGCAGTCATCCTCAATTGAGGTGTAGCAAGTAGCAAGTGGTAGTGCAATGCGATTTCGCTACAGCTCGCGTATTTTGCCTTTTTTGGTACTTTATCACAGCACAAAAATATCAGTTTTCTTCTTTTTCTACACAGATTGTAACCGGAAATATATATAGCTCATTACAACAATATACAGTTTACATAGATAGGGAAATTAACTGTATATGCAGCACTTCACGTAGGAAAAGTTGTTTTTTAAATTCCCCAAATGACGCATACGGACAGGATTTCTTTTATGTTGAGAGTAAGGATGAGTCTGATTTTGTACAATATATTCAAGTACATGTACATATTTCGGTTATTATTCAAATTGCTCATTTCTAGATCTTGCCTCTCAAGTCTGTCAGTATTTGATCTCGAAATGTCTCTATGAAGTCTTATAATTAATCGATTTTAACAAAGCTATAGATCATATGTAGCAATTGTCCTAAGTTAAATAAAAGGTTCATGAAGGTCTGTAACACGTTTTTATAAGGTAGAAGAGCTTGAGTATATTTTGTGGCTGATGTTAGAATTATTTTTCTATAACTACTTTCTGATGATTTTGATTAGGACTAAGTTGTCAATGTATCTAACACGTTTTGGACGCAAATTTGTTTCAAATTTTACTATAATGTTTAAGTTATCTTTTTTAAATCAATCTACTTTGAAGTTTGTGTGTAATTAAGATCGTTATCGTAATCTGGGCTCCATCTTAGTTTGGAAATAAAGAAATAGTAGCACACTATCAGTGTTTCTGGTCCTGCTTTTTGTTCTAGACATAAAAAGTAACTAGTCTAAAATGACCAGGGTTGGCAGACATTGCCCTATCATATTAAAGGTGCCCTCTAGCAGAATATACAAAAACTGCACTTCAGAAACACACACAGACACAGGCACAAATGCACACACATATGCACACATGGTACACACACATGTACACACATTCACGCAAACGCACATACACACACACACACACATACACACACATACATACACACACACACACAGGTCATATATACAGACAACAACCCTAAATTTCTCTGATTCAGCCCATATTTTTGGCGTCGGCGTCTAATGGTTTGGTTTCAACCTACATAGCCATGTTCGAGAATATTTTTCGCCTCTTTTCTGCCTCTTTTCACATCAAAAGATATCAAAAGCGCAGTCAATATGGTCAATTCACACAGCCTATCATACTGTCTATTCTACCTACACGGAAATTCTCTATACTTGCAACAATCCCCTAGCAAATGAATATTGCTAAAGGCAATCTTTTGGAAATACAGTTTTGTCTCTCAGGCAGACCACATACTGCGCATGCTCCAGGTCTACTCGAAACCCAGACGTTGATGAATCTGCTATTGCGCATGCGCGTCTCCACCCGCCCATTTGTGACAACTCCGCCTGTCTTCAATTCATTCGCTGTTTGCAAGAGACACGAAGGAATAAAATCTCGGACGCCAGTTAACGGTGAATGCTGGGTCATCGCGAAGAAAACATACGGAGAAAACGCTTCTGAAGGCAAGTCGGTTTAGATTTCTTTTTATTTCATGCTGCTTGTAATTGTAAATCAACAACAGAGAAAAACGCTGGAATGACTTTGATCAGACCGACAAGGTATATTAAAATAAGAGAAGCGAATGATTTTTGTTGTTGCTATTGTTGATAGGAGCTACTTAACATTTCCTAACGCGTAATGTCTGAGAGGTTGATCGTACTTTTATGAGGAAGCGTTAAGCCCCCATGTGATGGTGTGTTTTACTTGGAAAATCAGCCTAGTAAAAAGACATTTCTTGAAAAAAAATAAACGTCTGGACCAGCGGTGTCGGGTCCTTTCAACTTTTGGCTAACACGTCAGCACACGACAATCCATGCACTGCGCATGTGTCGTCTGGTCTAAACCCAGACGCTAATGAAGAGGTCCGGGCGTGGTTTTCCTATAGTACTTGTAACCTTTTATTCCTATAGTACTGCTAACCTTTCACTACTATAGTACTTCTAACCTTTCATTCCTATAGTACTTCTAACCTTTTATTCCTATAGTACTTGAAACCTTGAGGCAAACAGAAGGACGAGGCTTCTGTTATGTATCTACATGTATTCAATATTCATTCACTTATTCACACGTCTTGTGAAACATTTTATTTTCCATAATGTAAAAGTGACTGCGAGAATATAAGTTGCGCACAACTTGAGTCCGCCGTTACTTCGTCTATGTCACTTCATTTGTATTATTTGATGTTTCTTTTGAACAAAACAAACAGAAAGACTGGATTTCAGCAGCGTCGGTATAATAGAAACATTGCGAGACGGTTAGCGTGGGAAGCCCCCTGAATATGTGTGCTTTAGTGGGCCCATTGCAATCTAGAAAGTATCTTGGAGCTAAAACTGCATATGCATATGCGTATGCATAAGGAGTTTCTGCGATGTTTATTCAAATCTAAAATCGAAGGCCATTTGGGGCGTTTGATGCAGTTTGTTTTTGCACATTGTGGCGACTGTATCTCTGCCTGCCTGCTACGTTAAAGTGAATCAGGTACAGTGGAGGGAGCTGTTCTTACAACGATTAGCAATAACTCTAAAGTGTACGGGGTAAAGAAAGGTAGGTCTACCTTTAATAACTCTTGTCCTGCTGACGTTTTTTTATGCAGTTTATTTCATCAATTTGATTTCTTGTGCAGGTCATTTTTCCTTCCCCTTTTCTGTGCTGCTGTGGCATAGTTACGTCCCCATTTGGTGCGTTTCGCTACTGTTTAATGTGTTCAGCTGTAAAATACCCCTAACCCGTACATATACGGGACTCACATACAGGCTCTGTAATGTGCAATCCATATATATATATGGATCATGCAGGACAAGCGTCAAGTTAGATTTTGTTTCGTTGGTATTACAGGTACGGCCAGGAGAAGAGTTTGTGTGTAATAATCAGTTCTGACCTTTCACGACGAAAACCTACGAAAGGAAGATTGCTGAAGACAGGTTGGTCTGTCTTTTATTTTGAGGCTTGCTCTATCTGTGAATCAAGAATTTAAAAAAAATGTCGGTATGGCTTTGAGCAAGCCGACATTAGTTATTAACATGAGACCAGAGACTGATTACTTTCTGTTATTGCTGGCCGAAACAATGCTATATCTACTGTGCATGTAAGGGTGTGGCATTGTGTCGGAAAAAAGGACGTATAGTCCCCTGTACACGAAAGGTGTGCTTCAGGGCTGTAGAAACATTCTGGTGTTTTTTTTCAAATGAACGCTTTAGTGGCATCACTTTCTTTACTAGGCATAGTAGAGATCCTCACTAAGCCTTACTGCAACGAAGACTTTGTTTTTAAGTCTTTCGTACACAACGGGGGGTTCATGTGGGATAACAGTCTATGAGAATATCCTACATTTCGATTAATGTATGGACTTGCGGCATCATTTTTTCAAGGTTTGGTTTAGATAACCAATATGTTAGACAAGTTGGTGCCTTTCAGTTTAGTTTACGTCTGATTGCAATGATAAACAGCGGAAGGAAGACAGACTGTTTGATAGACTGCTGATTGGTAGGTGTGCCTAAACACCTCGCCCGAACTTATCCGAACTCACCCGAACTCATCCGAACTCATGCGGGTCAAATTATAATATGCAGTGTACATGGGCCAAGGACCTTATGTGACGCCATGGATACATTGTCTATGCGCAGTTATGAATAAAAAAAGCAGCAAGTCTTAAGTATTTACCAGTTTTTCATGCTACTCCGCTCGTTCCAAGATGAGAAGGCATTTCTGCCCGCCATATTGGATCGTCATTGTTGGGGTCCGCATGGGGAAGATCTTTATACCTTTTTTAAAAGTTCGACAGACGACAGCATGGTGGATGTCTTATCGTGCTGTCGTCTGTCCCCGGGATATTCTAAACACTGCGAGATATTCAGCAAGGGAAGCCCCATGAATATGTGGGGTCTAGTGGGCCCAGTAATGTCTAGAGAGCATCCCGAAGCTGGAATACGTATGCATTAGGAGTTTCTGCGATGTTTAATCAAATAGCCACATCGAGAATCGAAGGCCATTTGGGGGAGTTTGATACAGTTTGTTTGCTACATAATGAGTCTGAGCTGTTGTTTATTGTTGTTTATTTATTCGAATATTCGCATATGTATACGTGTTTAAAAACAAGGACATACAGGAAAAACATACAGGGGGGGGGGTGGTTGGTCTGAAGCCTAGGTGGCATTTCTTGGGCCTCCCCTCGAAACTTGACAATAGGAATATCATAAGTTGTACATAACCCAAAACCAAGCAAAATTAACGATAGAAAATAAATTGAACTTATACCATAAATTCTAATAAATGAACAGATACGAGGAAATAAAAAATAGAATTTTTATGTTTTGAACATAATAAGGTATACTTATATGATCAAAACTAAACATAATTAACAAATTGTGATGTGAGGGAGTAGATCAGAAATTAGACAAAATGTTACACATCAAATATAAATAATTCAATATTAAAGGAAAAGAGTCACAAAGCCACGTCTTACATTAGCTCGGCATAAGATATCCACTAAAGGATGACAACTGATTATTACCTTCGCCAAGAAGGCTATATTTTCGGTAGAGTTTGTGTATGTGTGTATGTGGGCGTGTTTGTGTGCTGTGATGAAGGCCTGGATAAATTGTCTTGATATTTCGTATGTGGGTAGGTTTTGATAAGACCTTGGAATGATATTTTGGGTCCCGTAGCGGCTTGCTACGGTACTGCAGCGGAACTTCCTGTTTTGATACCTCGTGTTCTAAACAACACATTAACGTCATGATTTTTGAGTAATAGATAAAGAATAAACGGTGTCGGTTTAAGCAACCTAGCGGCTTTTAACTACAGGAGCAGGATATTTTCAGACTTTGAAAAAGGACAACTCACGAAGAAGTAGACGGATTAATGTTAATGGAGGTTATCACCTACATTTGCTTTAGTATTCTAAAAACATTGGCTTTACAATGTATCATGGGGAAAGTGGTTCTACTTATTCATAAGGCCGGAAGCTATATTTATAGTTTGATGACAGTGTTAATCCTTTTGTTAGATATAGAAAATGGACAGGAAGCTGAAGACACTACTAGTTCTTCTACTCATCGTTTTGAAGGAAGCTGGACCGACTGCAGCCTGCAGCAGCAGTTGTTCATCAGACTGTGACTGCAGCAGCAGAGGCCTCAACAGCGTTCCTCAGGACCTGCCTACAACCATCACCCAGCTTAACTTCAATAAGAATTCCATCACAAACTTGAGTCAGTCTGACGTCTCCAAGTACACGAAGTTAAAATTGCTAAGTCTAGCTGAAGATCAGATTTCTATTGTTAACCAGCATGCATTCTCAAATCTAACCGAGCTCGAAACATTGTACGTGACATCTAACGAGATAACTTACATCCAGCCTGGTACATTTTCAGGCCTCTTACAGCTCCAAATTCTACTTTTAAACGACAACCATATCACTAACATTGACACCGCTACATTCTCAGAATTGCCAAAGCTCATGCTTCTTTGGCTTCAAAATAACCAAATAACTGACATTAAGCCTGACACATTCTCAAATTTACCTCAGCTCATCGGTTTGGCGTTGACCTCTAATCGTATACCTAGCATTCAGCCTGGGGTATTTTCAAATCTACCCTTGCTCAATACCATAGAACTCGGGCAAAATCGCCTAACTAGCATTGAACCTGATGCATTCTCCAATTTGCCAAAGCTTGGACCGTTAGTACTGTGGGGAAATCCCTTTCAATGTGACTGTAGAATGGCAGCTGCAAGAAAAACGATAACTGCGTCACAGCCTCCCTTCCCTGCGCCGCAGGTATTCATTCACAAAATTATTTGTCAAGAACCGAGCGACTTCCGATCGCAATCGCTAGATTATATAAACCCAGAAGATCTAATCTGTGAAAAACCAAAGATTGTGGGTTTTGAAAACAAGAATGTCGGCACACTGGTGCAAGGGGATACTCTCCATTTGGTTTGTGTAGCTTCAGGTATACCTAAACCAGACATCACGATCACCCTCCCATCTGGACTAAATGCAACTTCTGAGTCAAGTGGGAGGGTGACAATGGGGGAGAATGATACCATCATCATTACGAATGTTACTGCAGCAGATGCTGGTTTGTACATCTGTATTGGAGTAAATCCAAGAGGTTCCACTTCGACAACACTGTTTGTTGAGGTAGAAACCCCAACATCGGTAATGCCAGGCGTATCCATTGGCACTATGCATATTTCTGCATCTGAAGCTACAGCTTTAACATCTGCCGCACAGTCTGATGGCATGATGTTCAAATCCCCAACGATTGTGAGGTTTAAGACAAGCGATACCACACTAGAGCAGGGGGAGACTCTACATTTGGCCTGCGAAGCTTCAGGTGTACCTCCTCCAAATATCATTGTCACTCTCCCATCTGGACTGAATGCAACTGCTGAGTCAAGTGGGAGGGTGACTGTGGGAGTGAATGGTACAATCGCTATAACGTATGTCACTACAGCAGATGCTGGTCTGTACATCTGTATTGCGTCAAACCCTGTCGGCTCGGCGTCAGCCACAGTGTTTGTTATTATTAATGTCCAAACCGCCGGATCTGTTTTGCCCCCTGTCAATACTTCGCCTGTAGTGTCAACATCAGCTCCACATGACAATTCAGAAGGCTATCCGACAAATTTTCCCCTGCCATTTGCTATTGGTCTCGGCACATTTCTAGGAGTTCTTTTGATTTCTAGCCTTTGTATTGCACTTTGGTGGAAGCGAATAACAAAAAAGGCCCCCGGTCCTGTAATGTCAGCACCAACAATCGATCCTTCCGAAACAGACGACATGACAAACAGTTACATCAACGGCCAAGGTGGTCAGGGTAGATCATTGAAACCGCAGATAACCCAGAGTACTGCAGGTCCAAACGAACAAGTCATTATACCTGAACATGAATATGAGGACCCAGAATCTCTCGTAGTCCTTACTACCTGTATGACAAAGGCTACCATTGACATTGATAGTTCTGAAGACCAGAGAGGTCCTCCTAGAGAAACTGTTGATCTAAAAACTGAGTCGGAGTGTGCACCAAAAGCTGAGTCGGCCCAAAAGCCAATTATAGTCCATGAGCTAGAAAACATTGTGTATGGAAAGGATGAGGTTGGTACCGGTTTTGAGGCTGGTCAGCACAGCTCTATACCTAAAGACGACGTAGTAGCTACAGCCTCTCATTTTATTAATGATGATGGCGGTGAGAAAGATGTACCTCCTATTTCTCATCATGATCATAAGAAAAACAATGAGAAGAAATCAATACAAGGTCCTTCTCCTGTCAGCTATGAGAGTACTGATAAGCACATGGCATTGTTACATGTTTCTGCTCAGGTTATCTATAGCAATGAAGTTGAGAATGCAGCATCTCAGTCCACCTATGATGACAATAAGAAACCAGAATCTCCGACCTCTAAGATTATTTATGAAAATTATGACGAGAAGGTAGAAACTACTGCATCTCAATCCATCTACAAGAGTCACAATGAGTCTTTGGCTTCTTGTTTGATCTATGAGAATAATGGTTAAGCACAAAACTAATGTTTGTTTACTGCGCTTTTCGACAGACAAGGACGACGTGACACTGCAATCAAGTCTTTCATAACTTATTTTAACAGTGTCACATACAGAGAACAATAGACCTATTTTCACACCTGGGTGGAGTGAGGAAAGCCGTGCAAAGTGCATTTCCCAAGGTCACAACATCGGTGGCGTCAGGGGATTTAAACCCGGGACCGCTATTTAGGACCTGGCTAAATATCTTTGACAGGTCCTTTTAACTTAAAAGTTTATATAACCAAGACATTTTTGATGGAATAGAATTGAATCGACAAATCCATTAACCAAGGTATCAATAAGTTATGCCCCCATCTCCACAAATATGCAGAAATCAGCATTGGAGTTCAGTGCATAGTGAGGGGAGGGGGGGGGGGGGTTGCAAGTTCCATGTTTAAATTCTACTGCTGTCCTGTCATTGATAAACGTCAAGTAAAATACATAACTATGTATCAAATAGGGTGAGGCTGTTATCCCCACTACCGCTTAATGTACATATTGATGACTTAAGTTCCAGACGTTACAATACTGACGTAGGTTCCTATGTAGGTGGCTCTCTTGTGAACTATCTGTTTCAAAGGTGTCCTAAGCGATTTCAGGGGTATTGAAACTAGAAGCATTTTGGATAAGGCAACTATATGAAATCGACATTTACTTCCCAATATTTGCTTCATCATTTAATACTTTGGGCGTTAAAAAAGAGTGCAAAAACAAGCCACAAAAGGAGTATTTTATTTCTTGGTACCACCCACTAACCAGCCCAGAATCCACCCTTAACCGTTTTCTATCGACGATGTTCGGTAACTCCCGGCCATTGAGCAATGCCCAATGTCATTAATTTTCGGGACTCATCGGACAGAATGGCGCATGTTCGGAAGATTTAGAATAATAACTGGCCTCCAAGCGCTCAGATTTGAATGAGTTCCCACCGCACAACGACATCGTATCTTTCCTCCATAATGGTAGATGCAATGGGATAGTGTTGTTACATTTTCTATTGACAGAAATCATTAGAACAACGGGTTTCAATGCCATAATATTGCTTAAGGCACCTTTAAGCCTATGACATGTGTTTGTTATGTCCTAGTCTGAAAGCTCTAAAAAAACTAGTAACTATTTGCGAGGATGTTAGCATTGAAAATAATATGCTGACATAAACAAAACCTGCTGCATGTACTTTCCAAGTGTGGGTCTGCCACTTTTACAAACCTCTTTCATCGGTCAAATTGTATGGAGAGTGTTAAAATGTGTTACTTCATTTGTGTCCTTGGACTAAATATTAAAGACGTTTATATTAAAATTATTTCTTCACTTTGTGGCATTTGGGTTTAGCAAAATGTATTGATGTTAGAATTATGACAAAGTTTTTGATGATTTTATATCTACCACGTTTCCGGCGCAAATTTGATCTACATCTTACATGTTCAATCTTCTTGGATGTCTGCGTGTTAGTCAACTCCAACTTACGCCAAAAATAATTACTCAAGCAACTGGATAGAATTTTGAAGAAAATAAATAACAATGACAAATTTTCAAAATTTTATCCAGTTACTTGAGTAATTATTTTTGGCGTATCTTACTACCTACCGTGACTCCTGCCCCTCCGTTTCACTTCGACCTTGTCGAAAAGCGGCCATATTATGGCCGAACAAGCATTCGAAGTAAAATAAAGGCTTTGACTTGACTTGACTTGACTTGACCTTTCATCAACGTTACTCCAACTAGTTTGGAAATAAAGAAATAGTAGCGCACTATCAGTGTTTCTAGTCCTGCTTTCTGTTCGAGACAATAAAAAAACTGATTTAAAAGTGATCCTAGATGGTAGGCTTTACCCCCTCAGCTTGTAGCTACTAGACATCATCCACTTGCAAGACATGAACACCAAACAACGCAGTGGGAAGATTTACCGATTGAAGGATACACTCTTCAGTGATGCTTTCGATGTTGTTGAGAAACAGGGCATGGAAAACCTCTTCTACACATTCGGTGTGGAGAACCCGGGCGCTCTTGTTCTCCACAACTTCCCGAATACCATCCGGGACCTGCAGCTTCCCGAAACGCAAAACGCAGAGTTTGTGGACATGACAACAGTCGACGTGCTAAGGGATCGGGAACGCGGCGTGCCGCGCTACAACGAGCTTCGGCGTCACCTCAACTTGGCCCCCGCAGAAACCTTCTAGGACATCACGGACGACCCACAGGTTGCCGAAGAGTTGTACGAAGTGTACGACGGAGACGTTGAAATGCTGAGTACGCTCCTGGTACGTTTGATGATCCCAAGGTAATTTTGGGATAGACATTTGAAAGCTATCTGGTTGCCCCGTTTTCGACACTTACCCCGGTGGTCAAATTCATGCTTTAAAACTCGTATGTCCAGCCGAATTCGAACGCTGTTAGACGATGTTTGAATTGACGTAATTCGATTCGATCGCGCGTTCGATTTGGGGTAACTGGTTGCTATTGAATGTTTTTACTGTAAACCTGCGCGGTCGGGCCTCATTCCCCGCGTCAGGGGAATTTTTCACAAATATTACCTGGTTTCTTGAGAGCACATCTATGCTGTCACTTTGTTGAGTACGTTAAACATGTAACGAAGCTACCTAGTCGAAGAAAAATATAAAAATTAGAAATTTTAATTGACATCTAAAGCCGGTCCTTTGCGATCCCCCCCTTTTAAACCTAAAATAATTGTCTTTGGGACCAAAATTTAAACAAATGAGCCATTTTTGGAAATTAACAACAGTCAAAGTTTGTAATCTCGCTGAATTCGTTTTATTTTGAAAAGATTTTCCAGCCCCCATTACTTTGTTTACTTCCAAATGTTTTACCGTTAGCCAAAATGTTGCCTCGTGAAACCCGATATTTTGCTGAACGCGCGTAGCAACGGGAAAGCAAACTCTAGCAACAGACCACCATGAAGGCTTTTCAATCAAGAGCAACTGTGTTTAATAGATTGCAGTGAATAGGTCAGTTACCAACTAAGTAGCTTTCTAACAGAATTATAAAATGTAGCATACGTGTGGAATACTTTCTTTTGAATTTGTGATCATCAAATAAATTTTTGTGTACTTACATCATGACAAACTACAAGAAACTCTCAACGCAATTTTATTCCAAATACACACCTTTAGGTTGATCTTTAAATACAACTTTCATCGTACCAGTTGATTGATTGCTTGCTTGCTTGATTGATTAGTTTCTAACGCTACAAAATATTTACTGTGTCCATCATAAAACACTATAGAAGGATAAGGGCCATAAATATATATCTAATCTCCAAGCAGATCTACACGGGGCTCTAAAATCGTATATGCTAGCCCGAGAAGGTCCAGTCAGCCAGATAAGCTCCTGGACCTTCTCTGGCTAGCATATACGATTGCTCGCTTGATAGAACCTTGGTGTGGAAACTTTCTTTGTACCAGTAATTGCTTATTTGATAAAATCTTTGGTGCGGAAAGTTTTACTGTCCCAGTTGATTGATTTCTTGCTTGATAATATGTAATACCATATATATCATCGTATGGCAACACTTACAAGGAGAGTGTTGCACATGCACTTTAGTTCGTCGCTCAAGTAGTCAAACCAGCGAAGCTTTGTCACTAAAAGTTTGGCGTCTTATAACTTGCTGAGAAGGAGATATGGCTTTACATTCGTGGCTAGTTGTTTTGGTTGTTGTTGTTGTGATCTTGACACAGACAAACCGCTGCCAGAGCCCTACAAACACTGGGCAGGTGAGTGTAAAATGCCAGAAAAGAGGGGAGGGGTGTGTGTTACAAATGCGGTAGGTTTGCTGACCGTAGACCTAGATAATCGGTTTAACATATAACTGTGGGGTTGTGTGGCCTAACGGCAAGGTTTTCGGTCCGGAACCCAGCGGTCCCGGGTTAGAATCCCCTGACGCCACCGATGTTGTGCCCTTTCATCACTCCACCCAGGTGTCAAAATGGGTATATCATGTATGGGTCACGTACATGTATATCGTGTGTTGCTCGTGACACCAGCAATATCTGCCTATGTCCCACGTGTGTTGTACTGTTGTAATCCTGATAAAACAGAATAAAACCAAACAAAACAACATAAAGTAAAATAAAATAAAATAAGATAACTGTGCTGAAGATGTTTTACTAAATTTAGTGTTTCATCGATCTGTCGTCTAAAATCTAGGCAAAACTTTAAAGAACATTCCTTACACAAAGTAACGTTGTTGCTTTACTGCATACAGTATGAATGTTTGCTGTTCTCTATATATAGTGTTGTGGCACCTGCGTCCCCGGACCTCCAGGATTACCTGGCAACAATGGTATCCCTGGCAACAACGGCGTCCCTGGCAACCACGGCAATCCGGGTCGTGACGGTGCCAAGGGAGACCATGGAGAACAGGGGCTGGCCGGAGAAAGGGGTGGAAAGGGGGAGACGGGGTCTCTCGGTACGGTGGCAACGAGGAACATGATACAATGCTCTTGGAACAGCCTGGACAGCGTTGTGCAACGTGGGAGGATTTTGGTATTCATCTTTTTCGAACTGTTTTCCCTTTACCTTTCACCAGTCCTGTACTTTGTAATACGTAAGATCACGTGACCGTAAATATCAGTCATCATAACCTGATAAAGGCTACAGTACAGAAAGCCAAAAAATAGGGACACTTTTTGGGTGTTGCAACGCATTTTAGCTGTTGACCACGCGCACACAGTTGAGCTTTAAAAATTAATAAACTTCTCATTATTTTACACACAGCGGTGTCCATTTAACAAGATTTCTTCGGCATCTGCTCTCCGTTTGACTTGGAACGGCGACATAGGGGTTAAATCCGCCTATACATGTAAGCGCTGGTTCTTCACACTGAACGGAGACGAGTGCAGCGATCCCGCTCCCATTGAAGGCATCGTAAAAGCAACGGATATCCATCGTGTATCCACAAGTAATTTCTTTCTTCTATGTCCATTAGACATACCTGACAAAAAAGTAGCAGAAAAATCACAGCATTTTTGCTTTATTTATAAAAAAATAAAAAGAGTAGCAGTACCAAAGACCAAAACGACAATGCTATACAGCTTCCACGACTCAATTCTTACCAGGCAAGATTCCAACCGGTCCGAGGCATGATTCCAACCAGTCCGAGGCATTTCCAACCGGTCCGCGATACATTTCCTTACGTGCTGCGGTGTAATTTCAACCACTCCGCGCCCGTGAGAATTTCCTGCCCTACGCGCTGCCCTGCGCTGCGCTCCTCGACAGAATTTCCTGCCCTACGCGCTGCCCTGCGCTGCGTTCCTCGACAGAATTTCCTGCCCTACGCGCTGCCCTGCGCTGTGTTCCTCGACAGAATTTCCTTTCGCGCTACGGCAGAATTCTTAATCTCCAAGCAGATCTATAGGTTGCATCAAGACCGTATCAAACTGGCAGAGGAAGTACGTTTTGATTGCTGTACAAGCTCCATCTTCCAGTTGGATAGTCGGTCTTTGCAATCCATTGGGTCTGGTTGGAGACTAAGAATTCTAACCGTACCACGGCCACGGCACAGCCCCCTGTCCCCCACGTCCATACAGTGGACGGTCCCAGATGGGTCAAGGGTCACTCGTGTTGAATGTGAACTGCGAAAATATAAACTTTCAAGGATAATGTCCTTCGCTACAAGTATGGGGGACCTTTTTCATAACGGTAACATTACGATTACGCGTTTCATGGTACGCTACCATGGTGTTACGTGATGGGTCGACGTCGCCGTGTGTCATAGGCATTTGCTGTTGCAACAACCGTGACAGCAATAAATTAAAACCGGCTTGGTTCTGTTTCATTATGATATTAAAGTTCAAGAGACCTCAAACCTGACACTGTCAGTGCTACAGACTACAGTATATGTATCATGAGTAGGCGGTGTACTTGACGGGATCGGTACGGGGGCATCATTCTCTTCTTCAGCTAGCTCTCCTTTTATATAACGTTATACTATAGCTTGCTTTTTTGTTTCTGTGTTATTTCAGATTCTTAACCTGAAATAAACGGACCTGTCTCGCAGGACTATCCTACGGTGGCAAAGGTAAAGTTGGCCACGTTTTTTTTAGTCCTTTCAGCATATCGCATGATCGAGTTATTTGATGAAAGTTCATACATGGACAACACAGACTATTCTAGTAACAGATTGGTCCCATAATCCCGTTTGGACATGATAGCATTTCCATAAACATACGATTTTATTCATGGCTGGGGCTATAACAGGATTTTCCCGTGACTGAACAAGAATATCTTTTGTATTATCGGCCGTATGTTTCTGTCAATGAATTTTATGGCCAATATTTAATGTACATATTACACAACATTGTTTTGTGGTGAAAGTGTGTGTGTGTGGTGGTAGCATTGTTGAGTCAACGACAGGCAGATTTCTAGAGGGGTCAACGTCCACTATATCGTCCTTTCCGGCTCGATCTACAGTGACACGGGAGGGGCAAAAAGGAATATCTATTTAAACGCCCATTGTCCGTCGATTGTAGTTGATATTGACATTCAGGGATTCCTTTTAGTTTGCACGCACGTGTTTTTAGAGATGGTGATAGTCAGAACGAAGCACTGAAAAAGTTTTCAACATCGACACGACCTGACTGGTTGTTCACATTCACAACACGAGTGACCCTTGCCCCATCTGGGACCGTCCACTGTATGAGCGTGGGGGACAGGGGGCTGCGCCGTGGCCGTGGTACGGTTAGAATTCTTAGTCTCCAACCAGACCCAATGGATTGCAAAGACCGTATCCAACTGGAAGATGGAGATTGTACAGCAATCAAAACGTACTTCCTCTGCCAGTTTGATACGGCCTTGATGCAACCTATAGATCTGCTTGGAGATTGAGAATTCTGCCGTAGCGCGAAAGGAAATTCTGTCGAGGAACACAGCGCAGGGCAGCGCGTAGGGCAGGAAATTCTGTCGAGGAACGCAGCGCAGGGCAGCGCGTAGGGCAGGAAATTCTGTCGAGGAACGCAGCGCAGGGCAGCGCGTAGGGCAGGAAATTCTGTCGAGGAACGCAGCGCAGGGCAGCGCGTAGGGCAGGAAATTCTCACGGGCGCGGAGTGGTTGGAATTACACCGCAGCACGTAAGGAAATGTATCGCGGACCGGTTGGAAATGCCTCGGACTGGTTGGAATCATGCCTCGGACCGGTTGGAATCTTGCCTCGGACCGGTAAGAATTGAGTCGAGGAAGCTGTATAGCATTGTCGTTTTGGTCTTTGGTATTACCAAGCAGAGTTCATTACAGCTGGATGAAGGCACCTGATATGACATAAGTGGCTGTGATAAAAATAGCTGTGATTGAGCTTAAAGATATCTTAAGATATTCACTGAACTGAAAAACAATGTCTCATGCCCAACATTTCTAACTATTTCCCAGTTGACGGTCTGTGTTACAACCTACGGGCCGGTCCTGTGACGGTGGCTCTGAACGTGGGCGCATGCGCAAGTTCCACGGGGAATGGATACGCCTGCACTGGGTGGAACTCAGGATACTCAAGGATCATCGTGGAAGAAATGGATATTCATTAGAACGGAAGCGCCGAGGGAAAAATACTGAGTTTCTGATTACGGCCTTTAAAAAGTTAGGGTCGTTGGGTTTTTATTCTGCTTTTTGTTTGTGTTTGTTTTTCTTTTATTTAGAATTCGGGCGAAGTGATCCGACATATACAAGTAAACAGAGGGAATGTTACACGGAAATACATGTCACGCTTTGATTGTTGGTGTTTGTACAAGACCAACAGTGTTGGACAGTGATTCTTCCAAGTTTCCATCACTCGTGTAAGGCATACATTTTGAACTCTTAAGTAAAATTATGCATCACTTTATTACTTTGGTGTCATTGTGATACAACAGGCTCAACTTTTTCATTAACTCTACTGTGTGGAAGCTTTTATTGTACAAGTTGATTGATTACTTGTTTGGCTATTTGACTGTTACCGATGCAAAATATTTACTGTGTCTATCATAAAACACTAGGAAAGGACAAGGGCTATAAGTATATATCATTGCATGGCAACAATTACAAGGAGAGTGTTGCACCTGCCCTTAAGTCCGTCGCTCAAGTAGTCAAACCAGCAAAGCTTTGTCACAAAAGGTTTGGCTTCTGATAACTTGCTAAAGGGGAGTTATGGCTTTACATTCGTGGCTAGTAGTTTTGGTTCTTGTTGTTGTGATGTTGACACAGACGAGCCGCTGCCAGAGTGCTACAGACACCAAGCAGGTGAGTGGATTACATAGGAGGGGAGTGGAGGGGGGTGGGGGCAGGTGCGGTAGGTTGGCTGATCCTAGACCTAAGTAATCGGTCTTGCATATAACTGTGGGGTATTAGCAAGGGTTTTCGGCCCAGAACCTAGTAGTCCCGGGTTAGAATCAACTGACCCCACCGTTGTTGCGCCCTTGCGCAATTGGGAAAGGCACTTTACACGACTTTCCTCACTCCACCCAGGTGTAAAAACGGGTATATTATGATATTTTACTTAATGTTTCATTCACCTGTAGTTTAACCTGTAGGCAATTGCAAAAAGGAGGAATCCAAATCTTCCTTTAACAAACGTTTCAGCTTTGCTACATACAGTATGAATATTGTCGTTCCCCCATAGTGTTATGGAACGTGTGTCACAGGGCCCCATGGTCTTGTAGTTTAAACCGTAGGCAAAAGCCACATGGAAAAATCTAAATCTTCCTTTAACGAACGTTGCATGTTTGCAACATACAGTATGAATGTTTGCTGTTCCCCATAGTGTTGTGGCTCCTGCGTCACCGGACCTCCAGGACTACCTGGCAACAATGGTATCCCTGGCAACAACGGCGTCCCTGGTAACCACGGCAATCCCGGTCGTGACGGTGCCAAGGGAGACCGTGGAGAACAGGGGCCGGCCGGGGAAAGGGGCGGTAAGGGGGAAACGGGGTCTCCGGGTACAGTGGCCGCCAGGCACGTTATGCAATGCTCCTGGAGCAGCGTGGACAGTGGTGTAAAAATCGGGAAGATTCTGGTACCTATCTTTTATAAATTCTTTTTGCCAATATTACCAATTTTGTTCTTAGTACTTTTATTATGTTAAGCCATACCTCAGGTTTCTTCTCCTCCTTCTTCTCCTCTTGTCAAATCTTCAAAACGATTAATCTCTGTCATTTTTTGACCAAATGACCTGAAATTTGGTACAAAGGTAGTATGGGCGAATACCCCTGGGTCTTTTTTTCGTTTTTTCGATATTAACCTTGAAATTGATTTTATTGAGGTTTTTATGACCAATGATGCATATCTTGGCCACCTGCGCCCTGGTATTTCAACCGAATGACCTAGAATTTGCTGTACATGTGCCATGAACATATATTTAAAGGACTACATCCCCATTTTTGGCATACATCTCTTCAAAACGATTTTTTTGTTGTTGCTTTTTTGACAATATTTCTGTCACTTTCAATACTACATAGAGTGTTGGAAGTGACAGCCAATGGGAGCACTGCATTTAAAAATGCGACCGCCTCATTGGTCAATTGAGTTAATTAAGTTATCTTGCATTTCTGGCGCAGGTGTGCTAGTATTCATACCAAATGTGGTATGGGAATGCGTATGACATGTGATTACATGGCTTTGTTCACTCTTTTTTAAACAAAGATACACATCTCCAGTTCCTATGTATTAAACCAAAATGATGTGAAATTCGGCATGTGTCTGCCTTGGTCATGTACACAGGCCCTCATTCAAATGTTTGGCATAAAGCCTTTCAAAACGATTTTTGAAATAAACAATTTTTTCCTTTTGTTATTTTCAACCCAAAATGTTTACTATGGAATCATGCATTCAAACATAGGGGTGTCACATTTTTATATTTCCCCTATACTATCGCTGAAATATGCTGTTTTTGGTTATTTCCTTCTTCTCCTGTCAAATCTTTATATATAACATCATCTATACTATGGAAAACATCATTCTTCCCTGGGGTTTATCTTTTTTAATTCAATTTCGAACTGGGTTGATTATGCACAAGAGTGTAATTTTGAGCGGATATTTTTCGACTGGTCTAGTTTACATGGAAATGGCACGGAATATCCCATTCTTACAAGCGGAGGATTCTTTAATTATTCATTTCAATTTTGAGCTGGAGTGATTATGAAAAAGTCCATTTGTTAGCAAAAGTGTATTGTTTAAGTGGATATGGTTTTGGACTGGTCCATATTGTGTTGAGGTGCTAATAGAAGACTCCATTCCTGTATGGAGAGACTAACTGTTTTTAAACTCAATTTTGGACTGATCCATTTTTTTTAGTGGAAGTATTTTCGAGGAGTATGGCTAAACATGCTGTATTTGCTCGCAAATGTTGCCTTTCTAGTTAAGTATGTTTTTTTTGATACTTTTTTCAGCTCACACATATTCTAAGACACCGTCCTTTTTCAAATCTCTGATAATTCTAAGACCGTATCGGTTTGGAATCATACTTTACTAAGTAAGGCTAAGTGAAAGACGAAAAGATAGTCCCACTTTTTCTATAATTTGTGGATTCTGTGATTTTAAGATGAAAGTGCCTTTTTTTCATCCATGAATCTGTAAAAGTTGAGGTATTTCGTGATAACTTGTTTAAACAATTCATGCTTTTTTAATGCTAATTGAAATACTTATCATCATTCCACATACAGTGGTGCCCATTCATCAAGCTTTCCTCGACATCTGCCCTCCGTCTGACTTGGAACGGTGACATAGGGGTTAAGACCACCTCCACTACCTGTAAGCGCTGGTTCTTCACACTAAACGGGACTGAGTGCAGCGATCCCGATCCCATCGATGGCATCATACAGACCGACGATGAAAAGGACATCCATCGTGTATCCACAAGTAAATAATAGTTTTATTCTTATCATTAGATTTTGATCTACGAGACAAGAAGAGAAACAGAAGCATCAAAATACTTAAAAACATTGATAAATAGAAAGATAATGTCCTATTCGCAAGTTCTTGGCCAAAGGCTAATTGCAACACGAAGCGATGCATAGAAAGGGTATACTGTACAGATAGTGCGAGCTAACAATGTTGACAAGTAGAACAAATGACTATTCTACTATAGAACTACTATGGAACACAATCTACGCTTTTGCGGATCGACTCCGTTTTTGAAGCAGTGAAAGACGAAGTGTCCTACTTTTTTTGTAATGAGTGGGTTTTGAGAGGTTAACAGGGTTGTAGTTTTCCTTTCGTCAGTAAACGTTTGGAAATTGTGGTAATTTTCAAATTGGTGACTTCTTTAAAACGGCTCAGATTTACCTGAATTAACTTGCATCTGCAAGTGATATACTACATCAAGGTAACACTTGCATATTTAGGTTAATGTAAGTAAATTTGAGTTGTATTAGTACAATACGGCGCCCCCATATCCTTCCAGATTCTAACGGATCTGAGGTTCCGGATCCCGTTTCTCCTGTGTTTCCCAGGCCATTTCGTGCAGTGGGCAGTGTCAGCAAACAAGTATAAAGTCTACCTATCTTTTCTCTAGTTGACGGCCTGTGCTACGGTCTGCCTGCCGGTCCTCTGACGGTGGCCCTGAACGTGGGGCCATGCAAGACCGCTCGCGGGAGTGGGGAAGCCCTGACCGGCTGGAACTCCTACTCACGGATCATCGTGGAAGAAATGGACGTGTATTAGGACAGAGCGCCTTGTTTGGCTAATTTTAAGAATCCACCCATTCTAGCTACGATCCACTCCTCTGATAGCTAAAGCCGGAGTCACAATTCATGCGAGCGTCGGCCGAATTTGTAGATCGCCTGACGCTCGCCGAAATTCTAATTCGCCCGAGCGTCGACCGTATTTTTCGCAGAAAATCTGCCCCGTCACAAATTGAACTAAATTGCCCCGAGCTAAATTGTTGATTTGTGACGGGGGCTTTAGAAAGACTCTACGGGAAGCGATCAGGAGAGTGACCTGGAGCTAGAATAGAGTGGATTCCAAGCTTAAGTGAATATCTGTTCCCAG
Source organism: Branchiostoma lanceolatum (assembly GCF_035083965.1). Classification (NCBI taxonomy): domain Eukaryota; kingdom Metazoa; phylum Chordata; class Leptocardii; order Amphioxiformes; family Branchiostomatidae; genus Branchiostoma; species Branchiostoma lanceolatum. The sequence goes on from NC_089736.1 coordinate 12,329,644, forward strand.
TAGAGTTGTGAAACGAAAAGCATTGTCTGGCTAATTCCAGGAATCCACCCCATTCTAGCTACGATCCACTCTTCTGACCGCTTAGAAAGACTATACAGAAAGCGATCAGGAGACTAGACTGGAGCCAGAATAAAGTGGATTCCAGGCTTAAAAGCAGCTACAAGTTATAAGAATGCTCTGACCGACTGATAAGCTCGTACTGGGGAGATTTTAGATATTCAGTGACACATATACTATGATATCAACAGTAATAATGACAATAATTGGGGCCTAAAATAGACGTTTTTGATGAAGTAACGAAAATATGGCTCTGGAAATCAATGGTACTGGGGGATAGCAGCACAGTAGAAACGCATCAACGAATCGACCAAACAAAAGAGCACATAACACAGGATGGCAGTCCTCGATCCATTGCTAACCAAAATTTTGAGCTGATCATGGAAAAATACAATATGATTAATACAAAAAACTTTAAAAACTAGTTGTCCGTACTCAGTATCATACATGATTGTACCAATAGCAGAGCAACGCAGCTCTGGAAAAATCGTGTACATGATATTGATTATTGCTTAGTCGTTATGTTTCATACTAGGTAGTTATGGCAGTCGTCAATTTTAGTGGACGGATAAAGCCACAATTGCTGATAGGGCAATCTGGAATGCAAGCTTTCCAACATACTAAGTGTATCAAGTTTCCTTTATGCACTATATGAAAACTGCGTTACATATTTTGTATTTTATATTGTGTGTAATTCGAAATCAAAGGATGGAGTTTTTTATGGTAAATCTTCCGTGCAAAAACTGTCATTCTAACGTGTGTTGCGTGCTTGATTCGTCGACCGTTACTGGTAAGAGTTTAATGTATCTACCACAAGCATTAGCAAAGGGTAAGGGTCATATCTAAGTAGAGAGTGTCGCATGGCAATAGGAATATTGTTGCGCCTGCACTTTGAATATATTGCCCGTCAGTAAAGAAGTTAGACTTTTAATCACCTGCTAAGAGGGAGCTATCATGGCGTTTCGGTCGTGGCTGGCAGTTTTGGTTCTTGTCGCAGTGATGTTTGCAGACATAATTCACTGCCAAAGCGTCGCAGAAGGCCAGGTGAGTGAACAGACGGGAAAAGGTTTACGTAAGTTTACAGCTACAGAGTTAACAAGCGGCCTTCCATACAAGAAGTGTTTTACTTGATCTGCTGCTAAAAACCTTACAACTGCCTTGAAGTGTTTTACTTCATCTGCTGCTAAAAACCTCAGAACTGCCTTGAAGTGTTTTACTTCATCTGCTGCTAAAAACCTTACAACTGCCTTGAAGTGTTTTACTTCATCTGCTGCTAAAAACCTTACAACTGCCTTGAAGTGTTTTACTTCATCTGCTGCTAAAATATTAGAACTGCCTTGTAGTGTTGAACTTGAAACTCATGCTAAAAACCTTACAGCTGCTTTGAAGTGTTTTACTTCATTTGCTGCTAAAAATCTAACAACTACCTTGAAATGTTTTACTAGATCTGCTGCTAAAAACATTACCACTACCTTGAAATGTTTTACTAGACCTGCTGCTTAAAATCTTACCACTGCCTTGAAGTGTTTTACTTGATTTGCTGCTAAAAAATTGGCAAATACTTGAAGAAAAATCTAAAGCTGTCTCTAACAAGCTTCGCAGTTTTGAAACATTAAGATGTTTGTCTTTCCCATAGTGTTGTGGCAGCTGTGTTAACGGGCCTCCAGGATCACCTGGCATCCCTGGCAACAACGGCATCCCTGGTATAGAAACGGCGTCCCTGGCAACCATGGCACCCCTGGACTAAAAGGGGATCGAGGAGAACAGGGACCGCCTGGAACAGTGTGCACGGCCACAAGAAACGTGCAGCAATGTAGCTGGAGTAGCCTGAACAATGACGCGGACTTCGGGAAGATTGTGGTATCTATCTAAGAATATCAATCTTTATTACCGAGTAATTAGTAAAGCTACTCTTGTATAAGCACTGGCTACGTTATGTAAGCAGACACGAGATAAGAAGAAAAAATAGATTAGCTGGTATAACATCTGAACCAAAACCAGAACGTATTGATAACTTAGTGAAATAGGCAATGATATACTTTATTCCTTTGTGAAAGAAATAAAAGCGACTAGAACACGCCAGTGCAAACCTACCACCAACCCTGCAAAAAGGGGATGGCGGTATAATCTTTGCATCACTTGCTGACGTCACCTGAACTTTAGGTCTTGTGTCTGAATATATCATCCATTTGAACCTGACGAAGGATGCAGTAGGGTGACCGAAAATAGACCTCTTGCCAATTGCGGCAGCCATTTTGAGTTTCCCGGGGTCACTTGAGGTCATCCACAAAAGTGAGGCTTGTTTTTGTTTTGTAGCTGATTATCAATACAAAAATCACTGTTATACCCTAAATATTAAAAACACTATTAAATACTAAAGGAATTTTTTATTATTATTTGAAACAGGAATGCCCATTCAACAAGGCGTCCTCGACATCTGCCCTCCGCCTTACATGGAACGGGGACATCCGAGTTCTGAACATCAACAGCTGTAAGCGCTGGTTCTTCACATTAAACGGAGCCGAGTGCAGCCATCCCGCTACAATTGAAGGCATCATGCACACTGATGGTGTAGCCAACTTGAACATCCATCGTATATCCACAAGTAATTTTATTGTCTCTTGATACTTTGTACTCTGTATCTGTGGGTCGTGTGGCGCAACTGCAGTGTGCTCGGCTCATAACCAAGTGGTCCGGGGTTCAATTCCTGTCATTTTACCGATCTTGTGCCCTAGGGAAAGGTACTTACACGACCTTCCTTACTTCACTCAGATGAAAATTAGTACCTAGCTTCGGTTAGGGGCGTCCCTCGGATATAACGTCAAATGGTTTGGGTGAATGATTTGATTTAAATCATTCACCCAGACCGTAGACCTGGAACATTGATAGATCTACACAAGTCATGAACAGAGACGAGGGGGGATATAGACTTAGTCACGTTTGAGACCGTATTCTCCTTGCCACAACGTCATCATGTGGTACAGAGAAGTAGCGTTCATTATTTCTACTCACAACTTAATTCTTGTGGTGAAAAAGGGAAGAATGGAAACAAATTGAGAACTTACAAAAAATTCAAGATTACGTATGAAAAAGAAAAATATCTAGATATACAAAATTCTAAATATCGCCGAGCCATGACTAAACTAAGGATCAGCGATCATCCACTACAAATTGAAGTTGGTAGGTACAACCAGACTCCACCAAATAACAGAATGTGTACTTTCTGTGATAATGATTGTATAGAAGATGAAATACATTTTATCTTAGAATGCTCACTATACGCAGACATGCGCAGATCCCTTGTAAGTCCCATACAACTGGACAAAAAAAATACGCATTTAGATTTAGATGGAATATATCACAATGTTCCATTTCTTTTACTTTATGTTACCTAATGCATTTAGCCCATGCTGGGCATGAATATGCAATAAAGTTCATTGTCATTGTCATTGTCATTATAACCTGATGAATGCAGCAAAAAAACAGGCAAAACGTTAACGTCGGTGAGAAAAGTAGCGGTTGTTGTGATAAAAGGATTTTACCTGTACATTTTAGAAAAATTTTATGAAACTATTCACGGGAATAAAATAAACGTTTCGTTTTCTCTTTCCCTTAGTTGACGGTCTGTGCTACAACCTACCGGCCGGACCTGTAACGGTGGCTCTGAACGTGGGCGCATGCGCAGAGAATCGCGGGAGAGGAGATGCCTACACTGGGTGGAACTCCTACTCACGGATCATCGTGGAAGAGATGGAGATCAACTAGAACGGAGAGAAATAACTAGCTTGTTTGTTTGTTTGTTATTACCAATGACAGTGTGTTGAAATAGCCTGGAATCCATCCTTTGAACTTTATTGAATCACCACCTTGCAGGCATTTAGCCTGAATTGTGTTGGTGTTTACAAACTTCGTTATCAACAATACTTAAAAATGTTATCCAATTCTGAAAACATACTTAAAATTCATATATAACAATTTTGCTTAAAATTACAAATTACAGACATTAACTATACAATAATTGCACGATGAGTTAGGCAGACGTCATACGAAAGTTGATGCATATGGGATATAGTGCGTTAATTGTGATTCAACATGGCAAGGGCCCTGGGGATAAACGATTGCGAATGTCTGTTGGACCGGCTCAATGGCAGCTTAAAACGGGGAGCCCGACGCAGCTGGTACTGACACTCAGTGGCCGGCTGCAGGAACTGATGGCAAGGATGGGTGGGGTCAGCCACCACCCTTCTGAGTTCTCGTGTTGTCGCCTCTCGTCTCCGGGACTCCAAGGTAGGTAGCTGTTCGTAGGGTATAGAGATGATCCTACAACAGGACCTCTGGACTTTCTCCAGCTCTTCAGCCAGACCGCGGGGTAGACCTCCCCACACCGGTGAGCCGTACTCCAGTACTGGGCGGATGAATGCCTTGTAGATGTCGAGAAGTACGTCTGCTGGTAGCCCGGCTCGTTTCGACAGTCGCAGGTAGTGAAGCCGAGGGCGGACCTTGGACAACATCCTAGTCTAGCTCCAGTTCACTCCTCTGTTCTCTTCCCCATAGAAATATTCTGTCGGAAGTGGACTGAGGATTCTAGCTAATGTGAGGCTATAGATGAAAGAAACTTTGCCTGATGTTCTGACTAACTGATAATCTTCGTATGATGTGCATTCTAAATATTCAGTGAGATGTGAACTATAATTGGTATCAGCAGTACTGTAATACATGTAATGACAACAAGAATTGTAGCAAAGAATATACATTTTTTGGGGGGTAAAATTAACCAAAATGTAAATTATAATAGCACAGTAGAAATTGAGTTAGGATGAGTTAGGATTGCGTTAGTTAATAAGCTGTCCAAAGATGTTGTATCCTTAATTCTAGACTTGGTAAAAGTGGTAGCTTCATTGCTTCAAAGCTTGATTTGAGTGACTTCATTCCTCCTTGTATCTCATCTATATCAGCCAGTTCTCATTTGCTTTTGCTTATCCTTAACGGTAACCCCAAGTCACTGATGTGCCTTGTTTTGCAGTGTTCTTTAGTAAGTGAAAATTAAAAACTGAAAGCAAGCACTTGTTTATGTTTTTGTTCTTTAGGGGGAAGAGTTAAGCCCATTCTACTTGTTTAAGTCAAAATATCGTGGGGAGTAACATACCTCCTCCCGAGGTCGCCATCTTAGATCTCCCGTCTAATGAATGACGTCACTTTCAAGTGACCGGGGCAGCATTGAAACAGTTTGGATATTAAACAGACAAAAGGTAATCAAGACAAAAATTGTAATTATTTCGACTATGTCGTTAATCCTGTTAGAATGTCATAACCATAGAAGTACAGCGATTGGGAAATCTTACACGTCATCACGTCTCCGACTTCCCGGCGTTCAACGCAGTGGATCAAACATTTGGCGAAGGTTGGAGGTCCAACCGAAAATTCATGGTGAGCTAATTCTTGTGTACAATTAAAGTTTAAAAATTTCCCAATATGTACTCTACCAACACAGATGAGCTTTCATGCGAAAAGGACAGCGACTTTCGTAATGTCTTCCACAACTATACATGCAGACAAGTAATTGAATACAAAAGAATTAACCTCCGTACAAGTTTATGGATAGTTCCATTATGCCGAGTTTAACGTATCACTTGCACTGCTAGTTTGAATGTCTAATATGTCTACCTATTTTTACACAGTAAGGATTGTCTATTTCTAGAATGTTGAAGTGACGGGTGTGGCGCCATCTCCATTTCTATAGCCCTTGGGCTATACACATTTGTGCAAGTCACTACAGCAGGGGGCTGGTCCGCTGGTAGTAATGTGTGTGTCTAACTTCCATACTCTTTTCCAAATGCTGAGTGTTGAGCAGTATGTACCATTTTTAAAGTCTTTGGTATGACCCACACCAACTAAATTTATGGATGACATCCGCGCGCGCATTGATTTTCGCCTGTTCTAAAAAAAATCACCTTCGACTAGGCTTTGAGCATTGAGCCGGCTTGTCGTAATACACTCTATATCTGGCTGGGTTGCCTACAGAGTTTGATGTTTTGCTCAGACTAAAGGCGTGATGTTGTGTACACAGCCGAACACATTTTGTTTTTTTCTTTGAACGGCCAAATGTTACATATGGGTCTTTAAACCAGGCATCATCCATGTTCAAATCACTTTGATATGAGCTAATTCCCACAAATAAAGACTTGTTTGTTTGTTACACTGACAGTGTGTTCTGTGGTTTAATTCGCAATACCCGCTATGTAGTCCTCCGGTTTATAATCTTTCTTTTCTTTTGCTAGATTTTTTATTCGCCCTCTCGCATTAGTTTTGGGAAATCCAGAGGATGTCATCCATAAAATTAAGATGGTATGGCCTAACGGAGTACCAGATTGACACGCCATAAGTGGAAGGACCGGATTCCTTTTTTCCATACGATGACAAAACATGCCCGGGGCTTCTGAGAAGGAATCAAAACGTAGCTATAGACAAGCAACCGGGACCAAGCTCAGCATACAAACGCGATTTACTGTATTTCTTCGACAAGCTGATTTTGGGTGAGTCGTTTCAATCAAACGTTCTACCTTACCTGAGAACAACGGAAAAGAGCTTTATGTAACATTAGGTTTACTTGAAGTCATGAAATATGAAAGTAGGTCATAGGTCAGATGAGGGGTACGTGTCATTTGTACGCTGAAGGCTTGAATATCTCTTCCCTTGTGTCACCGATGATGTAAAGAATTGTATGTATAACCATTGCCAGGTTGGTAGTCCTAGAGTACGTCGTTTAGCAGTTATACCGTGTCAACATTGGTGTAGCCCCCCGTCTGAATAGGGTTAATTACCAAGCATAATTAGCATGAAAAGTGTAGGATTTCCCACTGGTGACAAAGGAAAGGTAATTCTAGTAATGGTTGCTTTTGGCATACCAGAATTCAGGCAAACATTTTAGACTTATCTGGCATTTATCGTTTTTGTGGATACAGCCATTGTCAGACGTACCTGCCAGAATTATTTTGGGACGGAATCCCTCAGTACGATTAGATATCACTAGGGTTTAGATACTCAGGACTTACTCTACAAAAAGTGGACGATTCCAACAGCAACAAATCAATTTCTCTTTTGTCAACGCTGTACCATAAGTACACGTCACCATAAGTACAAGAACAAGTCGATTTTTCTCTATAAGACGACAAGTACGGTACGGCAGTCTCGTCTGAAAAGGAATCAAGAAGTAGCTATAGATCTAGACTGGCGACCGGGACAAAGCTGAGTATACTGCCCCTAATAGGTAAGCTGGTTGGGGTGAGTAGTTTTAACACAACGTTTGACCTATTCGAAAAGCTAGTTGTGACAGTTTTATATAACGTTAGGTTTGGTTGAGTTCATGGATGAAAGTACGCTAAAGGTTGGATTCCCGTTCTATACATACACCTTCGTTGATAATTGATTTACCACCTGGAATAAGCTAAGTCCTGACCTTCGGTGTGTTGGTGAGGGAGTAGCTCTCTCATCTGACATTATGTCATTAAACACAAACTCCTTAAGGACACCTACAGCAGATTTAACACCTTTTACGATCCTGATCTGAAAATCTACCTGGACCGTACCACTTCATGAAGGTGTGGCTCATGTGTTGCCTCAAGGCCGCACTAGCGCCATCATGACACATTTATTGTATTTATTCAGTGTATATTATTAGTTCCATGTTTGTTTGTACGATGATGTAATTTCATGATTTTTCTTTCAGAATTTGTATATTTGAATGTAATGTATTGTTTGGGAGGACAACTTGTAAAGGTGCGCAAGCACCTGTTTTGCCCCTCCCTTTCACTTTGTGATAAATCAAAATAAACAAATAAACAAATCTTGATTGTAGTTTTGGAAATAAGCAACCTCTGGGTGGCCATTCTTGCCAAGCGCTTGCAGACAGACAATGCTATTAAGACAATGCCACTTAAGTAGAGAACTGGTTTAGGACATAACCCAGAGGCAAAGCAGACAATTTTTAAATTAAGCTCATACATTCTGTAGTATTTTACAACTTTATACTTCTGGTAACATCTATTATGTCTAGTCTGCTTTTCTTACGTATACTTTTAAGTCGTTAAATAATGATATTTTGTAGTATGATCCTAATGACTAGCCCTCAAACAGTCGAGAATGTTGCCTTTTCTGGAAACAACGCTTAAGCCAATCAGAGAGCGCCCCGCGTCATGACGACCCCATTGTCTGTGGTGCGAACGCGCATTTCGCGTGACCTCTAGATTTGACCCCAAAACCAAGATGGCGCCGGCACTCAATAAAGTCCGCGAACGCCGTGTTTTTCCCTTCCCGCACTATCGGAAACCGTTCGTTTCCTTAAACCCTGATGATATGGTATTATATGCGTTCTTACCAGCGAGCCGAGTCACATGTAAAAGCACGAAAAACTTACTCAAGCACGACGTTAACGCAGTGACCTGTATGTACTGACGTTACATGTAATTTGCGATACCTCCGGCGCGGCAGTCTCTACTTCTGAGCACGACGGTAGACGACTTACCTGTTACTAATACGAGGTGCCGAACTGTCTGGGGTTTAGAAGTTATCCTTGACATATATCGTACTAACGCTAACCCAGCCCTGTCGCAGTGTTACAAGTCATTAGTTATTAGTTTAGTAAAGTTAAGTTTGAAATACAATTCAAGGCCCTCAGTACAGAAATTGAGATCACCGAGCTTTGAACATAGTGCCATTTAGATAATAGGTGATTTAAATGAGAGTGTGAAAATGTGGTCTTAAATTCCTACAGAAAAGGACAATTAAAAGGCACCAAGAATGAATAGCGGTGAAGCTGACAGCAAGATCAAACTGTTCCAAGATGCGAATTCCGAGGATCAGAAAAGGGGCAGAGATTGGCGACCCTGGATGAAGGCAAGGCAAAGCATACACTTATACATGTCTTTGATTATTTGTTTAATTTCACTCTTATGGTTGTTGCAGATTCAAAACAAACTAAAGACATATGCATTTTTATCTATTCTCAAAATATTACCTACTGTTGCAATAGCAAACTAATCAAGTTAATAACCAATAATCAAGGCGGTGATAGAAAAGATTGCATTTCCGCGGACATCTAAAACTGTTTTATATTATTTGGGTTAAAAGCACATACCCGAAAGTTGTATACACCGTTTCTTTACATCTGTATTTACCGATACATGTGAGTGCATTTCAAAATCTCACTCAACAAAGGCCTCACTGATTTGATAATGCATGGCATCCTCTGGGACCCCCTATTTCGTTCCATTTCGTTCCATTTCCTTCCATTTCGTCCCAGTTCGTTCCATTTCCTTCCATTACGCACTTTCGGGGGACCCCAAAAAACTGATGCGTTGACGGTTCGTTCAAATAACCGAAAGAACTGTATGATTTATGTCAAATAACATCAATGTTTGCTTAACTTCTAATGAAGCATATATAAAAGTTCCCTTATGTACAATTATAAAATTATAGTATTTTTTTTATAAATCATGCAAATGAGATCTTCATTTCCATAGTTGATACATATCGATATTCCTCTCTTTTTCAGTTACATAGGAGCTGATGATGATTACAAATGAGTACTGATGTCCTATTAGGGAATGTAGCAGATTTATAAAGTAGTTCACATTAGATCCTGATTTTGATAATAACATGACTATGTTATCCATTAGTATCTACAAACCGTCAACCCTAATTTGAATTACTATATTCTCTTTCAGTCTCAAACTTTAGTTTAAAAAAGCTGCTAGTTGGCCAAAACCTACTCTACTTGTTTTCCGTACCAAGAGCTATCTACCACTAAAAATATGACCATGGTATGTCCAGAAAACGTGACAGAAGAAAAAATAAAATAAAATAAAATCTGAAAATCTGCTCTGGTACCAGGGGAAGAAACTTGGGCTGGGGTGGCAAAAGTCTATCCATTTCTTTGATAAGACCTAAAACAGACCAAATGTCATGACTATCCGTCCCTAACGTTTTAAATTATGCTGTTTAACCGCAAACATACAAGCACCACCAAACGCTAATCAACCTTCTAAGCGATGGTACTTAAATCAAGGCAAAGACATAGAATTTTGTACACCGAACAACAAATTCTTTGTTTTATGTCTTTCACACCTTCTTCATAGACTTTTGGATTTACCTTGGTATTATACGTCATTCGTATTCATATTTGGAGATGATTTCTCTTCCCATGCACGGCATATCGTTGCTCAATCGTATATAATTTACAGCATGGAAGCAAACCTTTATTCCTTACTTCATTCTATCAACCCTGTAGTAGTCCATCAGTAACATGTGTATCTGTTCCGAAAATAATATCATCAGGTTGGTAGAATATAGGATATGGGAGATTCTTTATACACAACCAGGTATTAATCTCACCTGCTAACGTTTCGATGTCTATCAGACACCTTCTTCAGAGCTTCATTCATTTCATTTTCATTTCTTTATTTAACCAGAAGACACACTCAGGTCTCTTGACCTGTTTTTCAGGCTCCCTGCATACAAATACAATGCACAGACATAACACACAATGATCACAATTATATACAATTTATTAATTCGGACTTCTGACTGGAGTACTGCTTCTCACCGCTACAAGTAGCCAATGTAGGTGGCGCTTTTGCGGTGAGAACACTGTCCCAAACGTGGCTAAGTTTGTATCTGGGAGGGGGCCAAGGTCATCGACAGAGAGGATAACAGACGCACCCGGTGGATTAAGGAGGCGGTCTGGATAAGGAAGACAAAACCGGTGATGAACCGAGACGAGGGGGGATACAAACTTAGCCACGTTTGGGACAGTGTTCTCACCGCAAACGCGCCACCTACATTGGCTACTCATAGCGATGAGAAGCAGTACTCCAATCAGAAGCTCTGAAGAAGGTGTCTGATAGACATCGAAACGTTAGCAGGTGAGATTAATACCTGGCTGTGTATAAAGAATCTCCTATATCCTATGTGTATCTGTTGCTTCAGAATCTATCGGGCGTGGCGGCCTGTCTGGTGAGCGGTCTCTTCCATGGTCCCGTGCCTACATTGTCACGATACGTAGAAGAGCGAGGGTATACACCTTACCAGATAATTGTCTTGGTTGAAGTCCTGATTTTACTTGGAGCTCTGTGCATCGCTGTGTATCAACGGACAGACATGTTACCGAATGACTGGAAACAAGGAGCTCAACTTCTTTTCCAAGGACTGACTCGATTTACCAGTATGCTTTGTATTTACACGGCATATCAGTTTATTCCTCCGGCGAACGCGGAAGTAGTCTGGAACGCCGGCAAGCCGGTCTCTGTGGCGATATTGTCATGTATCTTCCTTCAAGAGGTAAATGATGATTAAAGTATTCTTATGACTAGTTAGTTTCTTCAAAACACGCGCTATTCTACCGGTCCCCCGAAATTGCGAAATGGAACGAAATGGTCGAAATGGAATTTCGTTCCATTTCGTTCCATTTCGCACTTTCGGGGAACCCCTATTTTACCTACTGACATGTTTAAAATTACGATTACTAATTATAATGGAGCAAGTATTTTCTGTACAGAATATGTGCCAGATAAGCCTTAGAAAACTACTGCTGTGGAAACAATGAATATGATGGACATGAGTTTTCTGAATCAAATTGTAGTCACCTAGTTCAGTATTCCTACACATTAGGTCGTTATATGTTAGTATCTCCATCTCCTGTTCATAAAGGGTCAGAACTTAGGATAGCTTGTGAACGTTTCACTAATTGTAAAACAATTTTATCATATTTTCATTCCAGAGACCGACTCTTGCGACTGTTCTTGGTGGCACGTGGTGCGTAGCAGGGGTCATACTTATTGGTTACGGAAGCTTCGTCAACACTAGGTTATCGACGGACACTACAGACGTTGCGATCGGAATGGTTCTAACGATCACAGGAACACTCATTCACGCCATGTGTGAAATCGGCGCTAAAGTGCTTGTAAAATCCACCCCCAGGGCAAAGGTTGTGACGTACACGTACGTCATTAGCGCAGCGTCTGCTGGGATAGGAGCGTGGGTCAAAAGTTCCACGTGGTACCTTGATCCGAAGGGGGCAACGATACTGGCACTTATTTGTGTTTGTTTCATCATAGTCGTGTTCTCCTACTACATCAGCTTGAAGTTAGTAGAGATGAATGCATTAACTGCACTGCAGCAAGTCAGCGCGTTTTCGGCCTACGGCGTGCAGTGGGCAATGCTAGGGGTCGCTCCGACGATTTTAGAGAGCTTGGGTCTAACATGTGTACTGATAGGGTCATTTTCGGTTATGGTGTGGGAGGTTCTTGCTCACTGGAAGAAAGAAAGACACAGGGCATTTATGGAACAGCTAGATTTGAATGTTACGCCATCAAACGATAGCTAGTAACGAAGCATTGCCAGTTATTGTGCTATACCAATTATCGTCCACATTGAGTAGTGTAGACATGTCGAGGTATACTATGTAAAAGTCAGTTCCCATGATCAATGAAGAACGATGGAATTATGATCCTTGGCCATGACTATATGTATACAAAGGAATGGAATGGGTTAACATCCAGCAACACCACAGAATAAACTTATAAATGATTCAGGGAGGTTCTAAGTACTTCTACTTGGAATCGCTTTGAATCATCTGTGAATATTACCTTAACATTAATCAAGGGTCGGTACCGTTATATGTATTATCTATTTCATATTTCAATCACTTTGTGTATTTAAATATTAAGTTACGTTGTTACTATCGTCAATTTGATACGCTTTACTTCAGTCATATCTTATCTTATTTATCTAACGTTTGTTCAGAAACTTGCTTGAGTTTGTCATTGTCTCTGTCTATTTTTATTTAGTTTTCCTGTGGCGCTGTAAAATAAGTCTATGTACTTGAGTATAGCGCCACTATGTCCATGTCCATTTGTATCTTGTTTTCTGATTAAAAAAATAAATAAACTTCGGAAGTCGGAACAACAAGTCACCTTGAACCGCCAAACATGACGTATTGCATATGCAACTCGACATTGCACACTTTATTATTTTTCATCTAATTCACACGATAGCTAGTATCTTTTAATAAACAATTGACATTAAACATTTCTTTAATATACCAACTAATCTAGCTTTTCGAGGTTTTAAAGTCTTACTAATTTAAGGAAGATTTGATACAACCAAGCGACACCCGCATCGACGCTACGTTCTTGCACGTCCAAACATTGTTGCCATAGGATTGTCAGATGAACTTTTCATGCCGCTCAATTAGTTGCCGGGATTCACTACGCAACATTATGTTATTGATATTTAGCCTGTTGCCAACTTTGAGCATTTCATATGCATTTTATGATCTATGCTAAAAAAACCGCTAGAAGGCAGAAAAGAAGTGGGCAATAATGAGTCATCCTAGCCGTAAATAAGGACAAGAAAAACATACCCACCATGCATTGTTATTTTGAGAAGAGCTGATATCTATTTCCATGGGTGTGTCAAATTAAATGACGTTTGGAATAAATAAGACCATAATTAGTAGCGCTACTTCAAGCTTGAAAATAGAATCTATTTTTATTACACAGGGTTGAGGAATCCTAAGGTAAATCAATAGGTTATAAAGTGAATATATGATTTACTAAACATTTGCTGATTATTAATCTGTACTACAGAAAAAAAAACAATTTCAATTTTATTTTTGAACGGTATTACCAAAACTAGGCGCTGAACACATAGTATATACTGAGACTTTGTGACGCTGATACATCAATACATTTTTGCACCAGGTTTCTGTTCCTGTCACCTCTAAAAGGATCCTACAGCCATGCATGCTGAATCAAAAACAAGCAAAACAGTGTATATACAACAAAATTGGACATATCTAGGTCACTTGAATATATATAAATTCTGTCTAAACATACTCTTAGATCTATATGATTTTCGAAGCAGAAACAACAAAACAGTATATATACAACAAATTGGACATATCTAGGTCACTTGAATATATATAAATTCTGTCTAAACATACTCTTAGATCTATATGATTTTCGAAGCAGAAACAACAAAACAGTGTATATACAACAAAATTGGACATATCTAGGTCACTTGAATATATATAAATTCTGTCTAAACATACTCTTAGATCTATATGATTTTCGAAGCAGAAACAACAAAACAGTGTATATACAACAAATTGGACATATCTAGGTCACTTGAATATATATAAATTCTGTCTAAACATACTCTTAGATCTATTTTATTTTCGGGGCAATTGTCAACAGCTGTAGTAATCTCCACTTGTGAAGTATAACGTGCTGTGGACAAAATCAAGCACTTCTTGAAATGTTTACGTGCATATGCACTTTATACGTTCCTCATTTACAAGAATTGTGACTGAAACCTATTTGACGGAATGGTGGCAAGAAACAACATCATATGTATATCTAATTCCTCAAACGCAAGTTGTAAATCCAACGTCAGTTTAGCTGATTCTTTAGTTAGTGATCAATTTTTGTCGAACGCCTTTGAAAACTGTCTTTGATTGTCCAGGTCTGGTGTTTGTTCTGTTTTAATGCTGTTGCTCTTTCTGACTGTTGACAAAGTACGATTTGTTTTCCTAACAGCCATTAAAGTTGTTTCTTTGATTAAAGCACACTTCCGTAAATCACCTGTGCTTGGATCCTGACTTTCCTCATGCGTATACATCCTTGAGGATCAAGTCAAGTCAAGTCAAGTCAAGGATAGCCATGAACATGCTCAGCAATAAGAACTGCATCAAGACCAGGTACGAAAAGAAGATTAAAGGACCGAGGACCCAATGTCCATTATCAAGTGCTTCAAAATTAAAACTACCCGGCATCATGTTACACAGGCTCTGTAGGCTAGTCAGGATGTTCTTGTAACCCTGCAGCTTGACGCCGAAGAGATGGTTACCCATCTGAGTGAAGGCCATGAGAACGATACCCGCCATAAAGGCGAACTGCAGAACGGGTCTGGTGGACTTTCTGATGGTCATGGTGAGGGCATGAAAGTGTGAGTTGAACCGTAGGAGCCTAATAAACTTCAGCGTACTACAACATATTAGCAATGTGTATTAGTTAGGAGATGGTCGGGACATGTTCGGCGCATGTTCTGGGCAGATTCGGCGCATGTTCGGCGCCAAAGGCGTGGCCAAATTCTGGTCAGACTGCTACCGAACTACCGCCGACCCGAGTCGGCTAGCGTTCGGGAGCTATGTTCGGCTATGTGTGACCGGGGCTTAACACAAGACGCCAAATACACCTGTGCGACGCATCGTCAGGTGCAACACGACCATAACCAAGAATTCTTTTCAGGAGTAAATTTGGCGAGTGGTGCAGAAACCATGTAAACATGTACAGTACCATTGCCTACTGCTCATTGAGACCACGATACCTGCAGATACGTTTGAATTTTGAAGATGGCTTCAACACGAACGTGGTGCTTCCCATAACATTTGAACATGCCAAGGCAAATCTCCCAGAACGGATCCTTATTGTGTGGAGGCATAGTGCATGGACGCGTGTTTAACCGATTTTGCAGAAATAAGCTAGGGAAAGGATTACATTTCAAACTTAGGAGCACCTGGCTGAAAAACAAACGGTGCGAGTCGTTGATTCTTGTATGCAGTACCACCTAAGCGAAGTTCCCACGATGGACCCTAAAAAAGTAACGCCACAAATGATACGTCATGGAAAACGGCCTCTATCCCTGAGTCTCAAGCAAGTCGAGGTGGCACATAGAGAACAAGACTTAAAAATCCTAACTTGAGTTTTACTTTGTTCCTGTTTAGATTGTTAAATAAAGGTGATTTCTGTTCAAAATTCTGTAAAGGTTTGTCTTCTCGGTTTAAAGATAAAGCTCACTGTAAATAAATATGTTCGGAGATATGTTTTACTTGATTGTGACACTCCATGCTATTGACTCCTTGTGCACTGGTCCGTGTCGTGAGACCAAGTTATGTATAGTCAGTTTTGAGTCTGGAAACGTATATCAAGTTTTTTTTTTTCAAGAGAGGGTTAATTTGTCAAATTCAATTACACTTCATCCCCACCATGATAGTTACGTGGCTTCAACACGAGGTGTTTCCCATGATATTACAACATACCAAGGCTAATCTCCCAGAACGGATCCTTATTGTGTGGAGGCATAGTGCAAGGACGTCTATCTAACCGGCTGGACAGATACACGTCAGAAGAGGGATTACATTTCAAATTTAGCATCACCTGGTTACAAACGGGTCTACAGCAGTTCTGATTTTTCGAACTATTGATTCGTCTATGCAGAAAGAACTCACTGATGGTCCCACGCGTACGATTCACCCTTATTTCAAAGGTAGCGGTGTAGATCTACACGCTGTTTGTCTTTGCGGCACAAGTGAGCTGAGTCCTTAAACAGTGCTCGTTGACACACACTTGGTGAGTAGACCGCTTTATGTTTTAATTTTGTTACCTGGAACAAACACCTGCTTTTCGGTAGTCGTGCTCGTCAATTCATCCTCAAGGTTTTCAGTACCCTGAACTGGCAGAGATCTTCGGGGCCGCTAGCAACTTCCCCCGTAAGCGACACCAACTGGCCGCCGGTGTTACAGTGGGGCAGAGTAGGTTTTCAGTTGGACGTGGATTTTTACGTGTACATGGCCGTGCTGTAGAACGGAGAAAGTCTTTGGCTTGGTATTTGATTTGGTTTGTTTGTTTGTTTTGGTGCTTAAGAATTAGACGGTGGAAAACATGGTATACTGCTGTGGTCTTTTTTTAGGCTTCTTAGGTGTCCATGATATGTCAAGGCTGACTTCTTTATGCAGTTTTCACAAATTTGTTTGAGTGTTTTCTTAAAAAAAAACAAAAAAAACCTGGTCTGATTCGATTGGTTCAGCCGAAGCTGTTGCTTCTCAAGTTCCCATGTTACTGTAAGCATGTTTTGTTTGAATTCTCCAGTCGTCCCGATCGTGCGTGTTTGTTATCGTGTCCGGGGGGACCAGCACGAGTGATTTCGTCCTTAATAGTTTCTGGTCTTCCACGTTGTATTTACATAAATAGAGGTTATGGTGGCCCGAGGTTCTACATTTCGGATAATGTATACTGTACAGCAAAGTTGAGCTATTAAGTTCATGGCTACCAACAAACACACAAACAAGCAATACTTGTAGTGTTCGTCTGTCAACTGTCCAGAATCTCAAGACTAAGAATTTTGTCTTATTTCTGCAAACAACCAATTATCATACACTAAAAATGTACAGGTGTCAAAATCCTCATTAGTTCCGAAGAAAAGGAGAGAGAAGTTCGTCTGGGAAATCATAACATTAGTGGTAACCAAGAGTTAGGATAATTAAAATTGAGTGTAAATGACTTTGCAAGACTAATCATCGCAGAGATACTAGTACGTACCTTAATGTTTTCAGGTCTTCTTCAGTCGCTTTTGTGTAAAGCAACAATAAAACCCGTACACTCTTCTTGAAGTAAATAGCCCAAAGTTAGAAATAAGATATTTTAGTTTAATGTTTCGTGTCGATGTGAGTGGCAGATTTTTGGGTTTCATTGAGTCGATGGTTTAAGCCGTTTTTATCCAATTTTAGATTGCTTGCTTGATTTGATTGTCACATATTTTTTCTATCGGAAAGATTGTATAGCCGTATTTCTAACTGTTGTTCTTTTAGATTAACTTGTTTTTGTTTGGTAGAAAATGGCTATTATTATATTATGTATCTAAGAATTTTATCTATTGAATCCGTTGAGCGCTCTGAAAAAACTTAGTTCGCGGAGTGCGCGCGGCGAGAGCCCTGTCCTAGTGGAATGGGGGTATAAGTGACAAAAGTTCTGTATTGTTTTTTAAAATAATGAATAAGTTACCGCTTAGGCTACGCTTGTATTTTCTAGTTATACGCCAGGGGCTACAAAAGTATGGAAAGTTTGGAAAGCTTATGTCAACTGTTTTCCAAATCTTCAGCGATGAGAAGAAGTCAAACCCTCAAAGTCATATTAGAATATCAAAGTCGCCGCTATCTTAACTGCTTACCTAGTCCATGGGTATTCAAAATCATAATGATTAATGCACAAAATATTGACAAAATGCGTTTGTCGTTGTTTTACCCCTGTTGTATTTCGTTTAAAGGATCACATTACTTGAAACGCGGGAATTTCTCCCTGCTTCGTAAGTTGATATGTGCCGCGGTTGATAATTGAAAGGACGGAGTTGCACTGCACCCGAGGAGCAAATTGTGGTTTATCGCAGTGTTCTTTTGATCGATTTCAACGCGCAATTTGTAGGGATCGAAGGTGGTTTGAGCTATCGGCTGGTGCTTGCTTGTTATACTATTTCACTTAGACGGCGCTCTCGCCGCGCTCTCGCACCGACCCAAAATTGTTTTTTTGATCGACATCCTCGGCGCTCTCGTGGTGACTGTTTTAAACATGTTCAACACCATCGCCGAGGTGACGGCACTCATGGCGCTCATAGCGCTCATGGCGCTCTCGCCGCGCTCCCTCCGCGCTCCCACGGCGCTTTCGCCGCGCTCTCGGCGCTCTCATGGCGCTCCGGCCGAATGAAAGTCGCAGTGAGAGCGCGGCGAGAGCACCGCCCTGTGGAATGGGGGCGTAACCAAACAATTAGTACTTTTGCAAATTAGGACAATCCTTTCATTATCCATAAGTTAATTCTTTTATGCTGTTATGACTAAAAGTCTGTTGGGAAGGTTAGCTGCGAATAAAACCTGTCCACCGTTGGGTTGAAATTACGTTAGAAAGCTACAGTTTTGTCAGTGGTTTTATTTTTCTGAACCTTTATTGGCAGTTTTCTGTTTCTTCTTAATAACCCACTAGTTTACTAAAATAAAGCAAATGATTTGGTCTGAAGACAAAAATGATGAAATATGAGGTTAAAACCTTATTAGGTCTGTATTCTTTCATCGATGTCGTCTTCTCAGGTACTAGGTGACCACTTGAGTTGCTTATCACGGGCGCTTGTCTATCATATAAATACGCTTGTCATCGGAACAGTCAGAGGATTTTTTTTAAATTTCGCAGTGTGTGGCACAAACTACAAGAGGTATGTGTTGGTTGAAAAGACAGGATTCACGGTGAAGCTGTTCCATTGTTGTGTAGGTACACTGTACACTACGGTACACTAGAGATCGTGTCTGACGGTTAATTGCTTTTTACCTAGAAAACGTGTTCGGGCTATCTACTTAGAAATGATGTAATCTTTCCTAAGCTCCGCCTTAAAATTCTCACCCAGGGTGTATTCACCAATAATTGAAGTGCGTTCCTCCCCGTCTCCAAAGTGTGGATAAAACATTTTCCTTAAAAGGCATATTGTGGATGATTGGCAGAAAATCTGCATACATACTGGTATAAATTTGTTAGACTGGGCACCGAAGATCAGAGCGCACCGGGCCGGGAAAAGAAAGCGACACTTTAGAAACTTCTGCGCGCAGACGGCAGAAAAAAGTAAGTTCTAGCTCTTTTAATTTAGTGATTAAACCGCCTTGGTGAATTACACAAAGTCTAGAACAATTTCCAAACGAATCTGAAGACCATCGTTATTCCGTTGCCTTATTAGGTTTGTAATCAGTATTCTTGAATGAAAATACTTTGTGCTGTGCTGTAGTGCGCTGAACACATGTAGAAACCTATAAAATTTGGAGCCCTTTGCAGACAACCTTACATCAATGAACCACGTTGGCTATGATCGATCTGTGATAAAGTTTTTTTTGCGTATCGGTAAAGTTTAAATGCTGGTCCCCGAGGAAACAAATAGCAATTAACAATAAAGCGTATCATACAATGTCAGGAGGTCTTTCTATGTCGGCTTTTTGTCAGGTTGCCGATTAGTTAGTCGGTTGGTTTGATTTTAACGATTTTGGTGTTGCGGTTAGATTCCTAAGTTACATGCATTCAAAACAGGACACATTTCTGATGATGCAATCTAAGTATTTCAATTGACCTTGAAAATAATATACTCGATTATTGTGAAGCATTTTAAAGATTTGATCACATTGAGCTTATTTCTGTCAGGCTTGAGAACGACTAGACTCTATGGTACAGACTACAAAAATAATTAAAGTGACATGTGGTGAGTGATTCCGTCGAAGATACGCGTCGGGTAAGCAATTCACAGTGTTTTAATGGAATTAGTCTTAGGTTGTTGTCTTTTGTTGAATAATTGGTTGACTAATTGATTGATTGTTTGGTTGGTTGGTTATTTGTTTGACCGGTTCGTTTACTTTTTAATTGATTTTTTAGTTGCTTTTTTTACATATTTTGGGCGACTATAAGCTTACCGAATGTACCTGTAATGAAAACAAGTCTCAAGTAACAAGTGTTGAAAATCGTCGATAACAGAAAACCGTTTGTCGATATTATGACTTTAAGTGCAAAATCCAATCTGAATTCTATAGCTGAGGCATGTTAATTTTTACGATTGGCGAAAAATTTCCAAATGCATGTTGGCATCATTTTCAAAACGTAGTTTTTTCAAATTATGTGAGTCCTGGCCTGTTTCCTGGATGCCTCAATTAAGATATCTTTTTAGTCGTCAACGACAATTTGATGTTTACAATTTGATAGCATTTGACAGGAGACGGATCTTAACTTCTTCATATCAGCAATGACATATGTATCATACTCTACCACGGTCTACATTTTATATTGATTACCTTTTCAATTATCTATGTGAACATGGGAATCTGTCTTTAAGCTAATTTATCACTTCATGTTAACTTTCTGCAGAAACACAGAGTCACGCGTGTATTTCAAAACAACATATACGTATTGCTAGTTTCATGTAAGCAGTACATTTCATAGGATTTATCTTTTGTACAGTTGTACTTACCATGTGTATATTTGATTTTGCATTTTATAAACAGTCCATTGAGATAATAACTGTTCATGAAAAGTTTTAGCAACACCATAAGATTCCTAAATAAATTCGAGAAGTCTTAAAGTTTTCAAATCATAATGCAAGAAAAGACAGAACATATGCAAGGCAAAGCTAATAACGAATGAATAGCATATTTTCTTCATGGGTAATTTCAAACAATATATACATGTACAGAAGAGATCTTAAGAATCTTTATGAATACTGTAATAACAATGTAGTAAACTGAATGGCTGCCTCTCTTAGACATTGAAAAAATGTTTGTATGGTGAGAAGAAATTTGAATGATCTTTAATAGCGATATTAGCTGTAAAACGCAAAATCGAGTACCTTGGTAAACTGGGTGGAATCTAAGTTCCTCCTTGGTCACTTAAGCCCTACCAACGTTAAACGTGCGCAACGTTCCGTGTCATGCACAGCTAAAGCCAGGCATAGCGTTGCTCCGTCCAACCTTGTGACCCCAGTGTAAATAATGTATTCTTTTGTTTGTGGTTCATTGATACACGTAACACGTAACAGTGGGCGTTTGTTTACAAGGTCTTTCTACAATAGCGTTGTAGCATGTGACAGTTGTCTTTTCCCTTGTTTATTTGCCCATAGAATTGTAGAATATGGATCCTTTTTTTCCCTTCGTATGTAGATTTCTCCATCATGGCAATTGTAAACCAGTCTCACTGTTGTGTGGCAGTCTACCAGTCTAACACGGGTCCATCCACGATACGCTTAATGTCAATGCTATTTGTTTACGTTTGTTTAGCTTGGCACCCGTTTGACCTTGAAGCCCCGAGTGGGGGAGCTTTACTATTTTCACATTGATAGGCCAAGGCCATCTTCTAAATGTTTCAGAGCATTGCCACATTGTTTTCAGCCCATCATATTATGTTGAAGCAAAATGACCTGTCAGCATGGTCTCAAAATATTAATACCTATTTTTGAACTGGGATTTCTGACCTTTGAATTGCTAAAATGCTCTTTTTTTCATTGAATCACTGGTTGAACTGTTTGAATTTGTGCCTGTTATTCTTAAAAGATTTTATTAGTTTTGATTATTTTGAGAAGTTGTTCTTGTGTGGCTGTAAGATAACCATGTCCCTATGTGAATCAAATAATGAACCTTCCCTATTCCCTTGGCAGTTAGCTGACACAGTGACCCAGGTTTCATGTTGGCAGACCTGAGCAGTGGTGCACTTTTTTTATAGTACCACACATTTCTGCAGTACCAAAATATAGTTACGGTAATTGAAGGGCTCTCATTGGCTGAGATGTAGTGGTCATGTTCTAAGAATATGCATATTTTGACTTACTCGTTTATTATTTAAAAGGATGTCTTTTTCCTATGTTCCTTTTTCGGTTCGTATGGTGTTTTTTTCACGAGTAATTTCAAAACAAAATATTCGTATAAAAAAGAGACCTTACGAAACTTTATGAATACTGTAATAAACAATCTGATAAACTGAATGGCTGCCTCTCTTAGACATTAAAAAAAAGTATCGTTTGGTCAGAAAAAATAAGCACTGCAGTCTTTCTTTTTGAATGATCTTAAATAGCAACATTACTGTACGAAGAAAGAACGGGTGCCTTGGTTAACTGATTGGAATTTGGGTTCCTCCTTGGTCACTTCAACCCTCTTATCTGATTAATAATGGCCGTTACTACCTGTGACTCCATGATTACCACAAATGGTGCAGTCGTCCCGGTTCTCACTGAGTCAATATTTACACATCAATGAAAAAACAACAGTTTAAAAGAAACAGAGATGTTTGTTTGGTAACTTCAGGCATAACATATACTATTAATCTATTTAAGTTCGCGTGAATTGTTACTCCACCAGACTATCTGCCTGTACAACAAGGCAACTCAGTAACACTCATACTCTTAGTTAGTTTACCAATGAAGACGTTTCTAGACGAGTGACTTTTGCTCTTAGGTGTGAATGGATATTGGATATTGTTGTCGTTGTTACATGTTATGTTACATGCGTATTGTTTTTGATTAATTGTGGATGCTGTTTGTGTATAGTACTTGTGCAAAAATCAACACAATTCACCCATCATGTAACGCTGCAAGGTTTATTTTGATAAACTGAATTGAATTGATTGGATTTAATTTAGCGGTAGAGAGGAAAGTTCACGGTGAAACGGTCGCCGCGAAAAGTAAGTGAGTCTGAAGACTGGTGCGTGATTTTTGTGTGTTCTTGTTTGATGTTTACAATTTGATAGCATTTGACAGGAGACGCATCTTAACTTGTTCATATCAGCTACTACATATATATCATACTCTACCATGGTCAACATATCATATTGAATACCTTTTCAATCATCTATTTATGTGAACATGGGAGTCTGTCTTTACGCTAACTTACTACTTCATGGTAACTTTCCGCAGAAACACAGAGTCACGCGTGTATTTCAAAACAATATACTCGTATACAGAAGAGATCTTAAGAAAATTAATGAATATTGTAATAACAATGTAGTAGACTAAACTCTCTTAGACATTGATAAAATGATACTTTGGTCAGAAAAAAAGGACTGCATTCTTTCTATTTGAATAATCTGTAATAGCAACATTACTGTACAAAAC
Organism: Branchiostoma lanceolatum; assembly: GCF_035083965.1. Taxonomy (NCBI): domain Eukaryota; kingdom Metazoa; phylum Chordata; class Leptocardii; order Amphioxiformes; family Branchiostomatidae; genus Branchiostoma; species Branchiostoma lanceolatum. Next base: position 12,353,146 of record NC_089736.1, read on the forward strand.
AGCAACGGGTCCCTCGGTTAACTGATTGGAATTTGGGTTCTCCTTGGTCACTTAAACCTTCATAACGTTAAACGTGCGCAACGTTCCGTGCCATGCACACCTAAAGCCAGGCATTGCGTTATTTCGTCCAACCTCGTTATCCGAGTGTAGATAAGGCCTTGTTTGTGGATCATTAATACCCGTAACACGCAACTGTTGGTGTTTGTTTGAAAAGTCTTTCAACAATAGCGTTGTATTTAAAAAAAAATCAATAAAACGAAATAGCGTTGCATGTGACAATTGTCTTTGCCCCTGTTAATTTGTCCATGGAAATTTAGAGTGTGGACACTTTTACCGGGCCAGCTTGTTTAAAAGCATGTATTTTTTGTCTGTTCTTTCGTATGTAGATTTTTCTATCATGGCAATTGCAAACCAGTTTCACTGTTGCGTGGCATTCTACCGGTTATGGGTTTATCCACAATAAGCGGGAGGTCAATGCTTGTACAGCTTGTAGACATTTCATAAAAGGCATTTTTTACAAACTTAGACATCTATAGAATTAAAAAAGATGAATACAAAATGTGTATTTTGACTGCCTCATTCATTATTTAAAGGGATGTCTTTTTCTTACGTTATCTTTTGGGTTGGTATTTTTTTCATAACATAACATAACATAACATAATGGTTAACCGCTTTGAATCTTTTCAAACGGGTTAGAGTGTTTTCAAGCCGAAGCTATAGTTAGTGTCCTAATATATTTCTGAACGGCTTGAAAGTCTTGTCTAATCAATAAGTCATGACTGTAATAATGAGTCAAATTCATTTTTTTGGACATTATAATGGTCATAAATAATCAATTGTTATTTTCATATAATGTACAAGATTTGGCTTGATTGTGTAGTTTTCCTTTTTCTTACTGGTAAAACAGCACTTGTTTTCTTATATAGAATAGACAAATTTATAGATTTGGAGAGTATTTCTAGGTTCACATTCTGATTTATGCTTGTTAGTATTTTCTAATTTAATTTTTGATTACCTTGCATATTCTCAAAGGCCGTTAGATAGATGGGTAGATAGAGGGATATAGAGATAGATAGATAGATAGATAGATAGATAGAGAGAGAGAGAGAGAGAGAGAGAGAGAGAGACAGAGACAGAGACAGACAGAGACCGAGAGAGAGAGAGATAGAAATAGATTAAGAAATTCACATTCACATTTTGAATGGTGTGTACACGCTGGTGGATCCCAGCTGATCATTGTTTGCAATGACGACAGAAGTGACGCGACAATATAGAATAAAAGCGAGCTGTACTAGAAATACGGTTTCGTATTGTGTGTATTGTAAGTGTATGTTGTGACCACCATTCATAACGGATATAAAATTCGCATTGGCTCTTGATGTAAAGGAGTTAAAGCGAACGATGTCAACGAATATTTAATTCTATTAGCTTAAAGTTGACGTCTCCATGAGTTACGTATTGTTGTTACGTGCTTGTATCCAGATTGGTGCCCGGCCCTATACTACAACTCATTACTGTGTTAAAGTCACCCACAATGACAGTATGTAAACCAGATATTGTAAAGGTCTAAACATTATTTTCAGGGCCAACAAAGAAGGACGGATCATTAGTATTCGGTTCACATTTTATAAACACCCTCTCTATTGAACTATTAACTGTAAATGAAAGGTTTTAGCAACACCATAAGATTCCTAACTACAAGTGGGAAGTTTTATAATTTTTATGTAATAATGCAAGAAAAGAAAGGACAAAACATCAGCAAGGCAAAAAACATCAAATAACATATTTTCGTCACAGGTTTTCTGGATGACGTACACTATACTAACGTAACCCGTCTAAATCTGACCTGGAACATATAAAGATAAGCATCGTCGTCAGGCAGAAATACATTACAAAATATACAACACACCGTCGAACAAAGCTAAAATTAGGTGATTTAACGTTAACGAGACAAACTTAAATATATAAATGTGTGACCCTTCTATCTCTTTGCTTAATACACAGAAACATGCTTTGTAACAAAATCAAGTAGTCAGTAAAGAGGAACTGGACCGATTCAGAGTTCAAAGGACATAACAGTTGCCATTGTTTTGAAAACCTTGTCTTACTTCCATATTACTATGTTCCATTGACGCAACTCCTAGATTGTTATAATACAAACTCATTCATAAAATTGTGCGTACTGATATGCTATTGTGTATTTTGAAGTGTGTAGACAGCCCGGCCCCATATGCTCACTTTGCCATCTTAAGAACAAAACATACACTCTTGTCTTCTGTGATTGTACCTGTTTAGTTTCCTTTTAGAATGGAATCAAAATTAATTTGGAATGAAAATAAAACAGGACTAGACTTCAATGTCATATTTCGAAATCTAGCCTCTGAAACTAGTCTTTAGTTACGTTAATTTATTACACAAAGTATAATAAATAATCGTAAAAAAGAGGGGAAAACTTGAAAAACGCCATGCTAAATTGAGTATTTTATGTAATATCATGATTTTTTTATTTGCTGGATGGTGCTTTATGTACAATTCTGTTTTTTGAATTACAAAAAATAGTAAGTGGACCAATTCAGAACTCAGATGACATAACAATCACCTTTCTTTTGAAGATATCTCTTATTCAGAACTCAGAATAACAAAACAAGGTCACCACTTGGGTATGAATGAAACATTCAGCACTTAAATTAACATAAAATGATCACCTACCTGGTGTATGATTTCTGAAAAATACAAGCATTTCTAAATCAGAGAGACACCGACTACGCGGGGCTACAGTTTATCCAATGTTTCCCTTACACTTGTGAAATATGCCAGCTAGCAATTCTGATTAATAATGGCCGTTACTAGCTGTAGCTCCATGGTTACCACAGATTGTGCAGTCATCCCGGTACTCACCGAGTATCAATGAAAAAAAAAACAGTTGAAATAAATGCTGGGCGCATGTTCGGCGCATGTTTGTTCGGCGCATGTTCGGTGCCAAAGATAGGCGTGGCTTAAAATTGGTCAAACTGCTCCCGAACTTCAGCTGACCTGAGTCGGCTAGAGTTCGGGAGCTACATGTATGTTCGGCTATGTGTTACTGGGGCTTTAGCTATAGGTTGCATGATGTTACCTGGCTACCTTTTTTCTTTCTTTTGATGCATCTGGCTAGATATGCAAATAAAAAGCGGTGATACAACAAAAATTTCAAAAGAATTACAAGTAAGTGAGTCTGAAGGCTGGTGCGTCATTCAATTGTATTCTTGTTTGATATTGTTGTTAAACAAAATTTGTGTATAAGTTGGTGTAGGGTTTATGTGTTGTAGTGTGTTGAACACATTTGAAATTTATAAAACTTTGAGCCCCTTGCAGGCAATCTTACATGAATGAACCATGTTGGCTATGATCTGTGATAAAGTTGTTGTTTTTCGCGTATCGGTAAAGTTTAAATGCTGGTACCCGTGGAAACAAATATCAATTAAATATAAAGCGTATCAAACAATATTAGGAGGTCTTTCTAACTTGGCTTTATGACAGGTTGCCGACTGGTTAGTCGGTTGGTTTGATTGATTTATCGATTCGTTGGTTCGTTGTTTAAGGACTTCAGTGTTGCTGTTAGATTCCCACATTACATGCATTCAAATCAGGACATTTTTGATGATGCAAATTAAGGATTCCGATTGACCTTGAAATATACTGGATCAATTTTGAAACAAAACATTGTGAAGATTTGATTACATTGAGCTCCATTCTAGCAGTCTTGAGAACTAGATTCAATGCTACAGACTAAAATAATTTGATAGTCACAGTGATTTGGTCGAAGGTACTCGTTGGATGAGCAATGATCATTATGTAATTCACAGTGTTTTAATGGAATTACGTAGGTGTCGCCTGCAAACACGGCACGAAATCGAATATTTAAGGGATCTTTCCGAATGACGGAAACAAGAATTAAAGGTCGGGAAATATTTCAGCAGAGTTTACGGGGCCGTAAATGCCGCTGAAAGTAAGATTTGAGCTTTCCGCAACCTTTTCGCGTTCGTTAAGATGAATTAAATGAATACAATATCTTTCCATGGACTTAAAGCATCCTTATATATATCGTATAGATGAAACATTATATTACATCAGTAACCGATATATTCTCGAAGCAGTTATATTCTCTCCTGGGGACTAATAGTGTCTCGATTTCTAAAATCTTGGGGAATAGCTGATATACCCGAAACGGTCATTTGCAGTTAACACCGATCCCACTTAAGACATTTCTGTTACAGTCTTTTTTTTTTAAATAACGCACGCGCGCACATTGTACGTCTACTTTGTAGCAAAATTAGACATATAGTCCATACCTATCTTCGTCGGAGTTGATCTTCTTTTATCCGTGTTTATGCTACAGCTTACAAAAAACAGCAGTTATATTCTTAGGTTTATCCCCCCTTTTATGTTTAGGTAGAGATAAGCTGTCGGAAAGCGGGCGTTTTCCCTCGCAGTTATTTCTACCTTTCCGATATCCTTCCGTTACATATACGCTCGGTTTACATAATCCAATCTTATGTTTAGGTAGAGAAAAGCTGCCGGAAAGCGGGCGTTTTCCCACGCAGTTATTTTTATCTTTCCTATATCCTTCCGTTACATGTAGGATCGGTTTACATAGAAGGGGTGAGACCTCCCCCCTTTTATGTTTAGGTAGAGAAATGCTGTCGGAAAGCGAGCGTTTTCCCTCTTATTTATTTCCACCTTTCCGATATCCTTCCGTTACGTATAGGATCGGTTTACATAGAAGGGGGGAGACCTTCCCCCTTCTATGTTTAGGTAGAGAAAAGCTGTCAGAAAGCGGGCGTTTTCTCACGTAGCTATTTTTACCTTTCCGATATCCTTCCGTTACATATAGGCTCAGTTTAAATAACCCACTCTTCTGTTTAGGTAGAGAAAATTTGTCGGAAAGCGAGCGTTTATCCTCGCCATTATTTTTACCTTCCCGATATCCTTCCGTTACATATGGGATCGGTTTACATAGAAGGGGGGGGGGACCTCGCCCTTTTATGTTTAGGTAGAGAACAGCTGTCGAAAAGCTAGCGTTTTCCCTCGCTGTTATTTCTACCTTTCCGATATCCTTCCGTTACATGTAGGATCGGTTTACATAACTCCCTCTTATGTTTAGGTAGAGAAAAGCTGTCAAAAAGCGAGCGTTTTCCCTCGCAGTTATTTCTACCTTTCCGATATCCTTCCGTTACATATAGGATCGGTTTACATAGAAGGGGGGAGACCTCCCCCCTTTTATGTTTAGGTAGAGAAAAGCTGTCGGAAAGCGAGCGTTTATCCTCGCAGTTATTTCTACCTTTCCGATATCCTTCCGTTTCATATAGGATCGGTTTACATAAAAGGGGGGAGACGTCCCCCCTTTTATGTTAAGGTAGAGAAAAGCTGTCGGAAAGCGAGCGTTTATCCTCGCAGTTATTTCTACCTTTCTGATATCCTTCCGTTACATATAGGATCGGTTTACATAGAAGGGGGGAGACCTCCCCCCTTTTATGTTAAGGTAGAGAAAAGCTGTCGGAAAGCGAGCGTTTATCCTCGCAGTTATTTCTACCTTTCCGATATCCTTCCGTTACATATAGGATCGGTTTACATAGATGGGGGGAGACCTCCCCCCTTTTATGTTTAGGTAGAGAAAAGCTGTCGGAAAGCGGTCGTTTTCCCCCGCAGTTACTTTTACCTTTCCGATATCCTTCCGTTACATATAGGATCGGTTTACATAACCCACTCTTCTGTTTAGGAAAAGAAAAGCTGACGGAAAGCGAGCGTTTATCCTCGCCGTTATTTCTACCTTTCCGATATTCTTCCGTTACCTTAAGGCTGGGTTTACGGTGCTCCCAGTTTTAGAAAACAACGTGGAACATTGAGCTAACAATTCCCCCGGATTGCTAATCTATAGGTCGGCGGGCATACTGTCTTTGGCCACCGCACAAATTCGCCCAGTCCGCGGATCGAGACAGCGCCGCCGGCACATTTGGCAGATTTGTGTATTTTTGTTCCTTGTTTTGTATCAAAGCTCATCAAATAACGCGTGTTCTCACGCAGTTTTCCTTTTTATAATCTACATGTATAAGTAACTTATAGAAAGATCGCCGCTAACAGTATTTTCTATTGTCGCTCACGAGTGTTGTTGTGTTCGGGTCAAAAGCGTAACGCAAGGACGTCTGCTTTTCAACTGCAAATTTATACAGTGTGAAGCCGTAAACAAGCTGGGGCGGTACGTTGAGATGGTAATGAAACATCTCCATATTTACTAGCGGAATGCCATGTGACAGGGCATTACCCAATGACAGACAAGGGTGGCTTTTTCAAACTAACCGTATATCCCAGAGACAGAGATTGTTTACAGCGAAGACAGCTCATGAAGGAAGTTTGAACTCATAACGACGGCAAGTTATGGCCACGACGTTGTTCTTACCAACCGGAACCCGGACGGAAAAATGTAAAGCTGGGACAAGGACATCAGTCTGTACAACTTGGTGAAACCAAGGCGGTTTCATAGGATTATACTTCCTAGGTGAAACCAAGGAGATTTTGGTGAAACGGATCCGGAGTAGGATGGAGATGCTGAACGGGGCATGCGGGCACGCGATTCGGGACGGGGAAATCATTACTTTGTTGTATCTCCTAATCTACCCGCGGCCAGTACCAGTGGAGACAACGGTTAAACAACGGCGTGAGTGAAATCGGAACCTTTCTACCTGTCTTGATCGGAACTATTCCTGGCGACTCGCCCAACACTGGGACCGGAATCGTGGACTTGGAAATGGCGCAAAATGGTGAAGGGAGAATTAACCGACAATGTGAGATTCTGATCCCTCGTTGACCGCGTCAAGTACAAGTTAGAATTTAACGACTGATGACGAAACCGCAAGTACCTAGTAAGTGTTATTCAACCCAAAATGATTGTATTATTACTATTTACTCTATTTGGCCAATTTCTACTATTTTCCTAGCGATCCGCGGAGCCTGGTAGAGGCTAATAAGATACTAGCCTGAATGCCAAGAAACCAAGAAATATCTATCGTCAAGAAAGATATTTTAGAGTTTGGGGGTCTGGCATCCAGGCTAATAAGATACGGGAGGGAAGAAAAGTTAGTGTTAGGGGTTACGTTTTGGTGTCGATGTAATAGTTAGCTAGGGTTGGAACTTGGAAGTACATTGTAATAGTCAGTAGTTGGGGTAAAGAATAGCCTGAATAGTTTATCAATGTTTGGGATAAGGTGACATTTTTAAAAAATGAAACTGGTAGTCCATATGTAAGAAATCATTTATTCCATTTTGTATGTGTTTATTTGTAAAGGTGGGGAGGGGTCTCGCTATAATGGCGTAACACGTTTTTGTGCAGTATTATCATCTTTGAAATAAATTGTTCTAAACTTTTATCGGCCCTGTTGCCTTTCATATTCATATTTACCTGTCTATGTAAGGGTTCGGAATGTTTAAGCCATCCGTAGCAAGTTAAGTCGTCGTGAAGGATTAAATTAGATACTGTGTAATGAAAAAGGAAACTTATTGTAGAGCAAACGTTTTAGCACGTTAAGCTCGTGTTTTTAGCACGTTTAGCTCGTGTTTTTAGCACGTTAAGCTCATAAAAAGGCTACAGAAAACACCAGGAAAGGTGTAGCTTTAGGTAGTCTTTTAGGCTGCGTGAACGGCACATAAACGTAGGGAAATGGTGACGGAAATAGATTATAAAGATGGACGAAAGATTACGGAAATGTCTCAAGAAACTTACACTTTCCGTGTTGGATCTTCCGTAAAGGTACGGAAAATTGTCCATAACGACGCCTTGCAGATACAACGTTTGTAGCACGTTAAGGTCTTAAAAAGATCACGGAAAGCCCGAGGAAAGGTAAAGGTTTAGGTAACCTTTCAAGCTTTGTGAACGGCACATAAACGTAGGGAAAATCCTGACGGAAATGGGTGATAAAGATGGACGAAAGGGTACGGAAAGGTCTCAATAAGCTAACACTTTCCGTATTGGAACGGACGGAAAAATTGTACTTAACGACGCCTTTACGCGTCGAATAGTCGCGTAAATACACGTGAAGAAGTGCAGAAACGTACCTGAACGCACGGAAAGATTGTCCATAACGACGCCTTTACGCCTTGCAGATACCACGCTTGTAGCACGTTAAGGTCGTAAAAAGGTCACGGAAATACCGAGGAAAGGTATACCTTTAAGCAACCTTTCAAGCTGTGTGAACGACACATAACGGCAGGGAGAATCGTGGCGGAAATGAATGATAAAGATGGACGAAAGGGTACGGAAAGGTCTCAAGAAACTTACACTTTCCGTGTTTCAACGTACCTAAAAATTGTCCTTAACGACGCCTTTACGCGTCGAAAAGTCACGTAAATACACGTGAAGAAGTGCAGAAACGTACCTAAACGTACTTCCGGAAAGGGCACCTTATATGCAAAATTTAAGCAGACGTACAGGGGTCGTTAAGTTGCGGAAATAGTGAATAAACGTCACGTTTACGCTGCGTTTAAGTATGCTTAAATACCAGATTTCGTGCCGTGAAAGTAATGATCACAATGATTTGAATTTTGGTAGACATTGATAAAAGCCTTTATACTTTAAAATTATTCCCTGATATTTGAGTTGTGCACCTTATTTCTGGGTGAGGCCGAGGACTTATTGATCACCCCTCGTATGACATGTATATTATACACTACCATGGTCTACATTATATATTGAATACCTTTTCAAGAATCCATTTAAACATAGAAATATGCCTTTATGCTAACTTATTGGTTCATAGTAAAGTTCCGCAGAAAAACAGAGTCACGCGTGTATTCCAATATATACGTATATAAGATACCTTAAGAAACTTTATGAATACAGTGATCAACAATCTAGCAAACTGAATGGCTGCCTCTCTTAGGCACTGAAAGAATGATAGTTTAGTCAGAAAAAAAAACACTATATTCTTTCTATTTAAACGATCTATAATAGCGATTTCACTGTAAAATGCAAGAACGGGTCCCTCGGTTAACAGAGTGTAATATGGGTTCATCCTTGCTCACTTAACGTTAAACGTGCGCAACGTTCCGTGTCATGCACAGCTAAAGCCAGGCATAGCGTTGTTTCGTCCAACCTTGTGATCCGAGTGTAAATAAGGCTTTCCTTTGTTTGTGGTTCATTGATACACGTAACATGTAACAGTGGGCGTTTGTCTACAAAGTCTTTCTACAGCATCATTTAAAAATCAATAAAATGAAATAGCGTTGCATGTGACAGTTGTCTTTGCCTATGTTTATTTGTCCATCGAATTCTACAATATGGACACTTTTACCGGGCCAGCTTGTATTTTTTGCCGTATCTTCTTTCGTATGTAGATTTCCCCATAAGGGCAATTGTAAACCGGGATAAGCTTGGGGTCAAGCTATTTGTTTACGATTGTTCAGCTTGGCGCTCGTTTGACCTTGTAGGCGTAAAGGGCATTTTTCGAAAACTAAGAAACATATAGAATAGAAACATGAACATGTAATAGTTAGAACATGGCTGAGGCCTGTCTATAGGGAAAAATTGAAGCTCCTCCCACATGGGGCGTCCTTGACTCCCGTTGACTAACCAAAAACGTACGGAGTCAATAGTAATGACACTATTAATTGCCCTCAACGTTCACTTAGTGTCTGATTAAGAAAAATGTAAGGGTAACATGATTTTCTTGATTAATTGAAAAGTCATCAAATCTATGCTATTACTCGAACCGTGGATGAAAATAGAAACCTCGCTCCAATCTGATTTCCATCTTTCTTCATTAACAGGTGCGGGGTGAGTTTCATGTAAGCAATGAATATTGTAGGATTTATCTTGTGTAAAATTTTACCTAACATGTGAATATTTGATTTTACATTTTATGAACACCCTGTCCATTGAAATAATAACTGAATATGAAAGGTCTTACAACACCATGAGGTTCCTAAATACATGTGAGAATTTCTGAAGTTTTCAAGTAATAATGCAAGAAAGGACAAAACATGAGCAAGGCAAAAACCATCGAATAACATATTTTCGTCACAGGTATTCGGGATCACATACACTATACTTACGTAACACGTCTAATTATAACCTGGAACATATAAAGACATACATAGTCGTGTCTTCCAGCAATACTGAACAAAGTATACAACACTGTCAAACAAAGCTAAAATTAGGTAATTTAACGTTAACGAAACAAACTTATATATATAAATTTGTGACCCGCCTATCTCATTTGCTCAATACAGAGAAATGTGTTTTGTAACCAAATCGAGTTGTCAGTGAAGAGGAACTGGACCGATTCAGAACTCGGAGGACCTGCCAATCACTATTCTTTTGAAAACTGGTTTTACTTCCATATTACGATGTGCCATTGATACAACTTCTAGATTGTTCCAATATAAACTCATTCATAAAATTTTCCGTACTAATATGCTATTGTATATTTGGAAGTGTGTAGACAGCCCGGCCCCTTATGCTCACTTTGTCATCTTGAGAAAGAAGCAGACACTCATGTCTTCTGGGATTGTACCTGTTTATAGTAATAAGTTTTCTTTTGGAATGAAATCAAAATTTGGTATAACAATAAAACAGGACTAGATCTCCATTTAAATCCCTTCAATGTAACATTTGGAAATCTACCCTCTGAAACTAGTCTTATAATATAATTGGCCAAAAGGCATATTTTTAAAGTAGAAACAAAACAAACTTACTACATTTTCAAACATTCCTCAAGTACGTTAATGTATTCCGCCAAGTAGAAAAATAATCGTGCCAAAAGACAAAGAGGGGAAAACTAGAAAAAACGTCATGCTAAATGGAGTATTTCATGTAATATCATAATTTGAGATTTGATTTGCTGGATGGTACTTTATGTACAATTATGTTATTTTGGATTTAAAAAAGAGGAAATGGACCTTTTCAGAACTCAGATGACATAACAATCACCATTCTTTAGAAAATTGGTCTTATTCAGATCGCTCGGTCGCAACGAGGTCGCCAACGTGCCGCTGGTCCAGTGAGATACGGACTTAAAAATCATCCATATGTACCCAGGGTCCAGAACCATAAATTAATTTATGAAGTGATTCCCACTTCGACCTTGCTGCAGTTTGAAAGGTTAATTGACCCAATAACTTCAAAAACACATAAAAATCCCAGACCGTCTGAGCTGGAAACAATCGCAGGAGAAGATTAGCATAATACTGGTGAAGAAGATTCAAATATTCCTGGTTTCCAAAGTAACATTATGGAACCGCACATAATGACGCAGAATAATTGTAGCAATGTCACATAATCAACACAACTTTTAGTTTTTGGAAAACACAAATCGTGTTAAAAATTCAACTTTCAAATCAGCCTAGCGCCTAGCAAAGTTATTTCAAAGTATCTAACTGTATCTATGTTTGCAACTTGAAAATGCCCTCCTCACAGTTAAATTCTAATGTTTGGTTGTTGGGTGTAGAAATAAAGCTTGGAGCTCTGTTGTCCATGTAATATACTAAAGGCCAGTTATATAGACACTGTAGAACTTGTTGTAAGACAGAGCTGCGCATGTAACTGCAAACCAATGCCTTACACTATCGAACAGAGCATGGCTAGCCAGTGTTGTAATTTATATTCTGGGTTAAGTAAAGCTAACTTCTTCATGTACAACCATACATCAATTTCGTTGTTTCTACATTTCAAAAGTTACTTGAAGAGTAACTTGTGTCAGTCACTGCCTTAGCCATGCCCCTACCGATGTGAACACCACGACAGTCAGTAGCAGACTAACTCTGGTAGTTTATGCTAGCCGAATTTATTGGATGATTTTATAGTACAGGCATGGTCTTTAAGAGTTTTGTGCAGTTTTAACGCGGAGAGTAAAAGTTATTGGAACATTCCTTGAACACAATGACCTATGTTGGGGCCGCCATCTTGAAACATCTTGCTCATTTGTTTAGGTTGTCACTTGAGCTTTCTCCTTGACTTAAGTTCTAAGCTAGTGTCACTGTTGCATGACATTCCTCCTTTCAGGGGTGAATGGACGCTAAGCTTCAGGTCATCGCTATTTGCTACTAGCTATTTGATTGATAGGTGATCCCTCAATGTTGTATTACCCCTGCCTACTTGCCTTAACATAATTGTATGGGTGAGAAAGACTTAGGAGCTGTAAACAAGTGATATTCAATCCCTCTGTTAGCACCACGAGGGCCGAGAAGACATTTCTGGTCATAGTGATTAGTATTTCAATCCTCGATTGGAGTATTCTAGTACATATGAAAATTAAGGTCGCCCAACAAGAAAAATTTGGTTGATCCTGAACCTTATAAACGACCCCATGCTTCAGAGCTGATGAGTGAAAAGTTGGGTGGAAATTACAGTCTGACTTTTATTTATCCCTATTTTTCCAATGACAATCCATGTTCGACCCAAGGCACTTATCTGATTACATGAAACAATTTTGGCACCCAAGAAGCTTTCATCGTGGCAACAACCCGAAGGTTACAAAACTTAAAGGCGCATTAATAAAAATTACATACATACAATATAAAGTGTTTTTTTCTTTTTAATCGTTTTAATCCCAAAAGAAACTTTGATGTGTTTCCTTCCCCCATGCTTTGGATTTGGGGAAGGAGGCACTCAAGCTAACCGACATCTTTCGCACCGCAATCGTCCTTCAGTAAGACAGCTGGAGCCGCATGGTTCACGTTTGGAACGCTTTATTAGCCTTTTACACAAATAGATTTCGCCGATGTGGCTTCTTCAGTGGTTAAGGCCTTGATTTAAATGACACAAGTTCATGAAGTTCTCACTTTTATACCATCTAGTGCAAATTGCCCTTGAAATAAGATACCATACAGGTCCTTGTGCTCTGACCTTAGTTGACCTATATATGACTTCATCTATTGTTCTAGAACAATCAATTACGTGTAAAAGGTCTAATGTTTACACAATCGAGGGATGAGAGATGCGTCCTCTTCATAGTGTTGTCTTCCCCCTTCGCTGTTTTCTTGCTCAGGCACGTAGCTCTGGCGTCTCAGCTTCTCGTAGGGCTTGAAAATTACGTAGATGACGTTCTTGGACTGTCTTCTCTCGGTGGTGTAGGGCTTTTGTAGGTGTAGGCACGGCCGTTGTTATGGTGCACTCAGTGGTATTTTCGTGTCTTCCTTGTGCTTGACTTGGCGGCGGTGTTTTCTTCCAGGTTTTTAAAATTTCGAATAACTTGTCCTGTTACAAAACAACTTGCATTATTTACTGACTCACCCTCGTAGATGCGTCTGTACTTATGTTTCTTTGGCATATGGATATCATTTTTGGAATATGTGTTTTCTCAGGTGCAACGAACAACAATGAAGACCCCAACACTAGTCCTGGCCGTCATCTTGGCCATGGCTGTGGGTATGTACTGAATTTCCTATTGTCAATGCAATCTATTTAATTGAAAAAAATAGTTTTGTGGATCGCTACATATTGATATAAGTAATTAGTAACGGCGAGACATTGGATTTTGAAAAGTAAAGGTATTTCGCCTTTATATTACTTGCCATATTTATATACACAAAAGACAAGGCTTCACTAATATATTTGCTTTCAGAATTGAGTGAAAATAAAGCTCACATTTTCTACGTTTGCAATGCTTTTGATGAGAAGCAAAAGGGCATCACGCGTGTGCGTATATTCAAGTCCGTCATCAGCTGTATATTAACACTTGTTAAGGTAAAGTTTGCGGGGAAAAAGTTGTTTTCTACTTTGACCCGCCCTTGTGCCTGGTCATCGAACCGGAAAAAAGATTTACTAAAACTAAAACTAAACCTAAACTAAAGAAATGTCAATACACAATTCATACTGACTTGAATATATATACAAGTTCTAACGGGCCCTTACACACAGAGCGCTTGCTAGATACTTTTAAACATACCGCTTCCATGTTAATTTCATGGTAAATCGATTATATTTTAAGAACAAGCTTTATAGAGTATGTCAAAATGATCGATTAGACGAGATATACTGTGAAATGAGATCTTGCAACTGTTTATTGCCAACACTACATTAATTTGAATCAGTGAAATAGAGTGATTTGAATAATAAGATTTCTGGCAGGTTCTGTTAGTTTATATCTGTCATAGTTTCAGACCAACCAGTTTGTATGACTAAGGAGAGAAATTTCTTCAATCAATGACATTTTGACATCGTTTTATCATTTTGTCACAGTGGGGGATACTGCCAACCTGGAGAAGATTTTGAGCCAGCTTCGAATGTTAGCAGGTCAGGTAACGCCATATGTATTGTACTTAATCTAATAGATCTGTATCACATGATGACACTATACATGGGCTGATTTATCCACTTGTCTTAATGCCGCTACCTGGACTCATGATGTAAATCCTTTTATTAACCTGTAGGCGAGAAAGCAATTGATGACGTCCCAGTGACTCGCACCAATGCGGTTAAGGCGGAAGGTGAAGGAACAGATATGAACTCTAAGGAGACCAGACTTCTGGATCTCGTGAAAAAGTTGGATCTTGCATCGTCAAAAGCAGAACCTGAAGGTATACTTGTGTTTGTTTTTTCTGCAACAAATGTGACGTTTTGTTAGTATCTTTGTTTAATTTTGTTTGTTACGAAATATGATGTTTTGTGTGTATATCTGAGTACGTGTGTGTGCGCGCGCGTTCGTGTGTGTGTATGTGTGAAGGTGAGATTTGTGTATCTAATTTTGTGTTTATCTATTGTCACTGTAGCCAACATTTGTGCTTTGTGATCATCCCTAGCTCACCGGTAGCTCGTTGCAATCTAAATTGGGAAACTTGGGGTCGCTTGAATTAACTTACACCTCGCGATTTTTTCTTTTCCTTTTTCTTTTGAATCATCCGTTTGATAGAAAATTAGAGTGCAAACGGCACTTCAAAACAACAGAAACTTACTGTATGTAACAGTAGTAATAGTATTCAGAAACGCTATACGTTTACGAAATATAGACGCGGTTCTCCTAATGTGTACAAAATTTGAACACCTGCCACTGAAAAACGTGTTCAGAAAGACGTCACATCCGGGACGTCTGCCAGGTAACTTGATTACCTGATGGCAGGAACTGGAAGTGTGATTTGTACAATTTTTTCAGTTGTGGGGCGTTCATATTTTGTATATATTGGGAGAATAGAGTCTATATTTCGTAAACGTATAGGGTTTCTGAACAATAATACTCCTGTTACATACAGTAGTATCATGTTTTCTTGAAGTGTCATGTGCACTTTAACTAGTCTTGCTCACGATTTCATGAAGTCTTGTATGTTATTGCACCATTTAAGGTGGTTGTTATGGTCGAGGAATTGGTATTTTGCCAATTGGGGATTTCCACAAACTGACTCGAAAAAAATAAAGTAGGGTGCACTTCAGAAACACGACAAATGATTATGTTAAGAATGAGGATGTATAGAAATATACTCTACAGCGAGGCATTAACTTGAAATGATGTGATTCGAAGTTTTCTTCCTGAAATGAGCACAAGATTGTATATATTACATATAAATACATCAATGTTCTACTAGCTATGAAAGAGGGTGCAGAAGAAGTTGCGGACGTAGAGCAGATCTACGACACAATCGATTCCGATTTTGAAAGTAATACCCACCATTTCCCTTGGCCCATGATATTTATCTAACGATAGATGGTTTATGACCTTAAATGAAGATATATGCTGGCCTTTAAGTAGCTATAATGACTGTCACCAGTTCTATTTTCTTTTAGACCATGGTTTCCAGACCAATGTAATACGAAAACGGAAGAAAGTCAGAAGGAGTCGGCAACGAAGGCTAGCAAATTATTCGATAGATTATTTATACTGGTATTCATAGATTAGATTCTTTTTAACTTCTTAGCTATTAGGAATATAGTCCAACTGCCATGTGTGTTACTTGGCATACATTTTATCTGCTACAATTCTCGAGCAAAAAAGTTCGCCTTCGTTTTCCTGTTGCTTAAGAAGGTGGAGAAGATGCTTCAGACGTAGAGCAGAGCTTCGACATGGCAGATATTGGAGGCCACGATTCCACATTTTCAGGTAATGACTGACATTTGCCCATTATATATATAACAGTCATTAGCACTTTAATGTTTTTTGTCTTTAAAGTTAAGATAGTTGATGACAGGGCAGTAAGAGCTGTCTGTCAACCAGGTTTCCATTTATTTTCGTCTTACCTCATCTATGTATTGTTTTTGCGTTTCTTAGAGTATGGTACAGTAGAAGCCACTTAATTGCACCTCGGATAAACGCACCTTCCGTTTAACTGCACCGAATCCCAAATTCCCCAATCCGGTTCCCATTCATTGCATTGTTAGTGACTCCGTATATCTGCACGGCACATTGTCACCAATGTCGGATAACTGCACCAAAATTTTTCAAAAATCCTCTACAAGTTAACTAAAAAGGTGAGCTAAAAATTGGCAAACGCGGTACAGATGAGCCGATATGTGCCTATGTAGAGGCACAATACCGCCAATGTGTCTAAAATTGTTTTCACTAACAAAAGAAGGTGGTCTCCATTGACAATCACGTTGATAGCGATCGTATGGGAGCACGGCACGAAAAGGGATATTTAAGCAAAGTTTCCGAAATACGTATTAAGACCTTAAACACGGCAGAATATTTCGGGAACCTTTAAGATTTCATAAAGGTAACTGAAAGAAAAATCTAACCTTTCCGGACGATTTAGGCATTTGTATATGTGACTTAAAATACCGGGTATATTTACGTATGTTTTACATGGGTATTTAAATATGCCGTACAGATAAGATTGCATGTTCCAGAACGTTTTCGGAACTGCTGTGCTTTTCTACTCATAACAGTAGTTAAGTTTTATGCTATAACCGAAAACATCGTGTTTCTCTTTTAAGTTCTATATATTTATCACAGTTCCCGCGGCTCAGACAAACACAGCAATCTTTTCTTTTGGATGGCTTCCCAAAAATCATACGACAACTTTCCTACTTCTTTAGAATGAATAACATTAACTTAGTAAGACCTCAAAGATGACTTAAATGTCCCGTTTACCTATAGGAAAAGTTGTGTTTCAATGTTTTATTTCTCTTTGTAAAGTTTTTCCTGTATAACTGTACATGGCGAAAATTATTTCTCTGAATTCGGTGCCGTATTGTTCACACTTACATGAGCGCAACTGTGTGAAGAAATATTAGTCGATATGGTTTCATAGGCTTCTACCAAAACAAACGCCATCTTTCCTACTCCTATAAACAACATATACAACAAGCGGCCGAGACCTTGCTCTCTAAGCTTATATGACCCGTTTACCTATAGGAAAGGTTGCGTTTTAATGTTATTTCTTCATTGTAAAGTTTTTCCTGTATAACTGTCGAAAATCATTTCTCTGAATTAGGTGCCGTCTTGTTCACACTAACATGAGTGCGACTGTCTAAAGGAATCTTAGTCGATATGGTTTCAAAGGCTTCTACCAAAACAAACGCCATCTTTCCCACTCCTATAAACAACATATACAACAAGCGACCGAGACCTTGCTCCCTAGGCGTATATCACCCGCTTACCTATAGGAAATGTTGCGTTTTAAACAAACGGCATCTTTCCTACTTCTATAAATAACATATACAACAAGCGGCCGAGACCTTGCTCCCTAAGCTTATATGACCCGTTTACCTATAGGAAATGTTGCGTTTTAAACAAACGGCATCTTTCCTACTCCTATAAACAACATATACAACAAGCGGCCGAGACCTTGTTCCCAAAGCGTATATGACCCGTTTACCTATAGGAAATGTTGCGTTCTAATGCTATTTCTTTATTGTAAAGTTAAGCTAGAGAGCATCACCTCTGTGTCCTGTATATTTTTCTGTTGTGAAATAGAAAAAATATTAAAAAATGTTGCGTTTTAAACAAACGGCATATTTCCTACTTCTATAAACAACATATACAACAAGCGACCGAGACCTTGTTCCCTAAGCTTATATGACCCGTTTACCTATAGGAAATGTTGCGTTTTAAACAAACGGCATCTTTCCTACTTCTATAAACAACATATACAACAAGCGGCCGAGACCTTGCTCCCTAAGCTTATATGACCCGTTTACCTATAGGAAAGGTTGCGTTCTAATGTTATTTCTTCATTGTAAAGTTTTTCCTGTATAACTGTCGAAAATTATTTGTCTGAATTAGGCGCCGTCTTGCTCACACAAGAGCGCGACTGTAATCAAATCATGTTGATGTGTTTTAAAAGGCTTCTCCACTGAAACAAACGCCATCTTTCCGACTTCTATCAACAACATATACAACAAGCGGCCGAGACCTTGTTCCCTAAGCTTATATGACCCGTTTACCTATAGGAAATGTTGCGTTTTAAACAAACGGCATCTTTCCTACTTCTATAAACAACATATACAACAAGCGACCGAGACCTTGTTCCCTAAGCTTATATGACCCGTTTACCTATAGGAAATGTTGCGTTTTAAACAAACGGCATCTTTCCTACTTCTATAAACAACATATACAACAAGCGGCCGAGACCTTGTTCCCTAAGCTTATATGACCCGTTTACCTATAGGAAATGTTGCGTTTTAAACAAACGCCATCTTTCCTACTTCTATAAACAACATATACAACAAGCGGCCGAGACCTTGTTCCCAAAGCTTATATGACCCGTTTACCTATAGGAAATGTTGCGTTTTAAACAAACGGCATCTATCCTACTTCTATAAACAACATATACAACAAGCGACCGAGACTTTGTTCCCTAAGCTTATATGACCCGTTTACCTATAGGAAATGTTGCGTTTTAAACAAACGGCATCTTTCCTACTTCTATAAACAACATATACAACAAGCGGCCGAGACCTTGTTCCCTAAGCTTATATGACACGTTTACCTATAGGAAATGTTGCGTTTTAAACAAACGACATTTTTCCTACTTCTATAACAACATATACAACAAGCGGCCGAGACCTTGTTCCCTAAGCTTATATGACCCGTTTACCTATAGGAAATGTTGCGTTTTAAACAAACGGCATCTTTCCTACTCCTATAAACAACATATACAACAAGCGACCGAGACCTTGTTCCCTAAGCTTATATGACCCGTTTACCTATAGGAAATGTTGCGTTCTAATGTTATTTCTTCATAATTACTTCATTGTAAAGTTTTTCCTGTATAACTGTCGAAAATCATTTCTCTATATCTGGTGCCGTCTTGTTCACACTTACATGGGTTCGACTGGGTTAAGAAATCTTAGTCGATGTGTTTTAAAAGGCTTCTAAAAAAACGCTATCTTAATCTTAAATACTTCTATAAACAACAAATTTATTCGCTGTATCAAGTTCCGTGTTCTTTACAAAGCCTTCGCGTGCACATATGTAACATATGAATTTGGGCGGGTGGGCAACAGTCCTTACACCGTGAAATACCGGAGAGATCCCAATTATATGTTTTCTAGGCTTTGAGTGGTTTCCTTTTTTTTTAACTGTCGCTCCAAATGGTTGTTAGAAATGGGTTCATTTGCAAGCACAGTCTTTTTTTAAATTTATTTACTGTTAATCTAGTATCTAGCTGCGAATAAGCCGTTACCCCAGATAAGATAATGATCAGCGCCCCCACCACCAGTATCTCCAGCTGTGTACCATGTGACAGGGTATTACCCAATGACAGACAAGTGGGATTTTCAAATTTTACCGGATGTGCAAAAGGAATCAAGTTGTTATTCCGGCTGGAGTCTGTTCGAGGAGAAGTACTGCATTTACTTTTGTTCGAGACTCTGCTTTTGCCACGATTCTTGGGACATCGATCCGGCGACGGAAAGAACGCAAGAATAGGACATGGATATAATTCTGTACAAGCTGATGGGATGGAGAGCCGATTTGAACAAGAACACGGCACAGAACGGGGAATTCACGACCGCATTGTATTATGCTGACAGGGAGAACCTCCTTTGTTCTGCCCTGTAAGTTGACCAAGCTTCGCGTCCTATACAGCACGAGTCATAACGTCCTTGCTTTAACGGTTGGAGTCACAGCGGATCTTAACTCTTGCGGTGGCCAGATGGAACAGTGTGCTCTTTTAACCTTATCCTCGGCGTGTTACCCGACACTGGAATCGGAACTGTGGACTCGGATACCGGCAGAGAATCGCGAGGGTAGATTGCACATCCACTGTGATTGTCGACATCAACATCAAATGCAAGTTCAGAATAAAAGACGATGAGGCCACAATGATACATAGTAGGTATAATTTGACCTCTATGAAAAATGCGGAAAGTCTACAACACCATCAACCTGCTGAAAGACAACTAAAAACTCGGAATATGCACCTTATAGACATCTTAATGTACACTTATACGAGTCGTAAACAGGCTTCAAGAAGAAAATACGATAGCTTTAAACACGTCTTAATGGTGTTTTACCAAGTATTTATGGCAACTTTAAGCAGCTAAAATGGCATTTATTCATACCTTAAAACCATCTTAATACACACGTATATGAATCTTAAAAAGGCTTCAAGAAGAAATAAACGTAAATTATAAACATGTTTTAAGAGTGTTTTACAAAGAATATATGACAACTTTAAGCAGCTGAAAGGCTATGGTAAAGCCGGAAAATACGGATATATCCGCACCTTTTGATAATATTCACACACACGTATATTAGTCGTAATGATGCTTAAAGAAGAAAAAACGTCATATTTACATGAAATATAAACGTTTTTTAATAATTATTTACGATATCTTTAGACTGCTTAAAGACTACGTGAAAAAAGGAAATTACGGATGTATCCGCACCTTTTGTTAATCTTTACACACACGTATATAGTCGTAATGATGCTTAAAGAAAAAAAAGACGTCATATTTACATGAAATATAAACGTTTTTTAATCATTATTTACGATATCTTTAGACTGCTTAAAGGCTACGTGAAAAACGGAAATTACGGATGTATCCGCACCTTTTGTTAATCTTTACACACACGTATATTAGTCGTAATGATGCTTAAAGAAGAAAAAAACGTCATATTTACATGAAATATAAACGTTTTTTAATCATTATTTACGATATCTTTAGACTGCTTAAAGGCTACGTGAAAAACGGAAATTACGGATGTATCCGCGCCCACGGAAAGACCACGTAACGACGATCTTTACGTACTCGTATAAGAGGCGTATAGATACGTAAATAAGGAAAATACGTCGACGTTAAGTACTGTTTAAGTATCCGTAAATATCGTTTTTCGTGCCGTGGAGGTCCTGGGCGGGTCACTGGGCGTGTGGTCACCATAAAGAGAGGCACACCTGCCAAAGGCGGTATTGCGTTTTGGCAGACAGCATGCTGTACGCAATAAAAATTGGTATCTACCTGTACACTGTCTTATTACTGCAAATGTATTTAAGTTCGCGGGGATTTGATTTCGCGTTAAGGATGACATGGGGTGTTGCCGGAGGTTTTAGGTTCGCGGCAGCCCTATATTCACATACTGCTGCAATAATAAAAGACCGGCGTCTTAACGTACATCTAGTCGCAGTTCTCAGGTCTAGTCGGAAACCGCACAGCGACTCGGCAAGGGCTACAGACGCGTGGACGGACATAGCAGTCACTTTTGACGGTGCGGTGCTGACGTGGTCATCTGTCACATTCTTTTATGGCAGAGCTGAATCTGCGTGCTAGAAACTTTCTACATTCACCCGAAGGATGTATACGCGGGTTCGGCTCAGCTATAAGGAGAATGGACTGTCACTGATCTAAGTCATCTAACCATATCTACCCACTGGATACGTAGTACAGTCCATTGTACAGTTTTCACTACCATGATGTACACAGTCTAATCTGTCCAAACATGACATGGGCCTCTCTGGCGCTTACTGATTTCACTCACTGTGTCCTGAGATGGCTTTCCTGAGAATTTGAAATTTACTGTTTTAATACACAAACGTGGCCCTAACAAGAGGTGGAATCTACGTTGTAACCGCACTATACCTGTATAACGAAAGCTTTCTAACATCTAAATGAGTACTAACATGTTCATAGAGCACACCGAGGTTTATAAACTATTCACCTCCTGTATGATACAGTGTACTACCGGTCCAGCAGGGCAATTTCGCATAATTGCACCAGCCGGATAATTGCACCGAATACGCTGGCAAATGGGGTGTGCAGTTAAGCGGATTCTACTGTATTAAACTTGGATTATTTTTTTAGTCTTGTCCTACAACGATTACAAGATGATATACATATGTATCCATTTTCTACTAGCTACGAAAGAGGGAGGAGTAGAAGGTACAGACGTAGAGCAGATCTACGGCGCAGGAGAAAACGATTCCGATTTTGAAGGTAATACCCACCATTTCTCTTTAAGTTGCTACATTTAAAGATGGATGGTTTATGATTTTAAATCAAGATGTGTTTTGGCATTAAAGTACCTATAATGACTTCTATTTCCCTTTTCCCTACCCCAACTCTGCATCAATCTAATTTTCTTAGAGTTTACTTTTATATTTGACATGATGTAGTTCCCGTAGATAAGTATTCTTATAGAACAAGCATCACATGACGTGGTTATTAAAGTTAATATGCATGTTTTATCAACCACAGAAGACGGTGGCAAGGGACATGCAGATGAAGAGCAGAACTACGACGTGGCAGAGATTGGAGGTGACGAATCCTCTTTTGAAGGTAACGATTATAATTTTCAATGGTACATGATATTTTTGTAGAACCTAGATGGTTGATTAAGGGTAAATGACCGGCCCCGAGGTGTATATGGTGTCATAACGCCTGGCCATGTGCTGTAACCACCGAATAAAGCCAACGAGTGAGCGAAGCGAACGAAGTGGTTTTATGACGTGGTTATAGCACATGGCCAGGCGTTATGACTCCATATACATCGAGGAAGAGGCTGGTCATCAACGGTATTATCATATAGCCTATGACGAATATACTCTTATACTATCAAGAATGCATTTCAGAATTTACATTTGTCCAATTTGAACAGAAGATGATAGATTTCATTTTGAAAACCAGCATTTCGAAAGATAGTATTTAATAACATTGCAGTATTGCCATGTCAATTTTTTTTTATATCTACTATCTATTATCATCAGTCCTCCCTGCTGGGTGTCCTTCTTACAATGCTGTGGGCGGCTCCACTTACAGTTCCGCCCGTTTAGATTTGACTTGTATTGAAATGGTTTATTCTGTTTTATTGTCATATGCTTACAAAAGATTTCATTTATTCTATTAAGATAATAAGCATTTTGGGGAACAAATAAAAATTATCCGATTGTTAACAAAAAGACAACCTCCCCCTCTACATAATGGGAGGAATAATGATCACGGTTGTGTTATCTTCTACATAATGGGAGGACTGATGATGACGGGTGTGTTATGGCGATTAACACATGGGCAATGGAGGCTTCTGATTGATCGACGCCATCTGGCTATGTGATAATGTCTTTTAAATGAATCAATGTAACGACGGGACCGTGACTACTTTCCGTTAGAAATATTCATTTTATTATCTTGACCTACTTGACCAACTCTGAATCTTCTTTTATTTCCGAGAGCATCACTTTACACTGGAATTAATTTTGTTAGTTGTTTGTTTGTTTCCAGACCATATAACACGAAAACGGAAGAAAGCCGGAAGGAGTCGGCAACGGAGGCTAGCAAATTATTCGATAGATTATTTCTACTGTTATTCATAGATTAGATTCTTTTTAACTTATTAGCTATTAGCAATATAGTTCAACTGCCATGTGTGTAAGTTGACGTACATTGTATCAGTTACAATTCTCGCGCAATAGAGTTGTCCTTCCTCTTTTTCCTGTTGCTTAACAAGGTGGAGAAGATGCTTCAGACGTAGAGCAAAACTACGACATGGCAGATATCGGAGGTCACGATTCCACATTTTCAGGTAACGACTGAAATTTGCCTCGGTATATAACAGTCATTAGCAATTTAATGGTTTTTGTCTTTAAAGTTAAGATAATTAAAGACAGGGTGGTATAAGAGCTGTCTGTCAACCAGGTTTCCATTTATCTTTGTCTTACCTCATCTATGTATTGTTTTTGCGTTTCATAGACTATGGTATTAAACTTTGATTCTTTCTTTAGTTTTGTCCTACAACGAGTACAAGATGATATACATATGAATCCGTTTTCTACTAGCTACGAAAGAGGGAGGAGAAGAAGAAACAGACGTAGAGCAGATCTACGGCGCAGGAGAAAACGATTCCGATTTTGAAGGTAATACCCACCATTTCCCTTTCAGTTGTTACATTTAAAGATGGATGGTTTATGATTTTAGATGAAGATGGGTTTTGGCATTAAAGTACCTATAATGACTTCTATTTCCCTTTTCCCTACCCCAACTCTGCATCAATTTGATTTTCTGAGAGCATACTTTTATACTTGATATAATGTTGTTCCCGTAGATACGTATTCTATTAGAACAAGTAGATAAGTATTCTCATGGAACAAGCATCACATGACGTGGTTATTAAAGTTAATATGCCTGTTTTATCAACCACAGAAGACGGTGGCAAGGGACATGCAGATGAAGAGCAGAACTACGACGTGGCAGAGATCGGAGGTGACGACTCCTCTTTTAAAGGTAACGATTTTAATTTCCCATGTTACATGATATTTTTTTTAACCTAACGTTAGATTGTTTACGTCCTTAAAAATAATAAATGTAACGACGGGGCCGTGACAACTTTCCGTCAAAAGTATTCACTTTATTTTATTGACCAACTTGAACAACTCTAAATCTTCTTATATTTCCTAGAGCATCACTTTACACTGAAATTAATTTTGTTAGTAATTTGTTTGTTTGTTTGTTTCCACACAAATGTAATACGGAAACGGAAGAAAGCCGGAAGGAGTCGGCAACGGAGGCTAGCAAATTATTCGATAAATTATTTCTACTGTTATTCATAGATTAGATTTTTAAAAACCTATTAGCTATTAGAGATATAGTCCAACTGCCATGTGTGTAAGTTGACATTCATTGTACCAGTTACAATTCTCGCGCAATAAAGTTTTCCTTCTTCTTCTACCTGTTGCTAAAGAGGGTGGAGAAGATGCTTCAGACGGGGAGCAGAACTTCGACATGGCAGATATCGGAGGCCACGATTCCACATTTTCAGGTAATGACTGACATTTGCCCCAGTATAAAACAGTCATTAGCACTTAAATGTTTTTTGTCTTTAAAGTTTAGATATTTGATGACAGGGCAGTAAGAGCTGTCTGTCAACCAGGTTTCCATTTATCTTTGTCTTACCTCATCTATGTATTGTTTTTGCGTTTCTTAGAGTATGGTATTAAACTTAGATTCTTTTTTAGTTTTGTTCTAAAACGAGTACAAGATGATATACATATGTATCCATTTTCTACTAGCTACGAAAGAGGGAGGAGAAGAGGGAGCAGACGTAGAGCAGATCTACGGCGCAGGAGAAAACGATTCCGATTTTGAAGGTAATACCCACCATTTCTCTTTAAGTTGTTACATTTAAAGATGGACGGTTTATGATTTTAAATGAAGATGTGTTTTGGCATTAAGGTACCTATAATGACTCTTACCAATTTTGTATTTCCCTTTACCATACCTGAACTCCGCATCAATCTAATTTTCTGAGAGCATTTTTTTACATTTGACATGATGTGGTTCTCGTAGATACGTATTGTCTTAGAACAAGTAGATAAGTATTCTCATAGAACACCATTACATGACGTGGTTATTAAAGTTAATATGCATGTTTTATCAACAACAGAAGACGGTGGCAAGGGACATGCAGATGAAGAGCAGAACTACGACGTGGCAGAGACTGGAGGTGACGACTCCTCTT
Source organism: Branchiostoma lanceolatum (assembly GCF_035083965.1). Classification (NCBI taxonomy): domain Eukaryota; kingdom Metazoa; phylum Chordata; class Leptocardii; order Amphioxiformes; family Branchiostomatidae; genus Branchiostoma; species Branchiostoma lanceolatum. Next base: position 12,378,993 of record NC_089736.1, read on the forward strand.
TTACAGGTAACGATGGTAATTTTCTATGGTACATAATATCTTTTTAAACCTAGATTGTTTACGTCCTTAAAATGAATAAATGTAACGAAGGGGCCGTGGCTACTTATTCTGTCACAAGTATTCACTTTATTTTCTTGATCTAATCGACCAACTCTGAATCTTCTTATATTTCCTAGAGCATCACTTTACACTGGAATTCATTTTCATTTGTTAGTTGTCTGGTTATTTTGTTTCCAGACCAAACATGTCATTAAAAGGCATGACATTGCGATGAACACATATATTCATAATGCCAATCACTTTGAAAATATATTCAAAAATCGTCTGCTAAAATACACGTTTTTCTTGGGCCGGAAATAAAAGAGCCCAGTACTTATTGCAAAATTACAAAAACAATTCTCTCATCAATTCAAAATAAGCCTTTTAGAAATAGCATAAGGAAACTAAGGATTAGTAGCCTGAGTACCAACCTCCGTAGTGACCGCTGGCTCAAAAGAATTCGCTTGCTAACCACGGAGTCTGACCCTGCGCGTATCCGTAACGGCTGTTAGTCAGATATTCGTTTCGATTTTGAACGAGCTCGCTGATTGGCCCCATTCGTCTAAGCTCCTCCCCATGCCACACTGTTCTTCGTAACGGGTAGGTTCTAAGAACTGTTGCCATGGCGATTCTTTCAAAACTGGACCCGAACAGGGCAATAGAGACACCTTAGAACGAAAAATGGCACCGAACGCAGCTCGAATTCCCCTCATTATGTGATAATGAGACAGCCGTTACGGATACGCGCAGGGTCAGACTCCGTGGTTAGCAAGCGAATTCTTTTGAGCCAGCGGTCACTACGGAGGTTGGTACTCAGGCTAAAGGATTAGTGACCACTCTTAACAAATCGAAAAGTGCCGACACTACAACACACCGGTCAATTAGAGACTGTGCCCAACATGCCATGATGATGTTGAAAACGATTTCTACTCCATAATGGGTTGTCCAACTTAAGATAAAGACCGATAATAGTTGTTACAATATATTGCTTGTAAGTCCGACACAATATTACCACCTCCCAAGACAGAGATGCTACCAGGGGTGCTAGTGTCACTAAAATGAAAACAGATCTACAGTGGAAGTCGCTTGAAGACAGAAGAAAAATATCCAGGCTTTGCATGATGTACAAAATGACTAGTAAACTTGTGGATGTACCGACTGATAATTATCTAATACCAGCCCAGAAAAGGACAAGAAATAGTCATGCCTTTAAGTACCAGAGTTATAAACCAAGGATTGATGTGTTCAAAAATTCGTATTTCCCGAGAACCATAGTAGAATGGAACTCGTTGTCATCAGATGCTGTAGGAACACCTTCACTAAATAGCTTCAAAGAATGATTGCAGTCAGGTGTGACAGGCCGTTCAGTGTAATATAACCAGCTGCTGCTGCGCCGCGTGCCTGCGAAGCTGGTGTGTTACGCCGAAGGGCGGTTATACCGGCTATACAGATACAGATACAGAGATGTTCAATATGATATAATTATGCTGAGTTCATATATCTACACAATTTAACTGTTGCAATTGAATTACATGTTGACACCCATTAACCTTTATGAAAACTTGTCAAGACAATTCAGGGCGCATGGAAACGGGGTAAAAACATGAAACCAGCGGTGCGTGCACCCTTCGCGGAGCGCGGATTTCAGAATTCCATACCAATCGCCAGTATTTTTTTACATTACCCTTTGAGAAGCCGAGTTAACGCAGACTCTTTCTCGGCCAGCAAGAAGGAGAAAAAACAAATGTAATACGAAAACGGAGGTCACGATTCCACATTTTCAGGTAATGACTGACATTTTGCCATGGTATATAACAGTCATTTTCACGTTAATGTTTTTGTCTTTAAAGTTAAGATATTTGATGACAGGGCAGTAAGAGCTGTCTGTCGACCAGATTTCTTTTTATCTTTGTCTTATCTCAACTATGTATTGTTTTTGCGTTTCTTAGAGTATGGTATTAAACTTGGATTCTTTTTTTAGTTTTGTTCTAAAACGAGTACAAGATGATATACATATGAATCATTTTCTACTAGCTACGAAAGAAGGAGGAGAAGAAGGTGCAGACGTAGAGCAGATCTACGACGCAGGAGAAAACGATTCCGATTTTGAAGGTAATACCCACCATTTCCCTTTAAGTTGGCACATGATATTCATTTAATGATAGATGGTTTCTGTCTTTCAATAAAGATTAAAGTAGCTAAAATGACTGTCACCAATTTTCTATTTCCCTTTGCCCTACCTCAATTCTGCATCACTTTAATTTTCTGAGAGCATACTTGTTTTGCCATGATGTGGTTTCCGAATATTTGTATTCTTATAGAACAAGCATCACATGACGTGGTAATTAAAGTTCAGTTGCACATTTTTTTACCTCCCAGAGTGTGTGGGTTTTAGATTCGCAACCTGTCATCCACCCTAAACAAATCAACCCTCCTCACTTAGGTGTAGGAACTGAACCGGTCATGATACTCGAATATCTGAATTTGTATCTATACTGTATATGTATATGTATCTGTATCTGAATACGAATAAAAATCACGAGTGATTATCACACGCATGTTTTACCAACCACGGAAAAGGGTGGCAAAGGACAGGCAGATCTACGTTATAAACTAAATGTGGTTTCAGACCTTACGTTGAGATAGACTTACTAATGGGTTCTCTTTTACACTCTAATCTTTTTAGTATATTGTCTGTATGTATTATCTTTACCAGTGCGCGTAGACCGAGTTGTATATTGGCATGCATGTACCTATCGATGTATAAATGCAATTAAAAAACACACATCTTCTCCTTGGATTGTTTTTAGATACGAACCCTGTTCGACCACTTGGAGGTGTGGACCAGGCGGAGGCCTATAATTTGCAGGAATCCGTGGCCACACCAACTTCCAAGCTTCGAGATATTTTGGATCTTCCTGATCCACATGTGAAAGCCGCGAGAACGACCCTTAAGAACATGCAAGGTAATTAATCATCAAATTAGAAAATACTAAAAAGCATAAATCAGATTTGTAAACCTAGAAATACTCGCTGATTATTATAATTGTCAAAACTGTGATTCAGAAAATTGCCAAGTCTATACCACTGACTTCTTAAGCACAAGTTACGAAAGGCTAGTTTGTGGATAGGGATATTATAAGATATGTATGTTGGTATCTATCTATCTATTTCTGCATCTATCTATCTATCTATCCATCCATCTATCTATCTCTATATTTTAGATGGATGGAAAGATAGATAGATAGATAGATAGATGGATTTATAGATAAATAGATGGATAGATAAATAAACAGATAGTCCATTAATGCAATCGTAATATACCTTTCATCATAATATAGGACCCAAAAATGACATAGGAGGAAGTTCTACAGACGGATCTAAAGAAACAAAAAAGGCAGTCCCTGCATTTCTGGCTGCGGCAGCGAAAGAAATAGGGGGTAAAGTTGTAAGCAAGCTTGGCGACAGGATCGCAGAAGGTGTGGTGGAAAACCACCAGGATAAGGTAGTGAGCGGTCTGCAGAACTACCTTGGGAAACAGATGGACAAGTTTGACGATGAGTACAAAGACCTGATGAAGGACACCAGTAGCCTGGCTGCGGGTTTGAACCGACCGGTTGAAGAGGTGGGTAAACGGTCTGCATCTCTCATCTATTTGTCAGAAACATCCTAGTTCTGTGGATTAGTTAGAACTAATACACCTTCGGTTTACATTATGGCGATACAGAGAAGATATTCTTGAATGTCCTTAATCCATGTGGTGTCGTGTGGCGCAAGTGGTAGAGGGCGCGGCTGTCAAACAATGGGACCCGGGTTGTACCCAGAGACATGTCCGAACTTGCGTCCCGACGTTGTGCCCTTGGGAAAGGCACTAAACACGACTTTCCTCACTTCACTCAGGTATAAATGAGTACCTAGTTCATTTAGGGTTAGGGACGTCCCTCGGATAGGACGTTAAATGGAGGTCCCGTGTTTGAGGAGAGCCAAACCCTGCGCACGTAAAAAAACCCCACATCTTTTCGAAAAATGAGTAGGGACATGCCCCGGTGTGCGATGGTCCGAACCAGTCTGGTCTGGGTTGACATCTTGAAAAGGTGATAGTCACCTGTTATGTCAAACCTTCCACGATGGACACAAATGTGGTAAATCAAAATAATAAAAAAATAAAAAAAATAATCGAACAACTGTCTGTTTATTAGGCGGACATCCAACTCGTTCCCAGGCCAGGAGCCACGATGGGCAACATGTATGCACCGCCAGGCTGGGAGATCCGTCATAAGTACAAATACAAGGATGACAGGTTTGTGTTCGATTATCAAAATAAGCAGACGTCAGATAGCGCATTGACTCCAGCAATCAAAATCATTTGTTTAAGTACATTTTAGTTTTCTATATTGAATGTTGTAAGGAATATAACAACAAATAAATGAAATATGATTTTTATGTCCCCACGTCGTGCGAACTTGATATTTTACTTTTAAGTATAGGTACGAGAAAAAAACAAAAATGCATTACAATTGCAACAAAATTTGGAATAGGGCTCATATCAGTACGTTTGCCTTTATCACAAATTGGTATGATTAATTCTGTCCATTAAAAGAGATGAAGACAAAGACAGCTCCGGCGGACAGGCAGCTTACACCTATCCAAACGGACTGGGACCAGTTCTGATGAACGGCTGCTTCGGGACCGGCTATGTGAATGGGGATCCATGTTGGGAGGCGAAGATACCACAGGAAGGCTGTCCGGTAAGAACCTTATCTGAATTATGCTGAAATTGTCTCTCTCTGTGTATACCTGTCTCAACATTCACACCTATCGTAGTGTTGTTTTCGATCGGCAATGCATCATGATAACCATGAGTTGCAATATAGAAAGTATCTGCCATAGATCTATATTATTGTTTTAACCATATAGAATTTACAGTATATTTATAGAATTTACAGTGTATTATATACTGCAAATTCTTAGCTCAACTTAATTCGACTTATCACATATCAGAACCTTTTATATATATATATATATATATATATATAGAGAGAGAGAGAGAGAGAGAGAGACATTTTGATATAAAATTGTATATATGTATTGTATATATATATATATATATATATATATATATATATATATATATATATAGAGAGAGAGAGAGAGAGAGAGAGAGAGAGAGAGAGAGAGAGATAGACATATATTGATATAAGATTTTGATGTAAAATAGCAACAACAACAAAAAAAAGAGAGTGACCATCTTAACACTCATATACCTGGCCGACGACGTGGGCAAAGAGTAAATAATAAATCTAAAAGTAAAATAGTCGTCAACGGCGGTCTTCAGTAGTTTCGAAAAAATGGCTGACCCCTGGCTTTGCGTGACGTTTTTTTACCAATATGTAGGGTACTCACAATCTTTTTATTATGTCCAGAATTCAGATATTTTTCGTAAATGGCTTTAAAACAAAAACAATTTGTGTTATGTAATGTCCAGAACATGATTGATGGTGCAACCTACCTTGGCGTCGGCTTCGACGGAAGAGGCGTCTACTCAGCTGAATCCAGGAAGAAAAGCGTCATCCAGAGATCATGCAAAAACCTGCAAACGTAAGACCTACAGTTTAATGTTCAACGAAACAAATCATCCCCCTTTATTACCTTTAAAAGTAATGGTTTCGTATGATTGTTTTGTGCATAAGCAGCCTGAAACGTCCCCGGAGCCAAACAAACAACCTGAAACCAACCGCATCCCCAACTCTTAGCTGAACTTACTTCGACGTATCATATATCAGAACCTTGAAGACGTTCCTTACATATGTAGACGTCCTGATACTGAGCCTTTTACGATTTTTTTCCTTGAGCAGATACGGTAAACACGAAGTTCCCGACTCCATGACTCCGCAAGGCATCTATGACACCAACGTGGAGTCCTATACCTTCAGCTCAATGGAAGAATACAGGCAGTACCTGGCAGAAAAATCGGCTGTCACGTCTGCCAAGGCCATGTTTCAGGAGGAAATCAACAAGGCGTCTGGACATGGAGCAGTGGGTGGATTTTTGGGACTTGGTTGGTCAGTAGGAGGAGGAGGTTCCAGTCAGAAGGGCAGCTCCAGCCAATCATCAGGCTTCAGTGCCAGCTCTTCTGCCAGCGCCAGACTGAGTGAGAAGCAGACACAAACATTCATGGCTATGCTGGAGATAAACATATTCAGGTAAGTAAAGAAATGTAGCTGTGTTTACCGAAAAATGATGTGATATATAAAATGATATATAATGAAAAATGATATCAAGGGACTAAATTGACAAGGTGTATCCGAGACGAAATACACGTAAAGCTGTGGTATTTGAAACGCAATCTTACGGGGACGCAACAAACTGATGGAATTGGTTGTTACTTTGTCCCAAAAGATAAATTAGGGGTTAATCTTGTCATGAGTCTAGTAAATGATTCAATGAACCTGGTAATCTATAAGTAACGATGAGTCAGACTTTTCCTTGTTGATCAGTCAGTTGCTGTTCCAGAAATCAGTAATGCAGTGACTGTATTTTAAACCATGCTTTGTCCTTTTAGATCTTATTGTCTAGACTTTGAAAAAATACAACAAACGAACATCATAACGCAGTTTACCGTTTGAAAAGACTCTACTCATGTTTATGTTTTGTCTGACGTTCCTTGTTGGTAGTTGATATATGATCATGAAATTGAGAAACCTTTTGTTGAAGGCTGAATATTGAACAAAAATTGGGTCGAACAAGGGAACACCGGGCAACTTGCTTTCGAAACTCCACACCCTACTCTCGGCAATGTAGCCTCGAATGGCCTAATACATCGAATAGACAACTGATCGTTCGTTCTTTGACCCCTAGGTATGAGATCTTTATGGACGACGTGAAGCCGGACCAGCTGAATGTGGGCTTCCTGCGAGATTTCATTTCACTGCCTGAATCCTACTTCTCTCCCGGTGCAGAAATCACGTTCCGTACGTAAACAAAACATTCTCTTTAACTACATCGATCTATTCTTCACAAATCCACGAGGAGTGCCCTACATTTATACCCCTGTTACAAACTGCCATGTTAATCATTACATTTTTATTCATTTGTATATAATTGATAATGCAACTACTGGACTAGAGTCTTTAATATTGCATTTCATGATATAAATTGCTAGCTGTTGTTTACAGTTCTAGTTGGTGTCGGTGTGACGCAATGCTTAGAGCGTTGGACTAAGGACCACCAGGTCCCGGGTTCAAAACTGACCATGCCACGCCCTTGGGAAAAGTTCTTTACACCACCTTCCCTGACGATGGAATGAAGCCCCCTCCGGCTGATCGAACTGTCAAAACGTGTGCCGAAAAAAAACACCATGTGCTAACATGAAATGATAATGATGATGATGATAACGTAATTGTTGATGATGGTGATCAGATGAAATTTGTTATCATTCCGCTTTCAGAAAATTTCTATCTTCGCTGGGGGACACATTACATCAAGTCAGCAAAATTTGGAGGCCAGCTGAAGATCATCAAAACAAAGCAAGCTACAAAGGACCTGTCGATGTCTGAGTTCGCCACTAAAGCCGAGAATGACTGGAAGATGACCCTCAGCACCTTCTCAGCTCAAGCATCACAAACCAAGTCCAGTAGCTTTTGGCATGAGCACGAGTCGAAGACTGAGTCAAAACAGTCTTCTGGACAGGCAGCTGCTGGTTCACAGTCTCAGGCAAATAGAAAACAAGAAAAGCAAGCGTAAGTTTAATTGGGAGCCGAATATTGGCAGAAATTTGCCTGTGTTACACAATCTTTCGCGGTCACGGGCTAATTGGGGCTCCTTCCGACAGCTTAGCCGGTCACCTCTGACTCGAAACAAACATTCATTTCCTTTCAAAGAGTAACCAATAGGAGACGAGGATTCTTTATCACAGTAAAAATATCAAACAGGATCCAAGGAATCTCTGTCACTTTGGAAACGACTCATTATACCTCTAACATCACGTAAACAAAATGCCTAACAGCAATTGGTCAATGCTAGCACATATCCATTTATTAAGTTAACAGGTTAAGGGTGTTCGCAATTCCTCTCGCTTAAAGGATTTGGCCATCAAGCTTCTTGGAAGGGCTAGAAGCGTGATTTAATCAGGCTAATCTAGTCAGTTGCAAATAAACCATATTCTCGATATGCCATTGTATAATTCAACAGTCTTTCTACAAGAGACATTTCATCATCATTTTGTCGATTTTGGTTTTATGTTATGATTTTTAGTGTTATGGCTCATCTTGCTTGTTCTTGCCTTCTGCTTCACCCACGCTCCTCATAAGACACCTAAGTATGGTAACAGGTAATTGACAGCTTGCAGGGTAACCAGATAGTGATGCATGCTCATATGTGCATTTCTAATAGGGGCTTTCTTATGTTAGAACTGATATGTTGTTATATTTTGACCAAATTGCAAAGGAGGCTCATCCTTACATTTTTTTCAATCCAGATCATCCCAAGAGTACAGTAGCGAGGAGCTGCAAGTACAAGGCGGAGACCAGCAGATCGCCGCAGCCATCACGGAGATGTACACGACCGCCCTGACAACGGAGCTGAAGGACTGGTTAGAGTCCATTGACGACTACCCCAAACCCTTCTCCTTTGTGCTAAGACTGGTTTCAGACCTCATAAACATCCCCTTCGCCTCGCTGTTCCCTGCCGGACAGGTGGATTATGGTTGCTTTGGAGAGAGGTTAGTTGTTGGAAGCGTATGACGCTTTAGTGGCTCTACCATAGCTACGTTATAAATTACTACAGTCAAACCTGCCTCCAGTAAACTCTCGAGCATGCCAAAATAGACAGTTGCCCACAAGTATTCTAATGATTAATAGGAAAATCTGACATACGTAAATATAGGTGTTACTAAAACATGTATCTTTAAAACATTCAAAATATTTATCAATGACATACATGCTAACGAAGAACGAGTGTAAGGAAACAACTTAGTTTTTGTTATTTGTTATTGTGCACTATCACACTGTAGACTGAGTAAAATATCGTTTGATGTTGGTTACTTTTTACTCAGGAATCTAAAGGTCGAAGAAGGAACAGGTCGAAAATACTACATACAAAAGACAACGAAACAAGTTGGTGGTGACAAGGGATCTAAGAATGGTAGTGAAGCGGTAACGGTCTCTGAGATCCGTTATTGTAACTTTGCAAAACGTAAAGATCTTGAGGACAGCATGACCAAGAAGAGGCTGTCTCTTGAACGTGCTGTGACGGTGTATCTGGAAGAGGTAAGGGGAATCGTAATAATTCTAACACTGTCATTCGCAAGTAGACACAATGTTTAATTACATTCAATCTTATATTTTGTACTTGTTACAGTTTTTACTCCATGAGGATTCTAGAGCTCCAGCTTTTTTCTTTGGCTACGAAGCGACAGCACTGATGAGTCCTTATTATAGCATATGCACAATTGTACATCTTTATGTTATCTCTGTAGGGTCGTCTCCTGAGCTCAGACTTCCTCCTGCCCGCCGGAGAGGCAGGTTGTGAAACCGCCATGTTAGCCTTCCTTCAGGGGGACAACACCGGCGCGCCCACATGGGAAGACATGACCGGAGGAAACGAGTTCACGGTCGTTTTCGACATGCCGTACGGCATCCCGGGGATCCTTCAGGCGCAGGACGTGCTGGAGCTGAAGTTCTTCCGACACAAGTGGTTTTCCAATAGGAGGGGATCTGCACCGCATTTGTTTGATGGCTACAAGAACGGAGGAAGCAACGATGTGCAAGGAAAAAAGGTAAACGGATTAAGAGCATTTATATTATGTTATAATAGATTTTTACTTACCCAATCATTCTGATAAGCTCTATATTTTAATGTTACAAAGGAATTCTTTTTCAATTTTCGATTTGGCAGGTCAGCGTTCAGGGCCTTGTCATGACGTATGATGAAGAAACCGGTGTCTTCACGGTAACTGATGACGATTTCGAGGCGTCAGCTCCCCTTATCCCCGACCTACCGAACTGGATAAAAGGCCGTGACATTGCCAGAGCTGAGTACAAAAAACTACTCAACCACCTGAGCCAAAAATCGTGAGTAAACACAGCGTTAATAACTGGGCTGTAGTTGTTTCAGAATGCAAAACTAATTTCCAAATATTCTTAAAGCTAAAGGTACAGTATTTTGCCATTTACTTTAATACAATTACAGAAGTTTGACTCATTATTTATGCAAACCGTTTGGTTGTGTGTTTCTTAAGTCAAACAGTTGTTGGAGACGTTCCGTGTGGTATACAGTGGTCCAACGGGCATCGCTTTGATCCGACCGACGGAGGAAAGTGCATCCACTTCACTGCAGCATCAGAAGGCGACATCTTTGTTGTGTTCGCTAGCATCCCGCAGAACCATGAGACCTGGATCTACATACAGATCTCACCTGAGGGAGTGGCACTGTATAAGGTCAGCACGCTTACCATTCAACATTATAAATTATTTTCATATATACACAACCTGTTGACTTCATAATACGTCAAGTAAGATTAGTCATTTTCCTTTTTTATCTATCATTCCACGTGAGCGACTATAACATATTCTTATTTCAAACGTCATTGCAAACAAACATATAGATACCACGGCACGCAACAGTACGGAAATTCGACATAGTGTCTACATGTTATTGAATACTTTCAATATTCAACCGTCAGTCTACGTTTCTTGCACATTCCAGAACTATTTCAGATATATTTCGCATATCTGTACTATGCCTTTACCATTACTGCTATACTTCCTCACCCTACATTTGCCCCAATGATACAGACAGCTTGAGATACAGACTATTATAATATTAGACGTATTTTCGGGGTTTAATTTTGTGTCGTAATTGCGTCGCAGTGGATACTAATGTGAAGTCATACTTTATGCTTTTTTTATGCACATGAAAAATGTTGGATACTCCAGCTGGCTTACTGAATTGTTCATCTATATATCCGGTTAAGAAAAATTGAATGAAGTTGGTAAAGATGATAAAAATGATTATTAGTTCAGTTAACTGGTTAAATTTAAGCAAGGTATAACGATAATCACCGAACAAATTAATCATAATTGCTGATGTCACTACTTTGACTTTTTTCACCTTTTCATGAGACGATTTTGACACTTATCGTCGTAAATTCTTTTATATAACAATGACAATGACAATGACAATGAACTTTATTGCATATTCATGCCCAGCATGGGCTAAATGCATTAGGTAACATAAAGTAAAAGAAATGGAACATTGTGATATATTCCATCTAAATCTACAGAGTCTCTTCTCTCTTCTTGAAACATTTGTACACAAATTCACATAGTTTTCCAATTATATCGTCGTTTTTAGATGACATGATACATGTGAATAGCTCGTTATTTTTAAGATGCGTACATTTTTGTCTAGTTGTATGGGACTTACAAGGGATCTGCGCATGTCTGCGTATAGTGAGCATTCTAAGATAAAATGTATTTCATCTTCTATACGATCATTGTCACAGAAAGTACACATTCTGTTATTTGGTGGAGTCTGGTTGTACCTACCAACTTCAATTTGCAATGGATGATCGCTGATCCTTAGTTTAGTCATGGCTCGGCGATAGTTAGAATTTTGTATATCTAGATATAACATCATATAACATATATAACATATACATCTCTCATGGAGACTATTGATGATGGATTATTGGTGATTTTTTTTTTTTAGTGCTCTAGATATCCGTCTCTTTCTCCTTTTGCCAGAAACGTTCTTTTGATTGATCCAGATCAAATTGAGATCATGATACAAATTCCATTTCTTCATCAGCTATTGCATTAGTTTACTATAGAACCGTGTGGCGTCGCGGTGGCGTAGTGGCAGGGTGTTTGGCCCCAGAACCAAGAAGTACCGGGTTCGAATGCAGGGTTCCCTGATCTATCCCGTTGACGTTGCGCCCTTGGGAAAGGCACTTAACACGACTTTCCTCGCTTCACTCAGGTGAAAATGAGTACCTAGCTTTAGTTAGGGACGTCCCTCGGATAGGACCCGTGTTTGAGGAGAGCCACACCTTGAGCACGTAAAAGAACCCACCACACTTATCGAAAAGAGTAGGGTCCGTCCCGGTGTAATAAGTGGATCATACAAATCTGTCCGGATATGCAGCTTGTACTCTTCAGTACAAATCTGGTGTATTACGCCTTGAGGCGGTTTACAGGGTATGCAATACAAACAAACAAAACTAACTGTAAGTTTCACACAATCTGTTTAGGCAATGCGGCTACAAACCACCCAACTAAGTGACAACGCCGGTGGGCTGGGTTCGGCTATCCTGTACCAGTCCTTCTTTGTCTGCGTGACTGAAGATGTGGAGAAGGCGACCACATCTATTCAGTACGGCAAAACCCCTGACAATGAGGTGTGTTTATATATAAGTTATATCGTCTTTGGTGCTTTTACAAAGATTCTCTAATGTCCGTCGAGATAAGTATATGATGATTGTTTGTTTGTTGCTTTATCCAACTGATAATAGGAGCGACCGCATGTGTGGCTGAGTTTCACATTCCACGAGTCGGCGTCGCTTCGATACTATTCTTTCGGCAGTGGAGAGTCTCCAGTGAAGGTGATGGGACTGTCACTGCTTGACACGCCGGCGAAGGACTTCATCATCTGCCGACAAGGGACGGAGATGATCAACGGAGTCTGTCAGCAGAAATGCCACTCCGAGTGTGAAGGTGAGTTTTCTTAGTTCATATACCATTTAATTTCATATCAAGAAAGTTTTTTGTCCAAGAAACTTTACAAAGTTCACGCTAACCTTGGATATCATATGAATTTAGCCCAAACGCCAACGATGAGTGCAGTACCTATGCACGTATTGTATACCTGTGGCAGTATTGGGTACCCAATATGTTATAGATGCCTAAACTCTTCAAAATTTAATAGTTTGTTATTTTTTCTTCTTTTTTTAAGATCTTACCCAAATAAATCGAATAGGTTAGTTTTACTCGCGCTTAGAAATATAACGAAAGCACAGCGTAATCACCTTAAAGATGAACTCTTTATGAAATTCGATCATCATCATTCCCATCGCATGTCAGTGCTTTGTGCTGGGGTTGGCCATCACCGTCTTCCACCCTTAAAAAAACACAAATATTTTGCTGTCCGTTTCGCCCTATACCATCCGCAACTCATCTATGCGAACATGCATTTATGATCTCTAGTAAATATGCACGAGTTCAAATTTCATCTTTTTACACAGGTTGCCGCACAAGTGGATCGAACTCTCCGACTGACTGCGTCGCCTGCAAACATCTAAAGGTGTCCTACCCCTACAGAGAGGGGCAAACCGGTGATTTCGAGTGTGTCGTGCAGTGTCCGCAGCACATGCAGCCTGACACTGCTTCAAAAACATGTACATGTGAGTGATGCAATTTACAATATTATTGTCAGACTAAAGATTGGTGCTTTTGGCAGTCCGAGCAAATGTAGCGACACTCTGGACTTCATATAAAGTTTAGTTGAATGGTGTTCGCAGTATAGTAGTAGAAGTAGTCCTTGCACAAGCCAGAACTGGTCCCTTGCTTAGGGTTATACTGCCCTTCTTACGGGGTGTCAAACCCTTTCATTGGCTGTCATACAAGACGGGGATGCGCCAGTTTTCCATCCGGGTGATTTGGACCATCGCACAGAGGGGCATGCCCCCACTCTTTTTCGAAAGGTGTGGTGGGTTCTTTTACGTATTCACAGTATAGTGATCTATTATTTCTGCTAATGGTTTTGTGTAATGATGTTAATTACTTGTATTCTCTTTGATTAACCATGAGTCTATTAAAATCAGTATGATGCAGTTCTATAGGCTCTGAGGATCTGGGTAATTATTTGTAAATATGCAGTTATATAGGGCATATGAAGGAAGTAATTCATATACATATATATACAGTAGAAACCACTTAATTGCACCTCGGATAAACACACCTTCCGTTTAATTGCACAAAATCCCAAACCGGTTCCCATTCACTGCATTGTTAGTGACTCCGCATAACTGCACCGCGCATTGTCACCAATTTCGGATAACTGCACCATTTTTTTCCCCAAAATCCTCGACAAGTTAACTAAAAAGGTGCGCTAAAAATCGGCAAACGCGGTACAAATGAGCCGATACCTGCCGGTGTAAAGGCGCAATACCGCCAATATGTTTAAAACTATTTTTGAGTTACAAAAGAAGGCGGTCTCCATTGACAGTCACGTTGATTGGAATCGTATGGGAGGTCCCGGGCGGGTCCAGGGCGTGTCGGCACCATCAAGAGACGCACGCCTACCAAAGGCGGCATTGCGCTTTGGCAGACAGCATGCTGTACTCAATAAAGATTGGTCTCTACCTGTACTACTGTCTTATTACTGTGAATGCATTCAAGTTCGCGTGGATTTGATTTCGCGTTAAGGATGGCATGGGGTGTTGTCGGTGGTTTGAGGTTTGCGGCAGCGCTACATACTGCTGCCGATAATAAAAGACCGGCGTCTTTATGTAACGTTACATCTAGTCGGAAACAATAGAGGCTCGGCAAGGGCTTCAGACGTGTAGGCGAACATAATAGTCGCTTTTGGCGGTGCGGTGCTAACGTGATCATCTGGCTGAATCCACGTCCTTGAAACTTCCTGCATTCACCGGAACGAGCCTCTATACGCGGGTTAGGCTCTGCTACTGTATAAGGAGAATGATCTGTCCTTGATCTGAGTCATCTAACCATATCTGCCCACTAGATACACTGTACAATTCACTACCATGGTGCCGACAGTCAAATCTGTCCAGACATGAGACGGAGGAACTACACTGGGCTGAACCGTAATCAGTAACCAAGTTTTAGTTTGAATTGCTAGTTTCATTGCGGTACATGATGTACGTAAATCGACAACTGTACTCTACGTAATGTAACACAGAAACTGTTATCCCATGACGATGTTTCAGAATGCCTCCCATGTAACGTTACGTGTAGCTACTGAAAAACATCTGTGAGGAAGCAAAAAAATGTTAAGTTTAATCTGTACAGTATCATGGTAAACTTTACAAGATTTTTGTACAGTACATGTCCTTGAATACGTAAATAAAGTTAATAACTGTATAATTTCGTCTATTTTCTTTGTGCTAGTGTTTCTGTCTAACAATACACCCCCCCGCCCATGGTGGTTCGGTCCAGCTGGGCATTTCGCATAATTGCACCAGCCGGATAATTGCACCAAAAACGCTGACAAATGCGTGGTGCAGTTAAGCGGATTCTACTGTATATATATATATATATATATATATATATATATATATATATATATATATATATATATATATATATATATATATATATATATATATATATATATATATATATATATATATATATATATATAAGGGTGCATATGAATGTTACAGACGATTTATATGGCACTCTACACTGGAACCAGGTTTGCATCAACGGAAATGATATAATTCCGCTTCAAATAGTTTAGATGTTATTGTACATCTTCGACTCTTCCTGTGTAATCTGCGGGCACATTAGGGTCCTACTGAAAATAAATATTATGTTCTGAATGTGTCCATTTTTGGGTTTGCAGGTATAAAGAGGATGGAAGAAGTACGTCCTGATGGTGTAGTGGACTGTGTGACGGAGTGCCCTCTGACTGACTTTGACGATAACGACGTCTGCAAAAGTATGAGTACATAGTTCTGAACTTAAAAGAGTCTGTCGCTGGATATGACGAAATTAAATCTAAAGCCCTAAAGTTGGCCATTCCCTATCCTTACTCCTCTAACCCATATCCGTACACTGTCGCTACTAAATGGACAGGTAATCAACGGCATATTCCTCTCTTCCGCACATTATTAGCAGTCCTTCGTAAGATACAGATGTATCCCAATATGGAACAAAAATACAAAAACCTTCTATTTTCTTATGTTTAAATGTGCGCTGAAAACCCATCTCATATAAGCCATCCTAAGCCATCCTAAAATTTCATACCGATGATTATCTTATCATCCTTATTGTAACGTTATCATATCAATTTTAATCAAGCTTGATTAGTACAGAGAAGGAACCCCGCGCCTGTTTTATCTATTGTTTATCGTATTATGTATTATGTACTTCTTGTTGTGCAAATAGAATAAACACAAAAAATGTTGAAATATTTGGCCTGATACTGTAGTGGATTTTTTACAAAAACAAATAAGTATACATAAAGATGTATTCATTACAATTTATTAAAATATAAATCTCTCAGGAGATGAGTTGTATTAAACTTTGCAGAAGATCTAATTTCCCCAGAAATGATACAATTTATTTAAGAGCGTATGAACTGACAAATTTATCGTTATTTTGAACACACATTTGGCGATATATTGAGACTGGGTTTGGAAAGGTTTATTAAACCAAAAGAGGTGAATTTTCTCAAACATATTTGCATGAACTTCGTTACCATGGGGGCATAAAATGACATTTAGAGAAAGTCAACAAGATTGGTTGTTCTGGCTAGAGGCGCAATTAACAGAGAGACCCAAAAATCGTATGCAAAAAATTGAAATTGTACTATAAAAGCTCGTATTCTGTATTCTATGTCCCTTACACGGACCCGTAATTATTCATGTTGATGATGAACTTTTTATGTCAACAGAATGTAGCAGCTTCTGTGCAGACGTCAGTGACGAAGGGAAGAGGGTTTGTTCGGGACCGGCTTCAAAAGACTGCGAGACGTGCAAGTATCTACACAAAGGGCGCTGTGTGGAAGGATGCAGTCCTGGGCAGAAAGCTGTCCGAGGTTCGTTATGTTTATATACATAAGAAATTTGATGTTAAGGTCACACTCAGGTTCGGTATAATGCCACCAGTTTTAAAGAAGAAAAAAGACTGTTTTTAAGTGCGAAGACTTGATGCTTCGTTTACTACTTATAGTTGTCTGGTCATTGGTTCTAAGTTCCAACTATTGTGTAACATTCTCTTAACGCAACACAAAATTTTCCCGTCGTATAACTACTGAACGACGTGTGCTAGGACTACAAAACTTGGTGACATTTTCTAGAATTTAGTTGACAAAAATTTCATGATAATGATGCAAGTCTATGATTATTTGTTTTGCCATGACAACGGTTTTCTGACAGGCATATTTTACAATTTTCACTAATTTCGCTTAAACAATCAGGTTTCAAGATCTTCTTGCTAAACCACACTTATTTTCTTACTTTAACATCGTATTTATTTTATTGCGACATTCATGATCTATTTTCGAAATCTATGATAATTTGATGACGTCATTAGTCACAATCCAAGAGGGAGGATCATGAATGAATGAATAATTTTATTGCACAACAATTGTATCGGTGACCATGCATGTATGACAATTTACAGAAAACATAGGTAACAATCTTTTTCTATCTAGAGATATTTAGAACTAGATTGTTAGCTATGTTTTTCTGTAAATTGCCATACATTGATGTCATAAGCGAATGTATAATCAGGTTAATGTCACTCGAATTCTTCTATGATCGAGAATTTTGCAGTAAGCGGCGAAAGTGACAAGCTGCACGTGAAACAAGAAGTTCGCGTCCTCCCAGTGACGCATGATAGTCTAGTGGTCTGATCTGGGCTCAAAGTCTGCTTTATAATTACTCTCACCACAAAAGCAAGGCCACAAGTTCAAGTTTTCGTTGACGCTCTGATTTATTAGTTTAAGTTCACAGCAGATCACCGGCTATTGGAAACTAGTACGTCAATACACCGCGATACAAGGCAGAGGTACCAGACAAACGTACAATCTTGGCAGGAATGGTACCACATCAGGGCCGGATACGGAGAATTTGCATGTTGTTTGCACACAGACAAAAAGGTAGTGCCGGTCTGATATAATAGAACCGAAAATGCTGCTTGAGAATACGAGTTGCCGAGGTAGTAACGTTCTACTAAAACTAGAACATCTGCTACTCAGAAGTTATCACTAAGATTCACCCATCAGGGTACAAAGGGGCTGGTCTATTTGTTACAACCAGGTGGAATAAACTCACGGCGACGGAAGTAAACGCAGTGTTGAAAAATCTTCATCGGTTGCGGAGCTTACAATTGCCGTGTTTGTGAACGAGATAGTGCACATATGGGGGTTCACAGATATTTAATTTTGTGAGTGTTACAAGTGATCCACATAGGCTCACAACTCTGTTCCAATAGTCCCCATGCGTTTTTTTTTCGTTTTAGACGCACGCCCGTAGTCCACGGACTTCCGCTGATAAACGTCATACAAAAATGTACAAAGTAAACAGTAACTTATCAGAAAATAGTGCGTAATTCAAAAAAAACGTTAAAGACCCCAGTAAAACTATATAAAGGCTGGATAATGTAAACTATAGGCTTCAATGTGCTGCTGGCAGCCGTGCAGTGCACATCAGTGGAGGCCTGCCTGACACAGTTTACCGAGTACAAGTTACTCTTCAACTAGTACTTGTGTTTGAAATAACAACAGATATCAGAAATGAAAGTCTTGTTATTCATCAAGAAGGACACTTAGCCCAGAAATAAAATAATGACAACAATGGCGTGTGATTTAGTTTGAGACATTAGCTGGCAGTTCTGTGTACAGTTCTACAGAGCCCCAGTCTATACTGCTTTCTTACACTACAAGGTAGACACCAAAATTGCAAGTCATATTTCTAGACACACAACTACCAACGCTAATGTGGGGAAGACATTTTCAAATTGGAAACGGAGTTACAGTTAGATATTCTGACACTATTTTGACAGGGTTGATTTGAAAATTTGAACAAGGCTGATTTTTCAAAACCTGAAAGTTGTAGATAGTATTGTCTTGATTATTCAAGGGCTCTTATCTGATTGAAACCTCCTTGGATTATGTAACTTTCTTACAGTTATCTGAGCCATTCTGCATGGTTTGATAATGTTCCTATGAAAACCAGTACAGAAAATTGTTGAATTTCTTTACCAGTATTATGGTTATCTGTCCTGGCCCATTGTTCTGAGCTGGCAGACGCTCTTATCCTTTTATGAATGATGTGGTTATGGGGGTCTATCCACCATTCAAGCTGCTGGACAGGTCACAGTTGGAGCACTTCCTTTACGACTTGCCCCGGGTAAGGAATCCGGTGGTTTAAGCCGGCAAGAGTTTGAAATGCATGCTAGATAGATAGAGAGCATTACAATTACTTCAAGGTGCATGTTAAGAATTAGATCCTAAGAATTGTCTTTTTTTACATTTTTACAAAGGAAACGGGTCTTTTACCTGCCACCAGTGCCAGTCCGGCCATGAGTGTAAGCTGGGTGACGAGAAGGAAGACATCTGTCCAGCGGGAACGGCCAGTAACGACAACAGGACGACGTGCGAGCCGTGTCCAGCAGGAGAGTTTAGCGACACTCCGGGGGCGGCGTCCTGTCAGAAGTGTACAGCCGGGAAGTACAGCATAGGCGGGGGGTCCACAAGCTGTTCAGACTGTCCATCTGGCAAATACAGCGAGTTGGCAGGATCCACGGGTTGTACCATTTGTCCAGCCGGACAATACAGCAACACAATGGCGGCCAATAGCTGTAGCCTCTGTCCTGCCGGAAAATACAGCAGCTCAGCAGGGTCCACGGGTTGCAGTGCCTGTCCTGCCGGAAAATACAGCAGCTCAGCAGGGTCCACGGGTTGCAGTGCCTGTCCTGCCGGAAAATACAGCAGCTCAGCAGGGTCCACGGGTTGCAGTGCCTGTCCTGCCGGAAAATACAGCAGCTCAGCAGGGTCCACGGGTTGCAGTGCCTGTCCTGCCGGAAAATACAGCAGCACGACAGGGTCAGCGGGATGTATGTCCTGTCGATATGGATACACCACTAGCGGCCGGAGTGGCCAGTCTACGTGCAGCACAGGTTTGTTTTACTAATGTCGAAATTTTAGAGTTGAGTAAAAAGTTACTATCAACCATAATGATACAGTATTTTTCCACATGACATCAGCAGTTTACCCCTTTTTTTCAAATAGACGAACATTGATAAAACATTTACATCCCTCTTAAATTTCACAACAACCTTATACATTGCTTGAAAACGAATTTTGCTGTATTTGTGATGCTTAAAAGAAGGTTTGGAATAAGTTCCATGTCACAATATCGTCTTCAAAAACATACCTTGATATGGCAAAATACGATACGATATACGTATTTTTTTTCATTAAAACGATATCATTTTATGTCAACGATATCGTCTCGGGACTAAAAGATCGTTTTAATGCTTGCTTCCTACGCAATTAAATCCAATTTGCTAAGATATCATTATGAAACATACCTTACATTATCGTCAAAAGGTATACGTTATCGCAATTCACACGACTTTTTCATATGGTATCGTTTAATCGACTCTCTGAAATGTACGTTATTTATTGAAGTATCGTATCATTAAAGGTTCGTTCAATAGCGTATGGAAGCATATGATGTACGTATTTTTACTACAAAAACTATATCGTTTTATGGCATCGTTACTGTGTCAAAAGTTTGCAATCAAGATACGTACCTTAAACTAGCAATATACGTATTTTGTGCCTACGATATCGTCTCTGAACAACATAAAATATCGCTGTATTCCGTTACACACAACAAAACTACTTTGCTAAGATATCGTTATAAAAGTAACTTACATTATCGTCAGCAGGCATACAATATTGCAATCCTGACGATTTCGTTAATTCGGTATCGTTGAATCGATTCTCTGCTTGATGCTAGAATGTGCATTCTTAATTCAAATATCGTATTATCAAACGCATATTTAAGTAGCGTAAGGATGTATAGTATAAGAATCTCAAACGATAGGCTTGCGGCACGGTCAAGAAATTAGAACGACCATTTGGAAATGGTTTCTTAGCTTAACGGTTCTGCGTCCTCTTCCCCGGCCAGAAATAACCCAGGATCCGTCATGGGCCGTGGGCTCCGCCGGCATACCGTATGTCAACAACGGAGTGACATATGATGCCGCAAAAGCCTTGGATGGCAACACTGCGACCAACTGGAATCCATTCGGTGGGCTGAGGAAGAACTACAACAACTGGTACATCGTACTGGACCTGCGGGCGCCCAAAACCGTGACCCGCATCGCAGTGAACAACTTTGGAGACGTTACCCATGATGTGTTAGCCTTCAAGTTACTAAGTTCACGGATTGGAAGTCCGTACGCATGGAATCACGTCGTGTCCGTTACTAACGTGCAGGCAGGGACGGACCGCAGCCAGTATTTCGGCAGTTTCCAGGCAACATCGCGGTACTGGATGTTCGTGGTCACGCAGACCTACTCGGGCTATCAGCCATATCTCAAAGAACTAAAGCTCTACGGAAGGTGGTAAGGTAAGTTGACATGTCACTCTTATTTCGTATATTATGGAATTATCGATACTAGGAAGGGTCACAGAAAATAGTCGCATATATGAAGCTTTGAAGTATGAAGTACTGGTTTGAACGCCACACATTTCATATCACACGTGACGCGATTTAAGCAAAAGGATGTTTACGATATCGCAAAGATAGTGGTGGGTTCTTTGTAAAGTTAGTTTCTTAAAACTCGGTTCGACCGACACTTTGTTTGCTTGTATGGTATCCCCAATCTGATGTCTGGCATCTAATCTACCGTGGATTGGCCAGGTTCCCTTCGGGGTTGAGGGTGCTTATTTCTGCGGGTATGATTTTGGCGCCCGGTAGGAGATTAACAATCGTCGTGGCAGACTACCACAGCAAACTTACTACATGGTGCCAAATATATCTCAGCGAAAAACGCCTTCCGCCCTGTAGAGCGCCCGGCCTATCACGCCCGGCCTAACGACAATCTTGACCGGATTCCAGGTTAGGTGGGCCCGGAGTTGGAGTTATCTGGACATGTACTCGATGTAACGTTCGTACACATTATACGCTAAGGCATGTTGGAATTTGGCGTGTAACGGAACATGAGATATGAACCACCACTACAGTCAGCGTCTTGAATACGTTTACATATCGGTTTACGTCCAGATGAACACAATTAAAATTGTGAAACATCAAGAGCAACACCAATATCCGTTCCGGTACAGTAGCATATGCCACCAATGCTTTGAAAAAAGGAATATCCTGCACATTCAATTTTTTTCCACTGCTGACTGGATCAACCTTCCAACAGTGCATTTTTCACGATCCTGTCAGCAGTGCACATTTTTCGACTGCTGACAGGACGATCCTGCCATTAACCGCAGGCCTACCAAGATATCGTAAATTGAAGAACTGCCGTGATACTATCCAACCAAAATATCGTAATTCGTGCATGAGAACGGTAAAAAATCGTCTCTTTTGACAGGATCATCCTGTCAGCAATAGATAGATTTTTTTTACCGTTGACAGGATCATCCTGACAAAGCTTAACTCTGAATCATTGCTATCATCATTCACACCATTAAAGGTTTGTAAGGCATTATCAATCTGAATGGAGACTTTTTTAACTTGAAAGTGCAAACTATTTCTACAGAAGTAATAATATAATATCTCCTATTTATTTATGTGTCATATGGTGTTATGATGTGTAAAAAAAGGAAGTATTGGTACTTTCCAAAGAGCAAATATTTCAATGTATCTATCAAATCATTACATACGTTTTTGAGTTCCAATTGCAAAATCCTCATCAAAATACATTTTCACCAACTGAAATAATATTCATTGCTTTCAGGTTGAGACTACTGGACAGATACCACCGAGACTGTTGTGGAAGTGGTGCTGTTGCTTTGCAAAGGTTTATAAATTGCATCTTATCTTTGACTAGTACCTGCTTAATCAGCCATATATTATTCAAGATGCCATTCCACAAGCTTCAGAATCTGTAAATGACAATTTTCGCCTTTGTTTGATGCTAATTTCAAAGTTCACCACGCGCTCTTTTAGGGTCATTCAGGCTGTGTTAAGTGAACCCTCTAGACATTTTATAAAGAATTTCTGATGCCCTGGAAGATGACTTCTTGAAACTCTTCATTCTTTGCTGAAAATCCAAAAATTCTACTTCTTATGTCATGGTAGTATGTAAAATTTAGAAACTGTCTCTTTGCATCTTTGAAATTCTTCAAACAATATTATTTCATTATCAAGTATCTAGATACAGGCCACAATGGCATTACGATGATATTCATTCAAATTTGGCGTAGTGAAAAGATTTAAACACTCTAAAATAATAAAAAAAGCTAGATTTGGATCGATAGTTTTGTTATCAATAGATAACAGTGTATTCATATTTTCTTATCTTTATTCATGGTTACTTAGGAAAGGTAGGGTATGCACAGGATACTACATGGAAAATACAGTTCACTGAACAATACAAGACTTACAACTGTACAGAATTAAAGAGCGTCTCATCTTAACTGCAACGTAAATAGGATAAGTTGCAGTTAAAAAAACACTATTCAACAGCGATGACATTCATAACATCATGATGCTTCATTTTAATTGTTTCAATTTTTGAAATACGAATTTTAAAACATGTAACAAATCACATGTTTTTTTAATCAAAATTCAAACAGCAAGTGCATGGGTGCCATCTTTTGTAAATCAAACCGTAACATCAAAGCACGATAGAAAGCACGATAGAAGAGAAATTAAAATCTAACCAATGGCATCTTACAATACAGAATGCTTGTTCACCACATGTGTCGTCTAAGGCAACCTTTTCAAAAACGCCCTGCTCATCTAGCTGTAATACAGCGGCATAGGAGCCCAACAGAGTTTGGGTTTAAAAATAACAAAGAAAAATTCTAAAATGAAGAATTTTGAGGTGGATTTTTGTTGGTTAAGTCTTGTGGGCATATGTTGCATGTCCACCCTTACCAAATTTCTAGTCAGGCCAAAATGTACATTTTTTCAAATCTAAAATTTTCTATAAAAAACAAATCTCACTGAATTTTTTTCGTAAAAAAAATGAATTGAATTTCTGCATGTGAGCATATACCCTAGGCGCCACCATATCAAAGTTCAAGAAAATCAATTTGTTACAGGTCGTTTTACAGGAGTACATGAGGCAAACATTTGACCTCATTACATTTTGTTCAGAAAATGGAAAAAGAAACATTAATAGAATGAAGAAAACAAACCTCACAACATATATGCGTTTTCTACTCATCAACGGTATTTCTGACCATTTGACCTAAAAATGAAAGAAGCTAAATCTTTTTTTACAAGACAGAATTTTTTTCCACACCAATCTCATAACAAGTTAAACGATCAATGTCCATCGATGCGACCCTCTGTAAGATTTAAGGATTTCTTTTTTTTCAAGTATATACCCATATATCCATAAGAAACGGTAAGTAAGAGTAAGACCCCAGGTTTGTACAGTTGAATGTCTTTACACGACTGAAGAAGAAAATGTGTATGCGGTCACCTTTAACATACACTGTGGACATTGACTCGTAGTTAACACCTACTATGGAGTTCGAAAGAAGATCTGATGTAACACCTATGTATAAGAAGACAGCTTGATGTAAAGTTATAAGATTTACTCAGCTTGTAACTGAAAGATCATTAACTGTACT
Source organism: Branchiostoma lanceolatum (assembly GCF_035083965.1). NCBI lineage: Eukaryota > Metazoa > Chordata > Leptocardii > Amphioxiformes > Branchiostomatidae > Branchiostoma > Branchiostoma lanceolatum. Next base: position 12,403,554 of record NC_089736.1, read on the forward strand.
TCAATGATGTCGGCAGATTTGGAACGCCATATGCATGTTGTTCTTACATGTAGATAGAAGTCTAACGGTTTTTAAGACACCCGTAACCGTCGATTTTTCAATACGTTGTGAAGCGGTGACAACCTCAAAGTGCATGAGTCATTTACTATCATGTGACCCGATATATGCATTAACGGGAAAAGACTGACTAAAAAAAATAGTTACGACCATGAAACGGTTTGTAAAGCAATGCATTGCCTATGGAATAATGTAGAACACTGTGCCATCTGCCGTCCGTCATTTAGACCTGGCGATATTATCAAACATTGTGTGTCTGTGTGTGTTTGCTTATCATACATTAAAACTAGCTGCTTGCAGTTTAATATGCATCTGTGATTTCTTTTGTCATGTGTCAATAGACAGAATAGTTGGTCCATAAATGCATACGTTGATATCTAATCTAGGGATCTGATGATGTAGCTTTTGTAATTTAAAAAAAAAATCCAAGTCACCGCGATGTTTTTTCTATAATATTTTCGAACCATTGTCAAATGAATACAATTTTTTTTCGGAACAGTTAAACATGTTTCAAAAGAAAGTAAATGCGGGAGTACCAAGGTTTAGACATTGTTCTGATAATTTGAAAAATTTTCTTAAGTGTCCATCAAAAGAGATATTTTTTTCGAATAAATTTCAAATATAGATTGGGTTGTTTCAAATCTGAAAATATTTAGAAAAGAAGGGTCATTTGCCGAAAACCCTACAAAGGCCTATTATGGGTCAGTAGAAGGACCGCCGACAGCGCGGCAAGTCACTGTGGCGTGACACCGTCTATTGTCACCAGGTCAGTGATTTAAGTTCCCGGTAATTCAGAGAATGAAAAAAAATCTGCACAGAAAAAAAACGCACAAAATAGGCCACAAAACGTTTTAAACGTACAGAAACCGGTAGAAGCAAAAAAGAAAGACGTAATCATCAAGAGCAAATTAAAATTAAACTTTGCCAAAACGTCCAAAGGGTTTCACATCTGTTTATTGGAAAAGTTCGGCGGCAGTCGAAGGGAGGTTCTTTGGCATGTAATACACTGTGCTTTTTCCACCGTATTGGTAAATTTTCAATTAAAAAGCATTAAATCAATACATGATTAGGATCTATATTACCGGTACCAACAACGTCAAGAAAAAGCTGGAGGAAGACACCGTAGAAAATAACTTCTGTAGCCAATTCCGCTGCTGTTGTTGATTCCTACAAAGGCGGCCTGAACCCTGCTTGGGAGAGTCTATTCTGTGCGTAGGGGTAATGTGTCTTAGAAATACTTCAAACCATTTCAATAATGGTTTATTTGATTCAGTTAAAAATACTATGATAGCAAGTTCCTCGTTATCCTCCTATTTAAAACGGACCAGTCCAAAAAGACATACACTGGAAATGGACTTTTGTATAATCAAACCAGTACAAAATCAAATTTTAATAAATGCCACCCCCATGCAAGTGGCACCTTGACTTAAAAAGGACCAGTCCAAAAACACACCCAGTCAGAAATGGACTTTTGCATAATCTAACCAGTCAAATTTCAATAAACAATGTCCCCCCGTGCAAGAATTGACTCTTCCAGCGGCACCTCCATGTAAACTGGGCCAGTCTAAAAACACTTCCACTAAAAAAATGGAACTATTTGAATAATCACCCCAGTCCAAAATTGAATTTGAAAAATGTGCCCCCTCCATGTTACTGTAAGACTGGACTCTTCAGTAATATACATTTTTGGTTTAGAAATAATGGAAAACTATACTTGTTTGAATTATCATTCTAAAGGCTGAATGGGATTCGGCGGATTGCGTAGGTTTATTTGAGACAATAGTTTACGTACGCGGTCGAATTAAAACATTAACATATCATGTTGAATATATGTTTTGACGTCACACTTAGATTGAAAATATCACTTTCATTAGAAACATCGCATCGCTTTCGCTGTTTGAAATAGTTTCAGTATAAAACCTATATAAATTGCACAATATGTGACATGTTAACATGTTTCAACATTTTTTATTAAGATGAATTGAGATGGATGACGACAACTTTCATGGACAGAGCGAGACAAGAAAAAGTAATTTTAACAAGAGCGAAATCAAAAATTTCTATAGAAAAATAATACAGAACTATACCCGTGCAGGGGGCTATTTTGCCCCGCAGTCCGACCCGGTAATGAACGGGCCTGCAGCAGAACTGTGTAAAAAATAAAACAACTCAAAACGGGGTGGATAAAACTCCGAACAGCAGAATAGATCTCCGATACATTCCACCAAAGTATTCTCCCTATCAATTAAATTCACACTTTCCTTTAATCCAGAAGTAGCACATATCAAATGTTGTAGACAGATACATTTCAGACACCAAGGATTAAATCTTGAGAATGTCAAAATCCAATATCATGATCCAGATGGAGAATGACTAATCTCCAAATATACCATCTAAAATATGACTACTGAAGGGCTTGCACAATAAGACACAGGACAGATTGTTGAAATTTCACGAACAGACTGCATTTTCAAACATCAACAACCACTGAGTGAGGTCAAGACGTTTTTCGAAGTTCAGCAACCGTATCATGTGTGGTGTTGCACTTGAGTGATATCTTTCAGTTGTGAACGTTGTTCAATTTGTCTCATGAGCTGATGACCGGCGCGGGTCTTTCTGCCACTTATTTCCTCTCGTGAAGGTGGTAGGAATCTTACAGTAATTGACTAACACTGAAAAGGTAGCAAATGCAGCATATTTCCCTCATACCCCTCCCCATTTAAAAATGGACTGGTTCAAAGCCACACCTCAGCAAATTGAAATATTCAAAATAAACTTCTACCAAAAAGTCACCTGATGAAAAGTCATCCCATTCCATTATTGAGCGTTCCCAATTTTACCACCTATGTAGAATGGAGTCTTCCACAGGAAACTTCATGCATATTGGACCTTTCCCAAGACACTTCCTCTGAAAGAAATGGAAAACCACAGTCCAAAATTGAATTTAGAAAAAAAAAGAAAAAAAAATAGTCCATCCATGCATGAATAGAATCTTCTAATTGGACCTCCAAAAAAATGGACCAGTTGGAAAGCACGTCCGTTCAAACAAATGGATTTTTGAATAATCATCCCAGTCCAACTTGAATTTCAAAAATATGTCCCCCTATGTAAAATGGACCCGTCCAAAAAGACATACACTCAAAAAATTAACTTTTGTATAATCAAACCAGTACAAATCGCCTTGACTGAAAATGGACCAGTCCAACAACAAATCCAGTAAAAATGGACTTCTGTGTAATCAAACCAGTCAAATTTCAATTAAAAAATGTTCCCCTGTGCAAGAATTGACTCTTCCAGCGGCACCCCCATGTAAACTGAGCCAGTATGAAAACACTTCCACTAAAAAATGGACCTTTTGGAGTAATCACCCCAGTCCATAATTGCATTTAAAAAAATGTACCCCCCCCCCATGTAACTGTAAGGATGGACTCCAGGAAAATACATTTTGGTTCAGGAATAACGAAAAACTATACTTGTTTGAGCTATCATTTTAAGGTTGAATGCATGGGATGATTTTTTGTTGTGTGATTGGGTGCCCAAATAATTGAATTATTTGATAATATACCTAGTGGTGAATGATGGGGATTTTACCCTAGCAGCGTTTGCAAGTTAAGCAAATGTGGACAGTATCAGACATAAATCATGCAAATAAGGCCCCCATTTATATAATTTATGTGGAAAGCCTAAAATAGCCTTCTTTGCAAAGATAGGACTTTCATACTTGTATAATTCGGCTAGAGAAGATGACCAACTGACAATTCATACAAATAAGGTTCTTATTTGCTTAATAAATTGGGAATATTTATGATATGCCAATCGAAAAGGCGAAGGTATGAGGTCGTGGAACCTGTCTGTTTTGGTTGCCATGGCAAAAAATTGACATCATTAACTGCGTTTAGCGGCTGTTATGTAGGTATGTAGGGGTGAAATAAGAGATGAAAACATCAACACCAAAACCCTCCTCAGTCCTTGCGTGTTAAATATTATTACAACTCAAATAGTACTATAGGGCATCTATTATAAACGCCTGGCAGAATGTAAAGAGAGAGTCATGAGTTAGCAAGTTTTGTCGCAAAACAAGTGTGGTCACCAGCATACCACTTGAAGCAAGCCCACCAGTAAGACCTATTCAATCGTCTGTGATAGTTCTACTTAGGAGAATCAGACATGGCTTCCTGCTCGTTGTTGCTGGTTGCGGTGCTTGTCGTTGCGGTGATGACGCTGACAAGCTACATCGAGAACGTCACTACTGGGCAGGTTAGCGTATTTCTTTAATTTGCATACAGCAATTGTTACGACTTGTGTTGTGTACTAGTTGGAAGCTCTACATCTTAAATTGTTCCTGGGTTTGCAGCAAAAGTGGACTGAAACAAGAATTGAAGCTGCAAACGTGACATCATAGCCATTATTTATGAGTTATATTTCTGTATTAAAAAAGGGCCAAAAAATGACAGCCTAGTACCACTATAAAAGTCCCAAATTGCCACTTATTAGCCTTGTAAAAGGTAATTAAACACGTTAACATGCAGGCTAGAGGAGCAGTTTGCAAGTGGGTTTACGTTCATATGAACGTTCACATGTATGTTTATTTCGATCAAATGTATTTCTAGATAAACACCGCGGTGGAGAAAGGCTTGAAGCCAAAGTTAGAAAGCCCCCTTCTACTGGCGATGGAAACTTGCAATGAAGCAGATGCTATGACGTGTGTTATGAAAGACGCCGCCCAGCGGCTGGAAGAAGATGTGCAGCAAACCATAAAATTGCACCATGAAATGCTCAAGGCTGAATTTTTGCAAGATCGTTGATATAGAAGGTAAACAAATTGGCAAAGTGCAAAATTGTTCATGAAAGCTTTCGACATGTAGCATGGAATAAGAAACACATTCCATACATGTATTTTACACGGCTCTTCAAGTGAATTGAAGAAGAAGAAACGTTGATATTTTCAACAACATCGATAAACATTGTACATGTATCTCTCTCTCTCTCTCTCTCTCTCTCTTTCTATATATATATATATATATATATATATATATATATATATATATATATATATATATGTATATATTTCAGGCATGGAATACTTCACAAGACTGAAGTATTCCATGCACGAAAATTACAATTTTAGTCAGGAAATTATACAGCCAAATTCCTTTTACAACTGTATATATATAGAATACAGTAAGTGTGGCAACATTCTGGTCGTAGATCAATAATGAGGTTTGTTATTATAAAAGATGATAACCTCAATAAGGAGGTGCATCATTCCCATACTGGATATAAGCAGGCGTTGGTGGTGTAATGGTCAGCATTGTTGCCTTCCAAGCAGTAGATCCGGGTTCGATTCCCGGCCAACGCAGCGGAATGTTTTGCTTTTTGTGTCCTTTCCGTTTAAAGCAAGACCGTACTAATTTCTTATGGAGATTGTAAAGCATTGCATTATCTCCCTCCATAATATGACTGGATACCAAAGCGTCTTCTTTATAATAACGTTGGACTAAACGTTAAAAACTTTATAACAAATAATAGAACTGACGAATGCACTGTTGTTTTTACATTTTATTACGTAATGCTAATAAGATGTTAATGTGTTTCAGTCATTTGTACTTAAATTATGTGCTTGTTTGACACTTCCAAAAGCTACTACAAGGTGTGCGAGCTCTTCCAACGGAACGCTTACATCATAGATCATTTCACATTGCTGTTAATGTTGTTCTGTTCATATATCTACATTAGATTGTACGAACGTACTACATGTAATCGAATTACAATCTTTTCACCTTACATTGCACCTTCACTGAATGAATACGTACAATAAGCAAACTGTGCATGTAGCAACAGAGTGAGTCTGAAAACTTTGGATATGATATAGTGACCTTGCCATACCTTGCCATAAGCTTTGGTAAATAGACAATTAAATGTGGCCTTTTTAAAAAGATTTTCTAAACCAATTAAAATGATATCAAAATAACAAACAAAGCCGCACAAGCAAGGTATGTAAATGTAAGTAAATACATGTATATATGAAATCCCATGCAACATCAACCCACAAGAAATCCAAAAACTAAAACTGGTAGTTTTAAGGTATATTGAACACATGGAAGTTGTTGCTACTACGCAACTTCTAAGTTTAAAGTTTGTTCATCTCCATATCAAGCTTTACATCAACATTTATACTCGTAATATTCTGTTCTTATGTTGGGAAGTTTCCCCGAAAGCCACAACGATTCTTTTTTACATTTTTCCTTGTTTCAGATTCTGAGAAGCTTGACCTGGTGTTATAAAATCAGATAGCATCTTCCCACATGTACCAGTGGGCCATGACTATCACTGCACACACTTTGGTAAAAATTGTAAAAACCTTGTCTTGATTTGAGACATGATATGATAATAAACTTTTTCATACAAAGTGTCCAAATTAAGTACAAAAGACCAGACTAAACTACAGCTACATTGATTTTATTTTGAAATTAAGAAATGGCCACGCTAGCCAGATAACATAAAAAATAAACACTGTTCTGTCAACTCTTAAAACAAATTCGCCGGGAACCTTTAAGTTAAACCAGCAAGTAAAAAAAAACGAAAATCTAAAGAGATCTACTAATTCAGTATCAGTAATTCCTGGCGTAAACACGCATCAGATATCCAGGGGTTCAAGATATTCTTTGGAATCATCGACTCGATAGCACCGCTTAGCTTTTTCATTGAGGCGGTTTTAGGGAATCATGGGGGTTTATGTTATGAAATTCCATGCTACAACAAGCCATCAACGTGATATCGGTATTTTTAACATAAACTACTGAACACATGATCCCACTCGCACTGGTGAACAAAACATGGTCATTTTATAGGGCTTATACACTGACAGGTACATATTTATTTGGCAAAGATAATTCTGTGGTTTACCCCCACAAAAAAAACTAAACACAGTCCCAGTACAGTGTCGTTTACTATGGCAGTATTAATTCCAACTTTGTAAAATACGCATGTCAAAATATGGATATGGTTTATCTAACCACAGAAATCACAAAATTTGGGCAATCATAAGAGCCTGACCCCCTGTACATACGCCTTGGAGTTTGTAAATGTTCTAATGGGACTGGTCCATTTTTGCAATGGGGGTGATTTGGGAATAGTCTTTATCTGCGTGGAGAATAGATTTGGGGTTCAGATATTCACTTCAATGTCTTCTTACCTCAAAGTAGTTATACGTTAAGGCATAAATAATGTTTGCAAGCAAACCTTCATACTAGTTTAGTACATAGATGTATGCATGGTACAAACTTCAGGAGGTATGTACAGGGGGGTTAATATTGAAAAAATTACAAAATGTTTACATTTTTGTATTCAGAACCGCCCCCATATTTCTAGGTGCATATTTTAGCAAAAACTGCACTTTTGTGAAGTAGTGCCTCTTCCTACTTTTACCACGGAAATCTGGTCGTAAAAAGCTTGACAGATGTACATAATAGCAGGCCAACAAACATTACCAGTAGTTATAACATTAACTTAACACACGATTCAGCTCGTACTATTGAGCAGAATATCAGCATTCTATTATCTTGTAACATGTATACTCGGCAAAAACAATTCCTTTGCTTTACTTCCCCTAGGGAGAGAAAACGCCTTTGCTTTTCCGTGGTATTTTAGAGTGAGGAGCTTGGCAGATGTACCTGTTGTTGTAGGAGCATGAGGTATCGTCCCACATAGGAGTACCAGTTGTTGCCCAGTACTGCGCACAGATGTATCTAGCAACCAACCATGATGTCTCTGGCTGTCCTGGAGCCCATCCCTAACCCAAAACAATAATTTTGTTTTAATTTTCAACAGCGTAAGACCCTAAATGATAAAAGGGAAAATAGCGATGTCTGTAATTTAAAGAGGGCGATGTATAAAGTTTTAAGAAGATGGTGTTTGCAGTTAGCTATAGGAAACACTGATTGTATCTTTCCTCTCAACGACTCTTAACCAGCCTCATACTGAGAATGTTACTGTACCTTGTAGTCGGTAAGGCTGGATTCATCTTCCCATTTCCAGGCTATGTGTCTCCTCTTCAAACCAATCCAGTAGGTAAAATCCTTTCCAGACTTGCTGATCAGGTTTCTAAGAGCGACGTCCAACGTCTTCGTCTTGGGCATGGCAAGCGTGGCTCCCTCTTTTTTACAGGCTCTCTTGGCGTCATTGTAGTTCTTTTCGTCAAAATGAACCCGGATGCAGGTTTGGGCAAGTACTAGTAGTTGGTAGCCATTTCTACACACAACTGACACAGTCACATAAGACTTTTGATCATTTTTTATTGATTTAATCTATTCTTATTGAATTTATGTATCTGTATTGTATAGCCAGAGTGGTAGTGTCATCAGGAAAAATTGACAGATTTTAGAAAAGTTCCAATAACATATCTTTTTAGAGATATAAAAAAAGGAGCTATGTCCAGTATCAGGGTGAAGTGCACGAAGTTAGGGTGTACGAAGTTGTACGAAGTTGTACGAAGTTGTACGAAGTTAAAGCCGTTTCCTACTGGCTTTGAGGCTATATCGGGAGTCACAGATGACGTCAAATCGTTTATTGGATGACGTAATCTAACTTCGTACAGTAGGCAGGGTAGGGTGTCAAGTGTACGAAGTTGTCCGAAGTTGTGCAAAGTTACGTGACGTCATCTAACTTCGTACAGTAGGCAGGGTAGGGTGGCAAGTGTACGAAGTTGTCCGAAGTTGTGCAAAGTAACGTGACGTCAGCAAACTTCGTACAGTAGGCAGGGTAGGGTGGCATGTGTACGAAGTTGTCCGAAGTTGTGCAAAGTTATGTGACGTCATCTAACTTCGTACAGTAGGCAGGGTAGGGTGGAAAATGTACGAAGTTGTCCGAAGTTGTGCAAAGTTACGTGACGTCATCTAACTTCGTACAGTAGGCAGGGTAGGGTGGAAAATGTCCGAAGTTGTCCGAAGTTGTGCAAAGTTACGTGACGTCATCTAACTTCGTACAGTAGGCAGGGTAGGGTGGAAAATGTACGAAGTTGTCCGAAGTTGTGCAAAGTTACGTGACGTCATTTAACTTCGTACAGTAGGCAGGGTAGGGTGGCATGTGTACGAAGTTGTCCGAAGTTGTGCAAAGTAACGTGACGTCAGCAAACTGCGTACAGTAGGCAGGGTAGGGCGGCATGTGTACGAAGTTGTCCAAAGTTACTTAATACATAGTAAAAACTTATATATATGTAAATATGATACACACCACTCACGCATATAAACAAATAAAATATAGATGCACATAAATCATCACAAAAACAATGTTCATGCATTGTAAAAAATTCATTTATTTTAGTTTAGTTAGTTTTATTTAAGTCTTTTAGTCTTTTATTTCTCCTCCTAAAGTTCGCTAAAACAATGCACACAAAATAATTTAAGTTCACTCTTACTATTATACTTCCATTTTTTACGTCACTTCTAAATACAAGTACCTGAAAACATCTCCCATATCTATTTAAAAACTACATGTATTGCATTCTTCTTTCACTACTTTGTATCATAACTTCGGACAACTTCGTACACCACCCGGCTGACTGTCCAAAGTTAGGATGACGTCATAACTTCGGACAACTTCGGACAACTTCGTACACCACCCGGCTGACTGTCCAAAGTTAGGATGACGTCATGGTTAGGGTGACGTCATAACTTCGGACAATTTCGTACAACTTCGTACACCACCCGGCTGACTGTCCAAAGTTAGGATGACGTCATAACTTAGGACAACTTCGGACAACTTCGGACAACTTCGGACATCTAACTTAACTTAGGACAACTTCGTGCATTTCACCCTGATACTGGACATGGGTGAAAAAAAGCATTTCTAAATCAATTATTAAAAGATGAAACATCTTAAAAGATGTTTTCGTTGGTAGCTAACAGTCGAAATGTGCTATCAAGTGATTTTGAGCACCCACTAATAACCATTCTATCACACAACATGAAAAAAAAATCAAATCAACATAGGAAGATATCATTGAAACTTAAATGTAAAAAATGTGGACAGTTGCATTATCATCATTTATCATCATTTATCATCATTTATCATTATCATTATTATGACGTAGGTACAAGAGAAAATGTCACCACAAGTGGACTAAGAATGACGCATCTCTATCGTAGCTGCCTTTCATTTCCTTTTTTTCTTTTGGGAATTACAAAAGTAATGTTGTAGTAGTTCCTATAAAAGGTTTGCGGAAGCCAGGATCAAATATGGGTCTAACGGGATGCACTCTTCTTTTTTTGGAGCTCTACTGTAATGCTTTAAAAAGTTTTGGTATAGAATAGGATTTAAAAGTCCGCTTGCGGATTTTGTATTTCCTACTAATAGGCAAAATAATCGATTCCCAAACAAGCATTCCTGTTACATAGCAAGAATTCCTGTTACATAGCAGTCCCAACGTTATGTGCTGTGATTGGTGGCATATGGGAACAGACTGACAATTTGCTCTGTTATTATAGCTTATGTCATTAAATCAGTGACATTTCAATGGTAATGACGAAAGGTGTTTAATGTGACCTGAAATGTACCCACTAACTACTGTAAATGCAGAAATTTTCGCACTGGTTTTATATTCGTTGTTTTCGCGGTGACCGTTTCACCGCGAACTTAAAACCACCGCGAACGTTTTTTTCCAAAACTGTAGCAGTATTTGACTATAGCACTGCCGCAAACTTAAAACTACCGCGAACACTCCATTTTCGCCGTAGCGCGAAATAAAAACCACGCAAACTTAAAAGCATTTACAGATTAGCTGGTTTATCATGGAACTAATAAACATTACATCAATAAAAGGCTCAATTTTGAAATTGATAACTAAACCTGAAAATATTTTATTCCACAAATTTGTCAGCAAACTAGCATTGCATGCATTGGTTGTTACAGATTTGAAGTTTTAGCATTTACACTGGATTTAAATCTAGATTTTCGTCAGAAATTACCTCTGCATGTAGGTGATCCTCCGCTCCAAGTCCCACCAGACTGACAGGTAAGAGTAGAAGTACCGACCAGCTTGTATCCTGGGTCACACGTGAAGGTGTCCACGTCTCTGTAGGAGTTGGAGCCAGTCACGGCACCATTTGGTGGGGGTGTCAGATTGGTACAGCGCACAGCTGTACATGGTAACAAACATGACATCCTCGAGTTATAAAACATTTCAAATACATTGATGCCATTTCTTAGCTTTGTACAAGTTCAGTTTAGTTTGAAGTGCTCAATCATAGATGAATACGTTGATGAAGGTAATGAATTGAATCCAAGTAATAAGATATACCAAAAATAGTTACTCAAGCAACTGGATAAGATTTTGAAATTTTTATCCAGTTGATTGAGTAACTATTTTTGGTGCATAGATGAATAAAAAGTCGAAGTCTGGTCGATGGAATTCAAAGGCCAAACAACGCGTAGAGAAAGCATCCCCAGGGACAACACGGTACAACTTCGGCATTCTCTTTTAACATAACATCCAGGTATCAATATTTAACGAATTACGCGTATGTCACCTGATTCATTCAAGAATATCTATTTAGCACTTTTATAGAAAACAAATGCAGGAATCCTAATCTACTCGTGGAGTCGTGCAGTGTAACGGCAGGATTTTCGACACTGAACACAGGGGTCCCGGGTTTGAATCCCCTGGCGCCACTGGAAAAAAAGCACTTTCCACGATTTTCCCCACTTTCCACCCAAGTGTAAAACACGGGTACATTAATGTGTGTGGGTCACGACATCAGCAATAGCTGCCTGTGTCCCACGTGTATTGCACTGTTGCAATTCCAATAAAATCCAAAACAAAATCTAATCTAGCATGGATACCATTTGATATGCACTTTTCCATACACTAAAACTACAAAAAATATGAAAGCCTTATAATGTACCTTGGCAAGTAGGTACACTGCCACTCCATTTACCGTCATCCTGGCACCAGATGGTCTTCTCACCTACAAGTTTGTACCCGAGGTTACAGGTAAAGGAGATCACTCGGTAGGAGCTAGCACCATCCTTGTCGCCATTGACTGGAGGTATCAGCGTCGGACATTGTGCGACTGAAACAGAAATCAGAGGAAATGGCAACATTTTATAGGATAAGATTCAATCTGGCAAGGAGTTCGATTTAAAAGTCCACAAAGAAACAAGAGACCAGAGACCTCATATCTCCATGAACTAGCCTGATTATGCAAATCACATTACATTTACATAATCTATACTTGGTCATGTATACCTTTAACTGATTTAAACATGTCGTAATACTGACAGTCCAACCATCTATCACTTAGATGGATTTAACCGCTTTTGCATTAATCATGCTAATTAGGCATTTATTTGCATAATTGGTTTCTATGAATTACCTGCATATCAAATGTCATGGAAATCCACCATTCCTTATTCTCCTTGGAAAAATTTTAACAAAAACACCCCTGCAGTTCCATAGCAAGCACCTAGGGGGCGGGGGCAAGCCCACACCACTTCTTCCTCAAATCACAAGCTATCTATCCGGAAACACACACACACACACACAAGCACACAACAAAAACTATACATGTCTATTTTTATGGAGATAAATACGGTATTACGCATATGGGAAATGACCTTTTAATTAAGGTAGATGGAAGAAAATCATGGACCAGCAGAACACTGGGTTTTATTTACGCTTAAACGTTCAGACCTTACCATTACAGACAGGCACTTCACAAATGTCCCATCTGATGTCAGGGTCTGTGGTGTAGCACCATACTCCGGGTTCGCCGTCGGGATTCCGGCAGTAGTTCTCCACCAGTCCGGATGACGGATTATTAGCTGGTGTCCTGTCGTGGTTATGAGGTGTCTGACTGTCCCAGCGCTGACATGTCAGGCCTGTTCTGGTCACAGAGATCGCCCCTCGGAAGAATGCACCTTTCTCCTGATAACATTCCACTAATCCAGATGAACAAGAAAGAAAAAAGACAATACGCATGAGTCAGGCAGGGATGATTACCGTTTTAAATTTAGTTGATCAAAAAATGAAGGACTATTCCAAAAGAAGAGGAAAGAAGCTGCAACGCAGAAGCAGTACGTCTCCATATAAGAAAGGTTGCACATTTTTTATGATAGCTTTCTAAATTACTAACTACATTGAAATAACCCACCTTTTCCACAGGTCTGTCCAGTCCATCCAGGTGAGCAGGTACATTTGTAGCTGCCATCTTGGTTCACACAGGTCCCATGTTGACATGGCTTACTGGTGCAGTCATTGATGTCTGTATGTTAGACAAAGGAAAGCATTGAACTAATGGCATTTGAATGCTTGACAGTTGAAATAGCTCCAAACCGTTTTAAATTAGTTGGTCAAAAACAAAAGACTATTAAGTCGAAAAGAAGAGGAAAGAAGCTGTAACTGAGAAACAGTACGTCTCCATATAAGAAAGGTTGCACATGTTTTATGATATATTTCTGAAATTATAACTACATTAAAATAATCCACCTTGTCCACAGTTCTGTCCAGTCCATCCAGGGTAGCAGGTGCATGTGTAGCCGCCATCTTGGTTCACACAGGTCCCATGTTTACAAGGTTTACTGGTGCACTCATTGATGTCTGAATGTTGGAAAAAGTAAACGATTGAACTAATGGTATTGGAATGCTTAACACTTGAAAAAGCTCCAGGCCGTTATAAATCAGTTGGTCAAAAAATGAAGGACTATTCGAAAAGCAGAGGAACAAAACTGCAATGCAGAAGCAGTACATCTCAAAATAAAAAAAGGTTGCACACTTTAATGATAGCATTCTAAATTTAGTAACTACATCAAAGTAACCCACCCTGTCCACAGTTCTGTCCAGTCCATCCAGGTGAGCAGGTACAGCTGTAGCCGCCATCTTGGTTCACACAGGTCCCATGTTGACATGGTTTACTGGTGCACTCATGTATGTCTGTATGTTAGAAAAAGTAAACGATATGGCTTCTGAATGCTAAACACTTGAAATTGCTCCAGGCCGTTTTAAATGAGTTGGTCAAAAATGAAGGACTATTTGAAAAGAAGAGGAAAGAAGCTGCAACGCAGAAGCAGTACGTCTCCATATAAGAAAGGTTGCGCATTTTTATGATATCTTTCTGAATTTATAACTACGTTAAAATAATCCACCTTGCCCACAGTTCTGTCTAGTCCATCCAGGTGAGCAGGAACATTGATAGCCGCCATCTTGGTGCACACAGGTCCCATGTTGACATGGTTTGTTGGTGCACTCATTGATGTCTGAATGTTAGACAAGGGTAAACGATTGAACCATAAGCATCAGAATGAAAAGCAATTGTATTTTAAGTTAGTTGATACAGAAATGAAAGATTATTAAAAAAGCAGAGAAAAGAAACTGCAATGCAGAAGATCTAACGAAAGGTTGCACATTTTGATGATAGCATTCTACATTTAGTAACTACATTAAAATAACTCACCTTGTCCGCAGCTCTGTCCAGTCCATCCAGGTGAGCAGGTACATTTGTAGCCGCCACCTTGGTTCACACAGGTCCCATGTTGACATGGTTTGCTGGTGCACTCATTGATGTCTGAATGTTGGACAAAGTAAATTGTTGAACTGATATCATATGAATATAATTCCAAACCGTTTCAAGTCAGTTGGTCAAAAAAAGAAGGACTGTTTTGAAAAAGAGAGAAAAGAACCCACAGTGCAGAATGAGTACGTCTTCACACCAGAAAAGTTGCATATTTTGATGATAGCATTCTCAATTAGTAACTACATTAAAGTAACCCACCCTGTCCACAGTTCTGTCCAGTCCATCCAGGTGAGCAGGTACAGTTGTAGCCGCCATCTTGGTTCACACAGGTCCCATGCTTACATGGTTTCTTCATACACCCATTTACGTCTGAGAAATTTTAGATACAGAAATATGATGTTTAAAATATCCAACTTATCCTGATGTCGTTTGTCTACCTTTGTCAATGAAAATTATTTGCCTTTGTGTCCAGGAGTATCATGTTATCAGCTTATTACAGCTTATTACAGCCATTTGACACCTCCATCCTTGCCTTTGGACGGACAAAAGGCAAGAAAAAGAGCGAAATGGTGAATGAAACAGAAAAAGAGAGAAATAGTGAATGAAAAGAGGAGTGAAAAGAAGAGTGAAGAAGGAAAAACAGAAATAAAACGAAAGAAAGATGTACATGCATGGCTGTACTTGAGGGTTGTTGCTACACACGTTTTGTATTGGCATGCCAGAATTGTATTACTAAGCTCCTATTTAAGTAACCTCTGATAACAATGAATTATATTAACTATATATATCATCAAGGACCAATGATTCTGACAACATTACCTACCTGTGATTGACACAGGTACGACGGTTGTTGGTAAGGCAGTTGTCAACGGTTCTGTTGGTTGTGGTCCAGTGGGCGAGGTCGAATAACGGACACCCAGGGTGCGTTCCTTGTAGGATGCTATAAGCCATGGAGGGTCTTCCTTTTTAAGAATCTTCCCGCCCTTTGCGTATCCTTGATTGCCTGAATCACATGTCACCTACAAAAAGTACACAATGCACTCATGTTACGTTTTAAGGCAATATAACCTTGGATAGGGTCACATTATAAGCGTGAACAAACGACTGCTCCTACTATTAGTATGAATATTTATATGCTTTGGTTATGGACATTTCTGATACGTCAACTGTTTCACAGCAGATGAAGAAAAAAACACCTAATTTTTGGCCGTGTCTACTGTAAGATACCTTCTTCAGGTTAAAATAATGCAGTCAGTGAAGACCTTATAAAAAATCCCCAAGCAGATGTAAGGTACGTCTTGCTTTTAGCCCGTATTGCCTCATTTTGCTTGTCCATTGGGGTCTAGGGGAGTCTATGAGATAAAAACGCGAGCCACGTTCAAGAAGGACGGAGATATCTTACGAGCACTTGTCACCAACAAAGTGTCAATAGCTAAACTACCATCTCATAGGAATTCATTTTTAAAAAAAACGAGGTACAAATTCAGGAAGTTCTCCTGCAGTACCAAGGAACGCCACCATGGAGCCCAAAATCATTTGTTCATGTTATAATTGTTATGTTCATTGTTATGACATGAACACAAATCATAACAATTTATATACAGCTTCTTGAGTTATACACAAACCCCGTTGCACCGTTAAACTGATGCCAACGCTACGAAAAACATTTTAACTGTTCGGGCAAAGGTAATGAATGAATCCCACCTTCCTTCCCGGTATGAGATGAGTCGCCATGACTGCAGCGGTGATCAGCATCCCCACCCCCACAGCCAGCAGCACTCCGCTCAACGTGAACCAGAACACCGAACATTTCTTCATCCTCCTCACACGTTCTAAGTCAAGATAAAGAACGGTATGCCTAAACACCTCACCCACACTCATCCGAACTCACCCGAATCTAATATGAAGTGTACACGAGGCAAGGACTTTATGTAATTCTTTGAATATATTTTCTATGCAATTATGATTAAAAGTATTTTTAGTTTTGGTCATGTTACCCCGCTCATTCCAAGAAGAGAAAGAATGTCCGTCCGCCATATTGGATTCTCATTGTTGTGGAACGTAAAACATTATAAAGTTTGCACTTTTCAAATTGTAACCATGTTTACTGGTTGTCTTGTAAATTGTTGTTTTTTCGCTTTTTTTGTACAGGTCTTTATGATTGAAATGTAAGGTATAACTGGGTTTCTGGCGTGAAGCGAGAACGAGACGTTTCCCACATAGTCCCACGACAGTTGCCATAGTTACTAAGCTATCTGTCTGACACTATCTGTCTGGTCCCCGCACACGAGGTATTTACTCATTCTAACGCCAGCCCCTGGTCGGGCCGCACAGACTTTCCCAAAGCCCAATCCCGCGAACAGAACACTTGACAAAGAAAAATATTGCAAATTGGTCTGTGGGCATGGTTTTATAATATCAAACCTTACATAACTGTCAATAGCCCGCGACATCTTTTGAAAACCTTAATTGCTCTTCTTCGTGAACAGCTACATCAAACGTTCCTACTCATTTCTTTGATTTCAAGAAAACGTATCTTAGATTAAATTGCAATGTGCATTGCTGCTTTCTGCCCAGTATTTAAGCAATTAGCACCTTACAGCACTACATGACACCGAGGTTTAGCTATAAATTTACAATAGCCGATTGTATCACGTCTGGTCTGGTTTCAAACACATACGCAACTAGAGTTCGGCGATCCTATACGTTCGCCGAATGGATAAATCTAGGTAAAGATTTATCCCCAGAAGACCCATCTTCGAAGTTGACCTTCCTTACCCCGATTTCCAACAACCTACTAAATTTCATCACGATCCATTAAATTTCTCTCGAGTTATGCCACCAACAAACAAACCGACAGACACAAAAGGTTCACTGCAGCACCAAAGAACCCACCAGAAGACCCATCTTCGAACTTGACCTTTGTAATCCCAACAGAAACTTACCTACGAAAAATCACCAACATCCGTCTATGGCATCAAGAGTTATATTGCCAACTCCACAAATCCTGACCAAAAATATACCCTTCTGCCTATGGCGAAGGCAAAAATGTACATGACATTTCGAGGGTTAACAGTGTAATAACTTGTAACGTACCTCGAGCTCTGTTGCCAACGCCTTTGTCTGCAGGTTGTTTGCCTCTGTTGTTGTCTTTTCTTTTGCGGCCGCGGTCGGAGGGCGACTCTTTCTTGACCCCTCGACCAGTAGATTCTCGATCGCGGTCATCCATGGGAAATCTTCAAAGTCAACTGGGAAATGAACAATAAAATACATACTAGAGATACCAGAATATTCAGGACTCGACATTAGCAAGAAAGCAAAGATACTGTAAATGCAGAAATATTCGCGGTGGTTTTATGTTCGCGCTTTTCGCGGCAACCGTTTCACCGCGAACTTAAAGCCACCGCGAATATTTTTGTCCAGTACTGTAGCAGTTTGTGACTAAAACACCGCGAAATCAAAACAACCGTGAGCACTCCATTTTCCCCTTAGCGCGAAGTAAAAATCACGCGAACTTAAATGCATTTACAGTTAACATACATACATACAGTTATTTTAGAAGGTAAAGGTTCATTGCCCATTCTTTGTTAAAATTGGAGTAGAGAATTGATCAACCGCGTTTGAAAACGGCTGCCATTTCGGTTAAAGTTGTCACGGACATTGACATTATAAGCTTTTTTACAGTGTGGGAGTAAAACAATAAAGGTGAACATACGATAATGCAATATTCGAGGGCCAATGTTATTGCCAGGATGTTCTTGTAAACAATAATGTTTCTGGCAATATTGACAATATTTGTTTGGAACCAACAAGAGGAATGTCCCTGTATCTCAAATGATAGAAGCCTCACAGCTCTTGGTTCAAATTAAATTAGTTGGCAACTGGGAAACCCCGGTTCAAATCCTAGGAAAGGCATCTAATTGGGACTGCGCCCGTCTTTCGGAAGGGACGCAAAATGGGGGTCCTGTAATTTAGGAGGTTCCCCGAACACACATTAGAGGGGAAGGGCCAGCTAAGCAACCCCTGTAAAACTACCCCCTACTACTGAAGCAAGAAAACTTGCTGCCATATGTACCACTAGGCACAACAAGGTGAAAAACAACAACAACAGCAATCAGAGCATACCTAGCAGCCTTTGATATTTTTTTGATATCACCTTATGGCCAGCGGACCTTTTTCACAATATTTAGAAATTCAAATAACAGAGCTTTACGAAAGCCAAATAATCTAACCCTACACTATCGTCAGAAAGTATTTTTCGCCTGAAAATCTACCCTATCATATCAGATGCTACGGTCACAATTGGAAAAGGAGCCCTGCCGGACAGTTTACAGTTTTTTGTACTTTCGGACGTGACCCCTTCGTGGCCCCGTGGGACACCCTGTGCCTACCGTACTTTTTTTAGACAAGGCCGGGACCCTTGATTTTTTAACTCGGAGTTAAAATCAACACTGGGCCCGGTGAAAA
Organism: Branchiostoma lanceolatum; assembly: GCF_035083965.1. Taxonomy (NCBI): domain Eukaryota; kingdom Metazoa; phylum Chordata; class Leptocardii; order Amphioxiformes; family Branchiostomatidae; genus Branchiostoma; species Branchiostoma lanceolatum. The sequence continues at coordinate 12,422,585 of NC_089736.1, forward strand.
AAATGGACGCCGTATTTGGGTTAAGAATTTAACACCGGTAGGTACCCTTTTTGGTGTCCGACAAAATCGATCCACCGTGACAAATTTGTAGCTTCCGAGCCCGGCCTCAGCTACACTCCTTACTCACTCACTCATCTTACGGGCACCGGTTAAAATGTGACCGCGTAGCATAACGGGGGGGGGGGCTCGGTGACCTGCAAACGTCGGCCGATCCCTAACAATCGGGCCACGGTTGCGAGAACACCTGGCGTATTACTGCTTAAAATGACATTTAGAGCTCGCAGACTCGTCGGTTGATCGATTTTCGTGCTGTCTGACAGACGTTTCACAAACAAAATCACTGTGTACTAAATTTTCAATGACAAATTTTCCGGACCATATAAAGATAAAATGTTCTGAGGCAAGAGGAAGAAAACGAAGAGAAAAAAAGGAGTTTTTACTGCAAGGAACTGAAAATACCTTAGCTCGCCACCATGCTCAGAATGGGTGCATTCTATCCTGCCTGCAGCAAAAAATGTCAAAATACAAAATGGTGCTCAGTGGGCGTTCGTTGAAGCTGTATGGTTTGATGTTAGATTACAAAGGTGACATAAAGGTTTATGTAAATGTTATGTTTTATAACAACCAGACTAATCTACAGGCACGTAAACAAATGTGTTGATTGATTCACACCTAGTTCATACGGGTACAGGGACTCACTAGTCAGACCAATATCACATAATATCGAAAAACAACCTTAAAATTAATATTCAGAGGAATAGATGTCCCAGACGGTCCCTTTTTTCACTACATGGCGATCTCTGAGCGACCGTATAGCGACCAAAATTAGATTTGTGTGAGCCTTGATTTTTTAATTGAAATATGATGCGAGATGTCAAAGCAAGATCTAAAAAACAAGACACACATATCGTAGAGACATTCGTTCTTTATCTTTGAAATTTGGTGAGATATTTCAAATATTTGGTCGCTTAGCGGTCGCAGTCTGTAGAGGGGTTGTGCTAGTATACAAGAACAGCTTTGTTTGTGTCAGCTTTTGTGTTAGACGGAACTAAAAATGATATCGAAATCATGGCGTGTGGATTCAAAACAGGCATTGTTATAAAGTTAGCACGTCACTTTCATCTGTAGTTGATGTTTTTTAGAATTCTGTTATTTTTCGAGACTTTTTTTATTTGTTAATTCAAAAACTCTAACATGCATTCAGCTCAGCTTGCTTTTTTTTAAAATTGATATTGAGGGGATTAAAAAGATATACGTTAAAAGAAATTACGTTGCGTTGGCCGGGAATCGAACCCGGATCTACTGCTTGGAAGGCAACAATGCTAACCATTACACCACCAACGCCTGGCTATGGTACATGACTACAAGACTCGCCAATGTTAAATCATGTCTCCCTTTAGGGAGCGTGGCAACATGTCGTAGCAAAATTAGTGTTCTAGCGGTTCCAACTGCGCATGCGCAGTGTGATGCATCGTGGGTAATATAACAAAGTTGAAGGCCCATGAGACAAACACGTCTATACGTAGGCTTTATCTGGTACGTGCCCCAAAGAAACATGCATATAGACTTGTTGACTATGACCTAACGCTTGTTTTTCTTGGTTTTGTAAGACCATTGCTAGAGTATGCTTGCCCTTTGTGGCATCCTGGTCTCACTATTCTCCAGTCAAATTAAGTGGGGCCTATTTATCAATCTATCTATTGATAGAGAGATAGAGATTGATAGATAGATAGAGATAAATAGATAGATAGGTTTGCAGAAAAGGGACGTGTATATTAGATAGAAATAGATAGATAAAAAGATAGATAGATTAGATAGAAAGATTTTTGTTTATTATTCTGAGAGAACAAGTTACAGGCGTAGTGGTGGCACAATCAAATTACATTTGTTGTTTACGTTTTCCCCCAGACAAATCACTGGAAGGTGTTATTGACATGCCAAAGTTGAGTCGATTGCCTTATGTTGGACTACACGTTGAATCATTTTCAACAAATAATAGAACACACGAATGTATTGGTATTCTTTACATTTTATTACGTAATGCTAATAAGATATTAATTGTATTAAGTAGCAGTCACCTGTTCCACTTGCCAATATTGCTACCTTGCACTGTATGTATCCGTTTTTATGTATACTATTTATATTCACTGCCCCATGTTGTTATTATCCCTCGGGTATTAACTTGCAAATAAGATCAAACATAATGTACTTAAAACATTCTTTCTTTGCTTAGTGCGTGCTTAACTCTTTGCAAAACGCTGAGAACTACGATTATTTCACATTGCTGTTAATAGTGTTTATTTTATATGTTTACGTTAGATTGTAACAACGTAGTATATGTAATCAGAATACACTTTTTTCAGCTTGTAATGTACCCTCACTGAATGAATAAAACAAATGATCTGTGCATGACTATGATATTAGGACCTCGCCTTAAGCTTTGGTAAATAGACAAATAAAAGTAGCCCTACAAAGTTTCTAGATGAAAATTACATCAAGATTAGAACAACAGCTACGTTAAAACAGGAACAATATTCATATGTCAAATGAAACAATGGTCGCACAAGCGATGTATTTAAATGTATGTACCACATGTAGGCCGTACAGATGAAATACCATGCATCCACTCACAATTAAATTGTATCAATGTAGTACATGTAATCGAAACAATTTCTCACCTAGAATTGTACCCTCACTGAATAAATGAAAGAAATAAACTGTACATGTAGGAACTTTAAGTATGATATTGGTACCTCGACATAAGATTTGGTAAAGGACAATTAAAAAGTAACCTTTCATACAAGTTGTCTTCATTAATTGATTACCTAAAGACTGAAATAACGGCTATTGATATGACAACTGAAGCAATGGCCATACAAGCAAGGCACTAGTATGTAAATGTATGTAAATATATGTAGGCCGTATATATGAAATACCATGCATCAACTCACAATTAAATTGTATCAGCGTAATGCATGTGATCGAAACAATTTCTCACCTAAAATTGTACCCTCACCGAATGAATGAAATAAATAAACTGTGCATGTAGGAATTTTAAATATTACATTGGGCCCTCGCCATAAGATTTGGTAAATAGACAAAATGTAAATGTAAATGTATATAAATAAATGTAGGCCGTATATATGAAATACTATTCATCAACTCACAAGAAACCTGAAAAACTAAAATTGGTAATTTTAACGTAGTCAGAGCACATTGATGCTGTTGGTAACCATGTACTTTATTTCTTTACTTACTAAGTTAAACGTTGGCCTCATCAAGATTTAAGTTCTGTCATTATGTACGGAAAGAGCTTTTTTTCTACATTTTTCGTGGTTTCAGACTCTGAGAAGCTTGCCAGATGTACCTTTTGCTATAATGTAAGACGACATATTCTCACATAGGTGTACCAGTGGATCCTGGCTATATACTGTCTAGTACTGTACATACTCTGGTGAAAATGGTGAAAACAATGGCTTGATTGGAGAATAAAGATGGACCTTTATACAAATTGTCCATATTGATTAAGTACAATATACCGGAAAAAAAACTACAGCTACGTTGAAACAGTGATAATTAAAATGAAGAATGAAGGAATGACCGAACAAGCCAGATTACATAAAAAAGGAAGTAAGCACACTTCTGTCAAGTAAGAAGAGGAGAATCTGAAGAGATTTACTAATGCAGCATCAGTTATGCCCGAGGTACGCACACTTCAAATATCCAGGTGTTCAAGACATTCTTCAGAATCAAAATCAGAGTCAATAACACAATTGATTTTTAAATGAGGCGGTCAAGAGTTGATGTTATATATGAAATGTTACAACAAGCCATCAACCTGATGCTGGTAATTTTAATATAAACTAAAAACATGATCCAACTCGCCCTGGTGAGCAAAACATGAACATTGCATGGCCGTATACACTGGCAGGTATATGTATATTCGGCAGAAATAATTCTGTTGCTTTACCTCATCCATAAAGAACTGCTATGCGGTTTCTACCATATTTCCGCGGTATATGATCATGAGAAGCTTGACATATATACCTGGTGTGATAAGAACAAGCAGTATGGTCCCACATGGTAGTATCAGCTTTTGACGAGAACAGAACACAGCTATAGCTGGACATATCCATGTTGAACAATGATGGCTTTGGCTTTCCTGGACTCCATCCCTAACCAAAACAGAAGTTATTTTAATGTCAACAACATAAAATGACCAAGTTACTTTATCTTTCTGATTTTGTTCTTTTCTGTAGCCCATTTCTAAGATGCTGTTTTTAGAATGAAATAAAAACTGAAACTGAGATTTCTGAGACAAACCAACATAAATATCGGGAGCAGTAAAAATGAAACCATGAAGCAAAACAGTAGCATTAGTCATAAAAGCACGAGATAACACATTCTACCAGACAAACATAACGAATGATACACTTTCTACTTTTTCTGTCTGTAGCCAATAGTTATTTCCGCTCCTAAAGATTCACACCGGCTCAAGATGGGGATGGGGGTGGTGTGACGGATCGTCATGATTTTTTTTGTGATTGACTATGTAGATAGCTTCAGTGATTGTTTACATAATCATATGCTAAAAGTGCAAATTAGAAATTTATTTGCGTGATTAATGAGGATAGTTTCGAAATCCGCTGCAGTCCACGATAGGTCTGACAAACCCATGACATATTGAATTGAAAAAGAAGGCGATAGCGATAGATATCAACATGCAAATGAAGACACAACTTTCATACTTCATAGGAAAATGTTATAATTCCATAGTCCTGTGGTAAGGATAAGAATGTCATTTTTGTGGCCTTTGTAAGTTCAGTAAAATCATTAGACGTAATTCATGCAAATGAGGCCTCATTTACAGAGTTTACGAGGAAAATGCTACAATAGCCTTTTTTTCTAATATGATACACATTTAAGTTCGCGTGGTTTACATTTCGCGCTAAGGCGATAATGGAGTGTTCGCAGTGGTTTTAAGTTCGCGGTGAAACGGTCGCCGCGAAAACCGCAACCATTTCTGCATTTACAGTACTTTCATGCTTGTTTTATTATTTGCATTATTTGGTTATATAGAGAATATGATCAACTGAAATGATTTATGCAAATGCGTATCGTATTTGCATAGTAAATTGAAAAGTATTATGATACGATAGGCACCAAAATCGATTCTTCGCAAGCATAACAATAGCAAAGCGAGATGAAGCCGTCATTTGACGGGAAGACGGCCCTCTGGCGGAACCGCTGCGGACGGGCTGGCGGTCGGGAGCTGGCTCTTTTGGGGTGCTAGTAATACTAATATCTAGTAATAGTGGCTTGAAAATGAAACAGTAAACATTCCCTACAAATTTGTTGTAAGAGTGGTTTTGATGATACCACAAACATCGCCGATGGGTGAAAGATACTATTATTGTGAGAACTTTTACTAGGCTCAACCAAGGCGCGAACCTAGCACTGGGACGTGCGCGGGTCACTGGGGTTGTCCCAGGAATCGGTCATAAAAAGATAATAAGCACCGCGGCCATTCGTACGGCTGTTAACATGATCACGGGGAGGGGCAGCGACACCACTATTGAATAGAAATACCCCTCCCTGTTTGAGTTGAGGCAGACCTTGGGTTGCTATAAAAACTCATTCTGCCAGTTGGATACGGTCTTTGCAACCCGTAGGTCTACTTGGAGACTAGGTGATGTCTGTAGTTAGGGAACACTGATCATATTTGTCCTCTCAACAAATTTTAACCAACAGCACACTGATACTGTTACCGTACCTTGTAACCGGTAAGGCTGGACCCGTCTGCCCATTCCCAGGTTCTGTGTTTCTTCAAGCCAATCCAGTAATCAGAATCCTTTCCAAACTTCTTGATAATCAGGTTTCTCAGAGCGAAGTCCAATTCCTTCGTCTTGGGCATGACTAGTGTTGCTCCCCCTTTCTTACAGGCCTTCTGGGCGTCAATGTAGTTCTTTTTGTCAATATGAACCCGGATGCAGGTTTGAGCAAGGAGTTGGTAGCCATTTCTACATTCAGCTGAAACAGTTACACAGAACGTTTGGTCATCATTTATTCTTATGGGATTTCGATAACTTTGTGTGGCCGGTATAACCAGCTTTTAGAGAAACATACCAGCTTTGCAGTCGACTAGTCACACAGCAACAGCCCAGACTATGATAAATCAAACAGCCTGTCACACCTTAACGTTCGGTATACGGCATGGGAAGTAGAATATAGAAAGATGTCACAGCAAATCTTTTCATATAAAGACTGGTGACTGTTTTAACTTAAAAGGAGGTAAAGGAGGTCAATTCTTTTGACTTCCAGATTGGGTATGCCGTTAGGAAAAAGTGACTGAATGCAAGTCTTTTCTTGCAGCTTCTGGAAATATAGAAAACATTTCAAAATCTTATGTTCGTAGCCAACAGGCAATTTCCAAAGGATGATGTATCGGTATGTGTATAGCCTAAACTACGTCACCAGCAAATAAATATTTGTTATAATGGTTGTGACAGATATGAAGTGCGGATACGTTCATGAAGGTTATACATTCAGGCAATAAGATGGAAAAAATGTGAAAGAGTCAGACGTTTCAGACAGCATCCGCTATCTTTCGTCAGTGACTAATGAAATATCTGACAGAATCAGGTTTTATACCAAAACTCTGAATAGATGTGTTAATGAAGTGAAGTCTCGTATGTGCTGTAATAAAAAATGTTCTCTTCATGACCACGTCTGTTAAGAGTTTTGGTATAAAACCTGGTTCTCCCAGATATCTCCTTAGTCACTGACGAAAGATAGCAGATGCTGTCTGAAACCGAGGAAGTGCGGATATTGACATTGGACGGTACAAATATTATTAAATATTCTAACTTTTCTTCAGAAATTACCTCTGCATGATGGAGTACTTCCACTCCAAGTCCCGTCAGACTGACAGGTAAGAATAGAAGTACCGACCAGCTTGTATCCTGGGTCACACGTGAAGGTGGCCACGTCTCTGTAGGAGTTGGAGCCAGTTACCGCACCATTTGCTGGGGGTGTCAGCTTGGTACAGCGTACAGCTGTACAGACCGACAAAAATGGCACCCTCTAAGTTATACAACGATATAAATCATTTCAAAGATATTCACGTCATTTCTGAATTTTTTACTGACAGAAACCAACTGATCAAGTCCCATGAAGTTTATTTTCTTTTGAAGTGTTATACATATTAGATGAACACAATGCACAACTCTGAAAGAATTCTAAGGCCAAACAATGTGTAGACGAAGCAAGCCCAGGGACAGCACGGTTCAATTTCAGTATGCCATTTTAATCAAAATAACACTCATATATCATTCAAAAGAAACTATCAAGCACTTTGTTAGAATTTAAATGCGGCAATCTGTCTTAGCATGGACACCTGTTGCGGGTTCGAACCCACCGATACGCCCCGATGTTGTGCCCTTGGGAAAGGCACTTAACACAACTTTCCTCACTTCACTCAAGTGTACATGACTACCAAGCTTCGGTTAGGGACGTCCCTCGGATAGGACGTTAAATGGAGGTCCCGTGTTTGAGGAGAGCCACACCTCGAGCACGTTAAACATCCCACCACACTTATCGAAAAGAGTAGGGGTTCTTCCCGGTGTGAGTGGTTCATAATCATACATTTCAATGGCCGCACCTGGGGCAATTGTCGTATTGAGGTCACCTTGGTGCCAAAATGGCAGCCTCCAGACCCTTGCGATTCAGCCCCGTCGGGTAGTAGACGGTCAACCCAATAACGCCCCCTCAGTGCTGTACGAAAGCGTCCTGTCAGGTAATAACTGACAGCCCAGCTGCTAAGCTGAGGAGAGCTGCTAAGCATAGAAAAAAACCATGTACCTTGGCAAGTAGGGACACTGCCCCTCCATGTACCGTCTGCCTGGCACCAGATCAGGTTTGCACCTACAAGTTTGTACCCGCGATCACAGGTGAAGTACATCACTCCCAGGTAGGAGCGAGAACCGCGCATGTTGCCATTGACTGCAGGTTTCGGTGTCGGACAGTGTAGAACTGAAACACAAATTAGAGCAAATAGCAACATTTTATTGGATACAATTGTATAGGGCAAGAAATTCAATTTGAAAGTTGAGACCTTATGCACTTCCCATGTGTATTCTTTAAAAATACAGTTATGACGGTTGCATTTTTAGCTACTTCTAGACATCTTCATTAATGCTTGAAGCAATTGTACCGTTGCATTTTGGAGATAATCCACTCCAAATCCCGACAGCCTGACAGATAAGAGTAGAAGTACCGACCAGCTTGTACCCTGGGTCACACGTGAAGGTGGCCACGTCTCCGTAGGAGTTGGAGCCAGTCACGGCACCATTTGCTGGGGGTGTCAGCTTGGTACAGCGCACAGCTGCACAGAGACAAAAAGGCATACACAAAATATAAATATATCATATAAGACAGTTTCGTCATTTCTCAATTTGTTACTGACAGAAACCAACTGGTCAACTCCCTATAAGTTTAGTTTACGTTACGTATTACATGGAAACAATGTAGAACTCTGCTATTTGGACGGTGAAACAGAGGAAGCAAAGTCAAGGGAAATTTGCACGTGGTCAACTTCGGTAAGCTCTTTTGAGTATGACATTCAGGTAGCAACATATGACACTACTACACGTCTATCACATGATCCATTCAAGAGAATCTATCTAACAAATTCACTTAATGGCAATAATGCAGAATCTGACTCAGCATGGGTACACAGTCAAGTTGATATGCACTTAAGCTAGAGAAAGATCAAAGGCTTACATGTACCTTGGCAAGTAGGGGTACTGCTAAGCCATGTTCCATCTGTCTGGCACCTGATCTTGTTAGCACCCACAAGGTTGTATCCGCGATTACAGCCGAAGATCATCACTCTACGGTAGGGGCTATAACCAAGCATCCTGCCATTGACTGGAGGTGTAAGCTTCGGACATTGTACAACTGAAACAAAAATTAGAGCAAATGACAACATTTTATTGCATAAAGAAATTTAACTTAAAATTTTACTCTTTACACTACATGTCTATTTTTCTAACACGATTTGCTTGTTTTTTATTTTTATTTTAAACTACTAGACCTCTTCTCATGTTTGAAATGGTTGTTCCTTTGCATGTAGGTGATCCTCCACTCCAAGTCCCGTCAGACTGACAGGTAAGAGTAGAAGTACCGACCAGCTTGTACCCTGGGTCACACGTGAAGTTGGTCACGTCTCTGTAGGAGTTGGAACCAGTCACGGCACCATTTGCTGGGGGTGTCAGCTTGGTACAGTGTACAGCTGTACATGGAAACAAACAAGGCATACACAAGATATAAAAATATAGTATAAGACAGTTTCGTCATTTCTTAACTTGTTACTGACAGAATCCAACTGGTCAACTCCCTATAAGTTTAGTTTACGTTACGTATTACATGGATACAATGTAGAACTCTGCTATTTGGACGGTCAAACAGTGGAAGCACGTGGTCAACTTCGGTAAGCTCTTTTGAGTATGACATTCAGGTAACAACATATGACACTGTACTACACGTCTATCACCTGATCCATTCAAGAGAATCTATCTTACAAATTCACTTAATGCAGAATCTGACTCAGCATGGGCACACGGTAAAGTTGATATGCAGCTTTTCAATACACTTAAGCTCCAGAAAGATCAAAGTCTTACATGTACCTTGGCAAGTAGGGGCACTGCTGCTCCATGTTCCATCTGCCTGGCACCTGATCCTGTTCGCACCCACAAGGTTGTACCCGCGATTACAGCTGAAGTTCATCACTCTACAGCGGGGGCTATAACCAAGCATCCTGCCATTGACTGGAGATGTCAGCGTCGGACATTGTACAACTGAAACAAAAAGTAGAGCAAATGACAACATTTTATTGGATAAAGAAATCTAACTTGATAGTTCACCTTTATACTACATGTCTATTTATCTAATAAGACTTGCTTGTTTTATCTTATTTTAAACTACTAGACCTCTTCTCATGTTTGAAATGATTGTACCTTTGCATGTAGGTGATCCTCCACTCCAAGTCCCGTCAGACAGACAGGTGAGTGAAGAAGTACCGACCAGCTTGTATCCTGGGTCACACATGAAGGTGGCCACGTCTCCGTAGGAGTTGGAGCCAGTCACGGCACCGTGTGCTGGGGGTGTCAGATTGGTACAGCGTACAGCTGTACACGGAAAAAAAGTGTCATCCTCAAGTTATACATCGATATAAAACATATCAAAGCCATTGACGTCATTTCTGAACTTTTTACTGAAAGAAACCAACTACTCAAGTCCCAGTGAGTTTATTTTAGGTTGAAGAGCCCACACATTTTAGATGAATACAATGTAGAACACTAAAAGACGAAAGGTTAAGGAATGTGCAGATGATGTAAACCTAGAGACAGTAAGGTTCAACTTCAGTATGCTCCTTTAAAATAAAACTCTGATTATTACATTTAACGAATTACATGCATACCACCTGATTCAATCAAGAGAAACTATTTTTAGATTACATAATCTGCTTTAGCATTGACACGAATTGATGTGAACTCTTTCCATACAACAAAAAAGACATACAACAAAAAAGATCAAAGCCTTACATGTTACTTTGCATGTAGGAACTTTGCCACTCCATGTACCATCTGCCTGGCACCTGATGCGTGTAGCACCTACAAGACTGTACCCGTGGTCACAGGTGAAGATAATCACTCCAGGATAGGAGCTTGATTTACCCATATCGCCATTGACAGGAGATGTCAGCTTCGGGCATTGTACAACTGAAAAAATAATATGAACAAGAGTCCGTAGGACACAATTCTCCGTGAAGTATTTATAGTATGTACAAGTATTGACCCACACAAATTGCATCTCTGCACAGTCCAAGTAGTGTTTTAGAGCAAGTAAAGAAAACGTGTTTGTTTATCTTTTTCGTTCAATACAGGAGTGGTCAACCTGCTGAAAAGTATGTTTTTACAGCATGGCACAGATGGGATCTAGAAATTCCGGGAAAAGTCACAAAGTTGAATCTAGATGGCCCCTTTTCAATTATCAACGAACCATTCTTATTCAGCCTTACAACTAAGATGTATCAGAAATCACAAATATGCAGTAAATCCTCTTTCCACAATTAATTGCAGGCCGGCCTGATCTATAGCTATCAAGCTATTTGCAATAAAAAAGGCTAATTTATATTATCGTAACATTTCACGAAGGTCAAAGGTCACCGGATCTAACCACCCGGAAGTGACACTGGCGCGCGCACTTTTCTGAGAGATATTTCTCAACAATCTTTCATCCCCTGCGTAAACTTTTTACATTGTCACAGCCGCCGTATTATAAACTACAAGTGTGGTAAGTTTGAAGGTCCAGAGATTTCCCATTTTCACACTGTGCGTAAAAGTGCATCGTCCGTCCCGTGCGCACATACTGTATGCGAGTTGCGAGTGGACACGGCATACTTAATACACAGACTGAAGCTCACTCGGCACATGTTCGCAGCGAAAACTCACAATTCCCGTTGCCGCATTGGTATGTAACTTGGTATATCGCTAGCTAGGTTGCGTGTGGTGATGCAAGTTGTCTATTTTTCAATGTAACAGTGATTATACGATCACAGCAAGTAAGGAAGATTTATACCCCGTATCTGCCTGAAGTATTCCAGTCATGCATAACGGATTATAACATGGTCCCTGTGGCAGGGCAGTGGGACATAGCATTAATTATAGGGGTGCAATTACGATATTGGATTGACGTTTAAAGTAGTTATGGTGTAACAAAGCTATTGTGCATCACCACGCCGAACCAGGCAAACGATATGCCAAGTTACACACCAATGCGACAACGGGATCGTGAGTTATAGCTGCGAACGCGCAAACAAATGCATTCCCAATACTCCCAGAAGGAGGTCATCCTCCTTCCCGGAGTAACAAATTGCAACATTCCATTGGATAAGATTAAGTCGGATAAGAAATTAAATTTGAAATCCAACTCTTTACACTATCCATGTCTATTTTGTTTATGGATACAGATTGAAAGGTTACATTTCAATTAATCTCTAGAGCTCTTTGTTCATGATTGAGATAATTGTACTTGGGCAAAAAGTTGCATCGAGCAAGAAGTTTAATTCAAAAGTTCAAGCTGTACACGACCCATGTTTATTTCTTTATGAGATTTGATAATTTCATTTTCAACTACTTCTAGACCTCTATTCATGTTTTATATGATTGTACCTGCGCATGTAGGTGATCCTTCACTCCAAGTGCCACCAGACTCACAGGTAAGAGTAGAAGTACCGATCAGCTTGTATCCTGGGTCACACGTGAAGGTGGCCACGTCTCCGTAGGAGCAGTAGCCAGTCACGGCACCATTTGTTGGGGGTGTCAGCTTGGTACAGCGCACAGCTGTACAGAGAAACGGTACAGGGAAACATTCTTTTGCGTTTAGAGATTTGCCTCTATACCTATACAGCCGGTTTAACTATCCTACGTTCCCAGGCACGCGGCAGTAGCTGGTTATATTACACCGAACGACTTGTACAGAGGGGTGAGCTAACTGATCTTAGTACCCTTCCTTTTCTACCACCGGATTCTCTCTCTGTTTCTCTACAAGGGGAAAGTGGGGAATTGTTTAAAGACGACAAATACATGTCAAGGAACTTTTACATCTATGTTTACTAAGTAGATGACATGAACTCACCTTGTCCACAGTTCTGCCCAGTCCATCCAGGTGAGCAGGTACAGTCGTAGCCCCCATCTTTGTTTACACAGGTCCCATGCTGACAAGGGTTCTTCACACACTCGTCTATATCTTTGTGAAAGATAAGGGTAAGACATTATATAGAAACGTTTCTTTACCAGGGTGACTATGCAGTCATCATCCTATGTGGTGCCGAAAACAAATCTTACAACGGTAACTCTCCTTAAAGCAAAAGTTTGAAGGTCTGCTACCTTCATTTTCCTATCATGTCAAAGAATGCCTAACTTTTGATATACGCATGCTCGCATCCGTTTCGGAGTCCTCAGAGGATTTCCTCAATATAATGGAATCATCAATGGCCTTACTACGCAAAAAAAACCCACCTTGTCCACAGTTCTGCCCAGTCCATCCAGGTGAGCAGGTACAGTTGTAGCCGCCATCTTTGTTCACACAGGTCCCATGCTGACAAGGGTTCTTCACACACTCGTCGATATCTTTGTGGAAGATATCAGGGTAAGACCTCAAATATACATAGACACTGTTTTTACCAGCGTGATTATGCCCTTATTGAGTTATGTGTTGCGAAAAAATCTAACAACGCAATGGAAACTTTTCCTGAAATAAAAGTTCGGAGGCCTGACATCTCCATTTTCCCATTAAAAAAAAGGTCAAACTTTTTTAAACGAAAGCTAGGGTCCGTTTCGGGATACTCAGATTATGTCTTTCAATATAGTTTAATCATCATGACCTTACTACGCAAAAATAAGCCACCTTGTCCACAGTTCTGCCCAGTCCATCGAGGTGAGCAGGTACAGTTGTAGCTACCATCTTTGTTTACACAGGTTCCATGCTGACAAGGGTTCTTCACACACTCGTCGATATCTGCATGATACATTATTCATGTAACATATAAACAGAGGGAAGTGTTTTTCTACCACTTTGAACGAGAGAAAACTTGATGGGTCCAAGAAAAAAACTCACCTTGTCCACAGTTCTGTCCAGTCCATCCATGTGAGCAGGTACAGTTGTAGCCGCCATCTTGGTTCACACAGGTCCCATGCTGACAAGGGTTTTTCACACACTCGTCTATATCTTTGTGAAACATATCAGGGTGAGACCTCAAATATACATTGTTTTAACCAGCGTAATTATTTCCTTATTGAGCTATATGATGTCGAAAATAGATCTAACTAGAGTTCCACGACCTCATATCTTCGCCGAATAATATGAATTGTACCGACAGATGCAAGTACCAAATTACCGCCATTTACCAATATGGCATTACATAGCCGTTTTTCTCAACAACCATTCAATTTAAGTCTTTATTTGCTTAAACAATATCTATCAATGTTCCCCTCTTTCTCAGTGGCTTGATATGCCACAGGTCTGAAAGTCCTCTCATGGAATGTCAATGACAGTTAGACATGCAGGTAATAAGGATTTTACTGATGTGTTTATTCGGCTGTAGATAAGTACAGCCAGGGCTACCTAAAGGCTAAGGCTATTACGGGTTAGCTCTAGTAACTGAACAATATGAAGACCCTGATACAAGCTTTCACAAAGACTAAAATACGACTTAAATGCATATAAACGCGCGCAAACATAGACCTCGGCGGATTTAAAAAAAATCATTAATCATGCAAATTAGGTCCTGTTTGGCATAATTATCATCTTACGTCAATCATCGGATTCACTTTTAAATCTAGCTATCTTCATACCAAACAGATACATTTTAGTCCTTTCTTTTCAATCGCCTAGCTGTTGATCTAGATTCAGGGCGCCAGCTGTTGACCTAGATTCTGGACGCCAGATGTGTACTATCACATGCTGTGCGTACTATGGTGCAGCAGTGCTATACATTTTCCTCAATGATTACGTAAATTAAGTAGGTCATGATCTGCATAATGAGCATATCATTATGTTGATCATCACCTAAGGTACATATATGCAAAATAGAAGAATAATCCATCAATCACTGCTTGACTTATCCTCCTCAAAAGTTACAAACAAATAGGCCCACTGCAGTTTAAGGCAAGCCGCAAGGGGGCCCAAACTTACATCACTTACTCCCTGCTCCAAGATCTATCTACCACTCAAAAATCATAACCATAGCACCTGCAAAAAATTTGACCACAAACTTTAAGTGCATTAATAAACTTTCCTCATTTATTATTCAAATTAGCTCCTGGTTTTCATAATATGTGTTTGATTCTGTAAAACATTACCTAAGCTATTTACATGCCAAAAATCATGACGATCCGTCAACCCCTTATTTAGTTATTTGCCTTTAAAGGTTTCAACAAAAACGCCAACTGTAGGTCCACAAAATCCGCTAGGGGGCCCAAACTTACACCACTTATTCCCTGTTCCAGATTCAATGTATTACTGAAAAATCATGAGCCTGGCACCTCCAGAAAATTTGACCTCAAACTTTAAAACTCAGCTGCAGTACCTTAAATATCCGCTAGGAGGCCCATTATCGAACTTGACCTTCCTCTTCGACACTCCTACCTACCCACTTAATATCATGCACAGCCGTCAACAGCACCTTGAGTTATGCTGGCGACATACAAATCACACAAATACAAAGCCCGCTGCAGTGCTGTAGGAAAGCGCCAGATGAATAATTTTCGAACTTGACCTTCGTTCCTACAACCGCTTCTGATCTACGAAAATTCATGAAGATCCATCAACGTTTCCGTCACTTTTTTTGCCTACATACAAACACAAAAACACGCAAAGTCTGCTGCAGTACTGATATAATACGCCAGGTAAACGGTTTTCGAACTTGACCTTCCTTTGCACAACCACTACACACCTACCAAAAATCATAAAGATTCATAGAAGCTTTCTTGAGTTATGCTCCTGACATACATACAGACCCACCCAACAGATTTTTCAACCGAAAACATAATCTTCCCCGAGTACAAGTACTCGGCGAAGATAACAACGCAATTGAAGCTTTTCCTGAAACAATGGTATGTAACATATAAACAGAGGGAAGTGTATTTTCTACCACTTTGAACAAGAGAAAACTTCATTATTCCAAGAAAAAAACTCACCTTGTCCACAGTTCTGTCCTGTCCATCCAGGTGAGCAGGTACAGTTGTAGCCGCCATCTTTGTTTACACAGGTCCCATGCTGACATGCGTTCTTCACACACTCGTCGATATCTGTATTATACATTATAACAGAGCAGGATTTCTGTAAGCATCCAGAAACTTCTTTATCATCACTTTACAAAACTTATCATAAAATTGACGTCTTAGCGGCAACAAACACAAATCATGCAATGGAAGTAAGAAAAAAAATGAACGGGGGCAAATGTATTTTCTCCAACTTGAAAACACAGAAACTTTGAATATTTTAAGAAAAAAGCTCACCTTGTCCACAGGTCTGCCCAGTCCATCCCGGGAAGCAGGTACAGTTGTAGCCGCCATCTTGGTTCACACAAGTCCCATTCGAACATGGGTTCTTCACACACTCGTCGATATCTGTATCATAAATTATGTATGTAACAGTCAGGGCAGAATCTCTGTTAGCCTCCAGACAGTTTTTGTCATCACAATCAAAAACTTATTATCAAATTATGTTTTCGCGGCAGAAAAACAGTTTTTGTAAAAATAAACAAGAAACACTATACACTCCCACTAAAACTAACCTTGTCCACATTTCTGTCCAATCCATGCCTGGAAACAGGTACAGTTGTAGCCACCATCTTTGTTCACACAGGTTCCAATATTTATTCCCTCTACCTGCCTCCTATTGGCTGTTTATTTCTAAGCCGGGCAGGAGACTGTTGGGAACTAGCCAATCAGCATTTATGTTCTCAGTTTGCACAGACAGGAGTGGCCAATCAGCACTGAGGATCTCAAACAAACATTACTTACCTGTGGTTGGTAGGGATATGATTGTTACTGGCAGTGTCTCGGGGTTCAGACTGGTATTTTCAAATGTTTCCGTCAATTCCAGTTCAGTTGGTGCAGCAAGTAAAGCAGAGTCGTTACTGTCCAGGAGTGTCGTCAATGGTGAAGGACCTGAGGTCTTTAAGGTCGCTTCGACCATCACGCCTTCTTGCATCTTTGAACCGTGTGTCTCCTACAAAAATACATCTAAGATCAGTGTCACAACTTTACGTACAATGTTGTATTGATTCGAACTGAATTTTTAAATATATCTTACTACATCCTTAATACAGTCCTAATGAAGTTTACAATGTTGTATTTACGTCGAAATATATCTACGATAAGATCTACGATAAGGTGCCAGGCGACGACAATTTCATATCTAGACATTCTAATTCGTAGACATTCGTGCAAAAACAGCATATTAGATAGAATCAACAGCCCTTGTATATATATCTACATAATGAACCTGTAGTTGAATACGACAACCTCATTACTGTTACAAGTGGCTCATTCCGCTCATTTTAATGAAGGCTTCTGGCCTACCTTTCTTTCAGGTACGATATGAGTCGCCAAGATTGTAGCAGTGAGAACAGACGCCATCACCATCATCCCACAGCCCAGTGCAGGCAGAATCACTCTACTAGATGTCACCTTAGTCCACATGCCAATGACACTCACTAAAATGATGACAAGAGTTCTGTGACCTCATACCCCCATTAGATATTCAGAGCTTTTGTTAATTTATTGCTTCACCTTGATCTCATTGGTTACGCAAAAAGGCTGTAATTAGCATAATCGTCTTTAAATCATGGTCATCTCTACCAAAATTATACTATATTTCATGAAAGAAAGTAATTTCCTTAGGCAAAATTTCGTGCATGTTTCATGTCATCATGGATTATGTTAATGATTTTCATATTTACATAACCTATACATGATGATGATAATTTTTAACTAATTCACACCTGTACTGTCCCAAGTATGAAGCTGCCATCATTTATCAATCAGGAATTGTGGCACTGACTATGAAAATTTAGGCCTTTATTTGCGTGATTGGTATTTGTTAATGTTCCACCTGTCATATATTACATATTCAACATGTAATAACATGTTTTACTGTTTTGTAAACGATATATGTAGTGTAGCATAGCTTTAGTTGTTTTTCGTTTCTCATGATACAGGTACGCTACAAGTGATAATTCTTTACGTAAACGTTTCATGAAATTGTGCACACAAATACATCCAAAACAATATCTCAACTTTTCATAATTCATGGAGGCAAGAATCTTTTTAATCTCGAATTTGCCAATAGACGTTATTGCCGTATTGTTTTTTTTTTCTATATGCATTTCCGAACAGTAAGAAACAACAACCAAGCACTGCCAAAGCTACCAACTTATCTTAAATAATCGTCTCTAAATTGAATAACAGAAAAAAAGAAATCTAAAGATTCCATAGGGAATGCAAGATGGTCAACATACATACGCATATAAAGAAATGCATAAAGCTACACATAAACATGTGTACATAAAGAACGTAAGTATTGCTATGAAGCTCCAAACAATGGTACATGATGCATACATTTCTTTATTGACCAAAATTGGACACCAAGCAGTTATCTTTTATGCAAACTTAAATTTCACAATCACATACCTTTGCCAACTTATATTGTCTGATAAATGCTTTGCCACTCCCTGTCCATATTGACTGTAGAAGCGATGGCTGGTCCCTGATTTGTGAGTGTTTGGACGTACCTTTAGCCTTGTAAGCAAAGCTGACATCTTCGGGAGCTTTGTATCCGTAAACATCTTCTGGCTTGTCATAAACAGACTCCTCTTCGAGCTGCGGACACTCCACCACGTGGTCTCCTATGGTCATGTACCGAGGCTCGACAGGTGGACCAGGGTGCGGTTCGTTGTCGTCGGTTGTCGCCATTTCTGTTCAAAACAAAACGCCCGATTGTTATACATTTACATGCAAATCACTGACTCCTGTAGCTAATATTACATGGTATGGTCACGTATACTAATGAAGAATTCATATGGACTTCCAAACGCTGTATTTTCGCTTTTCGTAAACAGCATATACAAAAACATGTTGAAACTTTGAATTTTTTCACATACATTTGGGGGACTAGAGTTTTTCTTTTTGTTCGGACAGTTTCTTTTTTGCATCTAGCAAAATAAAAAGAAATAATTGAATAGAATAGAATTGTCTGAGATCATAGCTAACATCTGCAGGACGTTATAACGACTGCAGATGCAGAGACCAGTGGGTGATAATGATGACAGCTAACATCTTATCAATCACATCCCTAAAGGTGTAACCTTATAGTATACATATGTATGTATCAAAACCCTAAAGCGGCAGTATGGGGTCCATTTGGACCCCAGAGGTATATTAATATATGCTATATCAACATTAATCATCGGAAAAAAATGTTCTTCCCTGGGTTTTTTATGTACACGTCTTACAACTTCTCAGAAAAAATTGACTGAGATTGGCCCGTTTTTTGAAGAAGTTATGTGATCCAATTGGGCGCCAGATGATTTTGAATTGTATATTACTTAATATAAAAATATTCCCATCCAATAACAGAAATTTGTTATCATTCCTTTATAGCAAGAAGCTACTAGAAAAGTAAGATACCAACTTTTAGAATTTAGATTTATCATTTTAGTGAAAAATGTGGTTTTACTACTTTTGCATAAATAATGATAATGAGTACTGATATATACATATCGTATCTTCCTGGATTATATCATTTATGCGCAAAGTGCAGTGTACACAATTGAACTAAATTGACGCTGTGTTGCCAGATCTACAGCAATTAGGAGAGAATTAAAAGCTTTAGATATCGGGGCGCAGAAAATTGACAGTCAAAGCTTCGAATCATGTCCGATTTTACACATGTCACGGAGAGGTAAGTAAATAGGAAGAATAAATAACTAAAATACCTTATTTTGCCTCCATATACCCATCAATGTGTAAACTCGTGTCCGCTATTAAAAGCAGTCCAACTGACTTAACGTCAGTTTAAAATCATGCAAAAATAAAATGAGACTAATCTAAAACCACGTGATAAATTACACATCCACAAGCTAGATGGACCAATCACGAGCTGTGTAAGAAAATTGAGTCACATTATGATTATTGTTATTTCTGAAAAGGCAATTTCATACTCTTCAGCTTACAAGAACACACCGTTACATAATCATACACCATGCAAGTTGTATAGTAAACAAGGCCTGGGCTAAATGGGTGACGCTGAGTTAAAGCATTTAAGCTGATAAGAGACTAATATGTCATGTTAGATTTTTACGACAAAACTGAAAACATGCTGGATAGCAAAATCACCATAAAACAAAAAAAAATCCGACGTGGTTAACGTTGTTCTTTGGAATATTGCTTTTATTTCACAGGGAGATAGCAGTGTTATGGAAGTATCATACTACTTTCATCTGTAACAGTTTGATTGTTGTTTTTACTTAAACCCACTGGAGTAATCTTTCCAGACTGATTTGGTTGTTTCATCAACTTCAATTATTGTATCTCTGTAACGCCCCAAAAATAAAACACAATGATGTCGTTTTTACATGTTTGCATCGAGTAATCCGTAAAACTCTCAAAACCTCTTGTAAACTTGTTATCATTATCGAACTGATAACCAAAATGGAGACTGTGAAACATTGAAAGAATGACGCATCGTCGGTGTGAAAACAACCGTATTAGATCTAAGCCATGACTATTCAGCAAATTCAACACTAGCTGCACTGTGGCTATAGTGTGCATTTATTAGAAACGGATGCACCAGATCAATTTACACGTATGCTTTTATGTTGTGGATCTGCATCTGAATTGTCTTTAGAATCTGTTTTATTTTATCAAAAATTGTTTTTCATTTTTCAAAGACGCTGAGGTGTTGGCAGACCACTTAACCTGCGAAATGTGTTCTTTCAGACAAAGGACAAAGCAGAATAAAAGCATTGTGCAGAGTTTTCATTATAGCATTACGAACGGACTCAAAGCTAGCAGCTTTATCAAACTACTGTATTGCTCTCATCTTTAGCAGACGAGTTTGATTTGATTGCTGTTTTACGTCAGCCATGTTATTTATCCAACTTTTTGTGACCTTTTATAGCAACTCAAGGATGTATTAAAATGTAGGAACATTTCCATATTTTGTAGGAATATCATACTTTGTTGCTGAACGCAGAGCAACGGGTACAATAATTTATCTATCTATCTATCTATCTATCTATCTATCTATCTATCTATCTATCTATCTATCCATCTATCTATTTATCAATCTATCTATTTATCTATCTATCTATCTAGTATCTATATATATGTGTTTGTGTGTGTGTGTGAAGCTATTCAATTAAACACTCTTAAAGTAAACAGTCTCGCCCGATACTACAATCTTTTATAGAGTAGATCCACTTCCAGCATTATTGTATATGTTCAGCAATAAAGTATGATACCCCTGCAAATATTTCCATATTTCAATGCATCCTTGAATTGCTATAAAAGGTCACAAAGTTGGATAAACAACTCGGCTCACGTAAAACAGCAATCAAATCAAACTCGTCTGCTAAAGATGAGAGCAATGGCCAATGCAGTAGTTTGATAAAGCCGCTAGCTTTGAGTCCGCTCGTAATGCTATAATGAGAACCCTTACCTATGCTTTTATTCTTTGCCCTTTGTGTAAAAGAACGTGTTTCGCATGTTAAGTGGTCTACCCAACACCTTAGCGTATTTAAAAAAAAAATCAACATCAATTTCTGAAAATTAAACAGATTCTACACACAATTCAGACCCACAACAAAAACATACGAGAAAATTGATCTAGTGCATTTGTACAGCTAGCGCTAAATTCGTTGAGCATCAATTTCTTGGCTATAGATCTAATACGGTGGCAAAGTTGTTTTCCAACCAAAGATACGTCAATCTTTCAATGTTCACACTCTCCATCCTGATTATAGTTCCATAATGATAACAAGTTGGTCATAATTTTGAAAGGTTTTACAGATTACTAGATGCAAACATGTAATAACGACATCATTGAGTTTTATTCGTGAGACGTTACAAAGACAATTGAACAATTGACAGAATACTCAAATGGGTTTGAGAAGAAAAAAAACACTCAAATCAAAATACCAGGTACAAATGAAAGTAGCGTGATACTTTCATAACACTGGTATGCCCTCTTTGAAATCAAAGCAATATTATGAGAACAAGAACGCTGTGTTTCCTTTTCCTTTTATGGCGATTTTACTATATCCAGTATATTTTCAGTTTTGTAAAAATCTAACATAATATCTTTGTTTGTCATCGCTTAAATGTTTTCACCCATCGTCACTCATTTAGTTCAGCCCTGGTTGACTATACAAATTGCATTGTGCATGGTTATCTAACGTTGTACTTTGTTGTGCAACGTGGTAAGCTGAAGAGTATGAAATTACCTTTCAGAAATACCAATAATCATAATGTGACACAGCTGGTGATTGGTCCAACTAGCTTGTGGTTGTGTTGCCATGTGTTTTTAGATTAGTCTAATTCTTTTTTTGTATGCTATTTAAATCGATATACATTGGACCCTTGTAAACACATCAGAACAGACTGCACACACCCCGGTAAAGTCAGTTGGACTATTTTCTATAGCGGACACATTCGAATAAACACATTGGCTGGTATATGGAGGCAAAATAAGGTATTCTTAGGTATTTTTGTTCCTACCATTTACATAACCATTTCTGGTATGTATCAAATCGGTCATGATGAGTAACTCTGTCAATCTTTAAAGCTTATAATTCTCTCCTAATTGCTGTAGGCCTGGCAACATAACGTCAAGTTAGATAATTTGACAATGTGTAGACTTTACTTTGTGCATGAATGAGATGATCTAGCTATACTACATATGAAATGTAAATTTGGTACTCATTATCATAATTTATGAAAAACGAGTAAAAAAAACACATTTTACACTAAAATGATAAATTTGAATTCAAAAGTCGGTATCTTCCTTTTCTAAGCAATAGTAACTTGTTGCTATGAAGCAATACATGGTAATGTTTCTGTTATTGGATGGGAATTCTTCATATTAATATGTAATATACAATGTAAAATCATATTGGGTCCCTTTGGACCCCACGCACAAAGATGATGTTTAGAGTATAACTTTTACAAAAATGGGCAGTATAATCATTAAAATGTTCTTAGAAGTTGTAAGACATGTACATAAACAAACCCATGGAAGGATAGTTTCTCCGATTAATAGTGTTGACCCCATACGATCGGATCAGGGTTTTAATACATAAGTATATGTATGCTATAAGTTTACACATTTACCGGTGTAAAGATGTTAGTTATAATCTCAGACATTTCAATTCAATTCTTTTTAGCTTGCTAGATGCGACAAAGAAACTGCCCAGACGGGTCCGAATACAAACTTCCCCAAATGCAGTCTGTCCATATGTAGATGAAACATTTAGGTTTCAACTTTTTGATTTATATAATACAGCGTTGAGCAAATTAAAAACTTACTTGTGTTTTTGAAATTGCACAAATCATATAATCTAAATTTGTATATAATGATATCGTTTTTAATGTGAGCTGACTTGTAAATACCTACCAAATTCAGACTCTCAGGTCTGCCATGTAGTATTTTCAATAAAAGATTCAAAAGTCTTCATCAGTGTACGTGACCGTACCATGTAATGCTAGCTGCAGGAGTCATTGATTTGCATTTGAATGAATCACAATTGGGCGTTTTGTTCGGAGCAGAAATGGCGGCAACCGACGACAGCGAACCGCACCCTGGTCCACCCGTCGAGCCTCGGTACATGACCATAGGAGAACACGTAGTGAAGTGTCCGCAGCTCGAAGAGGAGTCTGTTTACGACAAACCAGAAGATGTTTACGGGTACAAAGCTCCCGAAGACGTCAGCTTTTGTTACAGGGCTAAAGGTACGTCTAAAGATACACTCACAATTCAGGGACCAGCCATTGCTGCTATAAGGTCAGGGTTTCCAAAGCATATTTACCAAATAACATTAGCTGTAAAATGTATGCGATCGTGGAACTCAAGTTTTAAGAATCTGGCGTTTTCGGAGTATCTATATCTTAGAGGATGAACAGATTGATATTTTGTTTTGGCCATGGTATGTGGTCGCTAGACCCATGTTTTATATCTTTTGTGGACCCTTGAAATATTTCAAGCATTTGTCAGGTCCTGTGACATGACATTAAAAGTATCCAGACAATGCTAAATAGATATTGCATATTTTGCTTTTGATGCTTGTAACGGGGTCTCATTTTTTTTGGGTACCTCGTGTAATTTTTACAACATGTACAATTCTCCGTTGCATTGCCTACATACTTCATGTATATATGATTATAGTTGCATGTCCTTATGTATATAGACCATCTTGCATTCCTTATGGAATGTTTAGATTCCCCCTCTCTCATATCCTGGGAGGATCATTTCAAGATTGGTTGCTTGTTTTGTTATTGCTTGGTTGTTGCTTGTTACTGTTGGGACATGCATATGGAAAACCAGTCCCAGACATATCATGGTCTTAATGTTTGGGTGACAGTAAGTTTTCGTATTAGCAACAAGTGGATAAGGTTTTGGTCCCTGGCAGCTTGCTCTGGAACTATAGTGGCGTTTTTGTTAAAATCTTGCAAAGAGAATGTTTGAATAAATGAGCGATGAATTGCCATGGTATTAGGAATGCAGGTAGCTTGACAGAGATTCATAAATGCCAATGATTCGCATTTGGACTTCATGTGCATGATTATTGATAGAATTATGTAATTTCGGTGTTTTCCACAATAGGACTTAAGTGATGATGATGATTTTCATTTGCATGTTATTGTCTACATAGGCTACATGCAGTAGTTTCACTATCACGTGAAACGTCTAGGCAAAGAAACATTACTTGTAGCGCACCTGAAGGTTGGAAGAAACAAAGCTAAAATAAAGCTACGCTACAAAGGATATATCGTTTACCAAACAGTTAAACATGTTTGTGCATGTAACATATGCAATATATGACAGGTGGAACATTAACAGATGCCAATTATGCAAATAAGAGCCTAATCATTTCTTGTAAATGCCACCATTCCTTAGCCCCGAATGATACAGGAGTTCCATACTTGAGACAGGCGTAAGTTGATTAAAACTTAGCATAACAATGCATAGATTATGAAAATGTAAATATATCAAATGCAATATGAAAACCATTTGCCAATTTCATAATGACATGTAAACATGGAATCTTACAAGAAGAAAGGACTTTCACTCATAAAATATAATATCATTTTGGTTAAAATTTAGTTGGCTAATTACATACTTTTGCATAATCATTAAGACAAAATAAAGCAAGTAATTTCCAAAAGCTCCGAACTCTTGTTATCATCTTAGCGAGTGTCATTGGCATGTGGACTAAGGTGACATCTAGTAGAGTGATTTTGCCTGCACTGGGTTGTGGGATGATGGTGATTTCGGCTGTTCTCACCGCTACAATCCTGGCGACTTATGTCGTATCTGAAAGAAAGGTAAGCCAGAAGCCTTAATTCAAATGCGCCATTTGTAACAGTAATGAACCTGTCATATTCAAGATCAGGGTTATTGCAGGTGTTGTTGATCCTATCTATTCTGATTTTTGCACGAATTTCTACGAATTAGAATTGCTAGATAACCCGCAATTCCCGAAAAGAAACTGTCGTGCACTGGCATGTTATCGTCGATTTTTTTTCGATCCATGTACAACATTGTAAAATTCATCAGGATTGTAGTAATGATATAGTAGGATATGGCTTAAGAACACTGGTCTTAGATGTTCCTCACACATTTGTAGGAGACACACGGTTCAAAAATACAAGAAAGCATGATGGTCGGAGGAACTTTAAAGACCTCAAGTCATCCATCATTGACGACACTCTTCGACGGTAACGACTCTGCTTTACTTGCTGCACCAACTGAACTGGGGTTGAACGAACCATTCGCAAATATCAGTCGGAACCCCAAGACCCTGCCAGTAACAATCACATCCCTACCAACCACAGGTAAGTAATGTTTTTGAGATCCTCAGTGCTGATTGGCTAATCCTGTCGGTGCAAACTGAGAGCCTAAATGCTGATTGGCCAGTTTCCAACAGTCTCCTGCCCGGCTTAGAAATAAACAGCCAATAGGAGGCAAGTAGAGGGGATAAATACAAGTAGGACACCACTCTCTTTGTTTAATCGTATGGTCATTTCCTGGTGATGAACGCACATTCGCTCTGATCATCCTCCTACTAATTTTTCACGGGTCCTGACCTTGGTGCTGAGCTTACAATCACACTGATTGTCCTCCTACTGACTTGGTTACGCCAAAAGTAACTTGATAATATTTTTTGGACCGTAAAGATAAAGAATTGTTTGAATGCTGACATAGATCCTGCTGTAACTGTTACATACATAATGTATTATGCAGATATTGACGAGTGTGTGAAGAACCATTGTCAGCATGGGACCTGTGTGAATAAAGATGGCGGCTACAACTGTACCTGCTCTCCTGGATGGACTGGCCAGAACTGTGTACAAGGTGGGATATTTTTGCGTAGTAAGGCCAAGTTGAATCGATCATATTGATGAAATCCTCTGAGGACCCCACAACAGACACGAGCGTGCGTATGAAAAAAAATTTCAAGCTTTTGCTTCAGGAAGAATTTTCATTGCGTTGTAAGATTTTTTCACCATCACATGGCTGGAGGAGGACTACATGATAACGCAGGTAAAGAATTGTAAGTCTATGTAAGGTCTTACCCTGATTGATATCTTTCACAAAGATATCGACGAGTGTGTGGAGAACCCTTGTCAGCATGGGACCTGTGTGAACAAAGATGGCGGCCACAACTGTACCTGCTCACCTGGATGGACTGGGCAGAACTGTGGACAAGGTGAGTTTTTCTTGGACTTATCAAGGTTTGTCTCGTTGAAAGTGGGAAATGATAGGAAAATGGAGGTATCAGACCTCCAAACTTTTGTTTCATGGAGAGTTTCCTTTCATTTTAGATTTGTTTTCGCCACCACATAGGATGATGACTGCATAGTCACCCTGGAAAAGAAACGTTTCTATGTAAGGTCTTACCCTTATCTTTCACAAAGATATCGACGAGTGTGTGAAGAACCCTTGTCAGCATGGGACCTGTGTGAACAAAGATGGCAGCTACGACTGTACCTGCTCACCTGGATGGACTGGACACGACTGTGGACAAGGTGAATTATTTTTGCGTAGTAAGACCATGATGATTAAACTATACTGAAAGACATTCTCTGAGGACCCCTAAATGCATGCTTGCGTTAGTATGAAAAAGTCTGGCCTTTTTTTCAAAATGGGAAAATGGAGATATCAGGCCTCCGAACTTTTATTTCAGGAAAAGTTTCCATTGCGTTGTTGGATTTTTTTCGCAACACATAACTCAATAAGGACACAATCACGCTGGTAAAAACAGTGTCTATGTATATTTGAGGTGTTACTCTGATATCTTTCACAAAGATATCGACGAGTGTGTGAAGAACCCTTGCCTGCATGGGACCTGTGTAAACAAAGATGGCGGTTACAGCTGTACCTGCTCACCTGGATTGACTGGGCAGAACTGTGGACAAGGTGGGTTATTTTTGCGTAGTAAGACCATGATGATTAAACTATACTGAAAGACATCCTCTGAGGACCCGAAAATGCATGCTTGCTTTAGTATGAAAAAGTTTGGCCTTTTTCTCAAAATTGGAAATTGGAGATATTAGGCCTCCGAACTTTTGTTTCAGGAAAAGTTTCCATTGCGATGTTAGATCTATTTTCGACATCACATAACCCAATAACGACATAATCACGCCCTTAAAACTAAAACAGTGTCTATGTATATTTGAGGTCTTACCCTGACTGGTATATTTCCCAAAGATATCGACGAGTGTGTGAAGAACCATTGTCAACATGGGACCTGTGTGAACCAAGATGGCGGCTACAACTGTACCTGCTCACTTGGATGGACTGGGCAGAACTGTGGACAAGGTGGGATATTTTTCGGCAGGAAGGTCATGTGGATTCGATTATATTGAAAGACGTCCTCTAGCTCTGAGGACCTAACAACGCATGCTTCCTTTAGTATTAAAAAAGTTTGGCCTTTTTCCATAAAAGGAAAATTGAGATATCAGGCCTCCGAACTTTTGTTTCAGGAAGCGTTTCCATTGCGTTGTAAGATCTATTTTCGCCGTCACATGACTTAATAAGGACATAATCACGTTCGTAAAAACAGTGTCTATGTATGTTTGAGGTCTTACCCTGACTGGTATATTTCACAAAGATATCGACGAGTGTGTGAAAAACCCTTGTCAGCATGGGGCCTGTGTAAACAAAGATGGCGGCTACAACTGTACCTGCTCACCTGGATGGACTGGACAGAACTGTGGACAAGGTTAGTTTTTCTCATGGAGTAGTCAAGGTTTCTCGCGTCTAAAGAAGGAGAAGAAACATTTTCCTTTGTTTCATGTAGTTTACAAAATTTGTTTCTGATGCCGTGAAAACATGATTTGATAATAGGTTTTGAAAAGTGAATAAATGTCTGGATGGACTGGACACAACTGTAGACAAGGTTAATTTTTCTCATGGAGTAGTCAAGGTTTCTCTCGTCTTAAATTGGAAAAAAATATATATGTTCCTTTGTTTCCATTTACATTTATTTTTACAAGATTGTTTTTGTTTCTGAGGTTTTGAAAAGTGATGACAAAGAATTGTCTAGGTGCTAATAGAGAATCTGCCCTGACTGTAACGTACATATAATGTATGATACAGATATCGACGATTGTGTGAAGAACCCTTGTCAGCATGGGACCTGTGTGAACAAAGATGGCGGCTACAACTGTACCTGCTCTCCTGGATGGACTGGGCAGAACTGTGGACAAGGTGGGGTTTTTTTCTTGGCCTAATTAAGGTTTCCTCGTTAACATGGAAGAAAATACATTTTCCTCTGTTTACATGTTACATACATAATGTATCATTAGATATCGACGAGTGTGTGAAGAACCCCTGTCAGCATGCGACCTGTGTAAACATAGATGGCGGCTACAAATGTACCTGCTCACCTGGATGGACTGGACAGAACTGTGGACAAGGTGGGTTATTTTTGCGTAGTAAGACCATGATGATCAAACTATACTGAAAGACTTCCTCTGAGGACCCCTAAATACATGCTTGCTTTAGTATCAAAAAGTTTGGCCTTCTTTTTAAATCGGAATATGGAGATATTAGGCCTCCAAACTTTTGTTTCAGGAAAAGTTTCCATTGCGTTGTTAGATCTATTTTCGGCATCAGATAACTCAATAAGGACATAATCACGCCCGTAAAAACAGTGTCTATGTATATTTGAGGTCTTATCCTGACTGGTATATTTCACAAAGATATAGATGAGTGTGTGAAGAACCCTTGTCAGCATGGGACCTGTGTAAACAAAGATGGCGGCTACAACTGTACCTGCTCACCTGGATGGACTGGGCAGAACTGTGGACAAGGTGGGTAATTTTTGCGTAGTAAGGCCATGATGATTAAACTATACTGAAAGACATCCTCTGAGGACCCCAAAATGCATGCTTGCTTTAGTATGAAAAAGTTTGGCCTTTTTCTCAAAATTGGAAATTGGAGATTTAAGGCCTCCGAACTTTTGTTTCAGGAAAAGTTTCCATTGCGATGTTAGATCTATTTTCGACATCACATAACTCAATAAGGACATAATCACACCCGTAAAAACAGTGTCTATGTATATTTGAGGTCTTACCCTGACTGGTATATTTCCCAAAGATATCGACGAGTGTGTGAAGAACCCTTGTCAGCATGGGACCTGTGTAAACAAAGATGGCGGCTACAAGTGTACCTGCTCACCTGGATGGACTGGACAGAACTGTAGACAAGGTGGGTTATTATTGCGTAGTAAGGCCTTGATGATTAAACTATACTGAAAGACATCCTCTGATGCATGCTTGCTTTAGTATGAAAAGGTTTGGCCTTTTTTTCAAAATGGGAAAATTTAGATATCAGGCCTACGAACTTTAGTTTCAGGAAAAGTTTCCATTCCGTTATTAGATCTATTTTCGACATCACGTAACTCAATAAGGACATAATCACACCCGTAAAAACAGTGTCTATGTATATTTGAGGTCTTACCCTGACTGGTATATTTCCCAAAGATATCGACGAGTGTGTGAAGAACCCTTGTCAGCATGGGACCTGTGTAAACAAAGATGGCGGCTACAAGTGTACCTGCTCACCTGGATGGACTGGACAGAATTGTGTACAAGGTTGGTTATTTTTGCGTAGTAAGGCCATGTTGATTCGATCATATTAATGGAATCCTCTGAGGACCCCGAAACGGAGGCGAGCATGCGCATATCAAAAGTTGGGTATTCTTTTCCATGATAGGAAAAGGAAGGTATCAGACCTCCAAACTTTTGTTTCCTTTCCTTTTAGATTTGTTTTCGCCACCACATAGGATGATGACTGCATAGTCACCCTGGTAAAGAAACGTTTCTATGTAAGGTCTTACCCTTATCTTTCACAAAGATATCGACGAGTGTGTGAAGAACCCTTGTCAGCATGGGACCTGTGTAAACAAAGATGGCGGCTACAACTGTACCTGCTCACTTGGATGGACTGGGCAGAACTGTGCACAAGGTGAGTTCATGCCATCTCCAAAGAAAATATAGATGTAAAAGTTCCTTGACATGTATTTGTCGTCTTTGAACAATTCCCCGATTTCTTCTTGTCGAGAAACAGAGAGAGAATCCGGTGCTAGAAAAGGAAGGGTACTAAGCTACTTTAAAGCAGATCAGTTAGATCACCCCTCTGCACAAGTCGTTCAGTGTAATATAACCAGCTACTGCTGTGCCGCGTGCCTGGGAACGTAGCATGGTTAAACCGGCTGTATAGGTATAGAATAAGATCTCTAAAAGCAAAAGCCAGATAATGTTTCCCTGTACCGTTTCTCTGTACAGCTGCCCGCTGTGCTAAGCTGACACCCCCACAAAATGGTGCCGTGACTGGCTCCAACTCCTACAGAGACGTGGCCATCTTCACGTGTGACCCAGGATACAAGCTGGTCGGTACTTCTATTCTTACCTGTGAGTCTGGTGGCACTTGGAGTGAAGAATCACCTACATGCAAAGGTACAATCATATAAAACATGAATAGATGTCTAGAAGTAGTTGAAAATGAAATTATCAAACCTCATAAAGAAATAGACATGGATGGTGTAAAGTGTGATCTTTTAGATTTAACTTCTTGCACGATGCAACTTTTTGCACGAGTACAATTATGTCAATCATGGATGAATAGCTCTAGAAATGAATTGAAATATAACCTTTCAATCTGTATCCATTAACAAAATAGACATGGATAGTGTGAAGAGTTGAATTTGAATTTAAATTTCTTATCCGACTTAATCTTATCCAATGAAATGTTGCAATTTGTTCATATTATCTTTTCAGTTCTACATTGTTTTCAGCTAAAATGTGTGGGCTCTTGAACCTAAACTAAACTCACAGGGACTTGACTAGTTGGTTTCTGTCAGTAAAAAGTTCAGAAAGGATGTCAATGTCTTTGATATGTTTTATACTAACATATAACTTGAGGATGCCATTATTGTATCCATGTACAGCTAAACGGTGTACCAAGCTGACACCCCCAGCAAATGGTGCCGTGACTGGCTCTAACACTTTCGGAGACTCTTACGTTTTTCAAATCAGTCTTATATATTCTTTCTTCCTTTTAAAATACTGGCTCCTGATAAAGGGGTGCCGTGGATTTTTTGAAAGCAATTTGCCCAGATTATATAAATTTCGTCTGGCTGCTGCACACGTTTCTGTGAACCAGTTTGTCTTACATAATCACACCCGTAAAAACAGTGTCTATGTATATTTGAGGTCTTACCCTGACTGGTATATTTCCCAAAGATATCGACGAGTGTGTGAAGAACCCTTGTCAGCATGGAACCTGTGTGAACAAAGATGGCGGCTACAAGTGTGCCTGCTCACCTGGATGGACTGGCCAGAACTGCGGACAAGGTGAGTTATATTTGCGTAGTAAGGCCATGTTGATTCTCTCATATTGATGGAAACCTCCGAGGACCCCAAAACGGATGCGAGCATGCGCATATCAAAAGTTGGGTTTTCTTTTCCATGATAGGAAAATGGAGGTATCAGACCTCCAAACTTTCGTTTCAGGGAGAGTTTCCTTTCCTTTTAGATTTGTTTTCGCCACCACATAGGATGATGACTACATAGTCACCCTGGTAAAGAAACGTTTCTATATAAGGTCTTACTCTTATCTTTCACAAAGATATAGACGAGTGTGTGCAGAACCCTTGTCAGCATGGGACCTGTGTAAACAAAGATGGCGGCTACAACTGTACCTGCTAACTTGGATGGACTGGGCAGAACTGTGGACAAGGTGAGTTCATGTCATCTCCAAAGTAAACATAGATGTAAAAGTTTCTTGACATGAATTTGTCGTCTTTGAACAATTCCCCAATTTCCTCTTGTCGAGAAACAGAGAGAGAATCCGGTGCTATAAAAGGAAGGGTACTAAACTTTAAAGCAGATCAGTTTGCTCACGCCTCTGTTCAAGTCGTTCGGTGTAATATAACCAGCTACTGCCGCGTGCCTGGGAACGTAGCATGATTAAACCGGCTGTATAGGTATAGATTAAGATCTCTAAACGCAAAAGCCACAGAATGTTTCCCTGTACCGTTTCTCTGTACAGCTGCCCGCTGTGCTAAGCCGACACCCCCACCAAATGGTGCCGTGACTGGCTCCAACTCCTACGGAGACGTGGCCACCTTCACGTGTGACCCAGGATACAAGCTGGTCGGTACTTCTACTCTTACCTGTGAGTCTGGTGGGACTTGGAGTGAAGGATCACCTACATGCAAAGGTACAATCTTATAAAACATGAATAGATGTCTAGAAGTAGTTGAAAATGAAATTATCAAGTCTCATAAAGAAATAGACATGGATGGTGTAAAGTGTGAACTTTTAAATTCAACTTCTTGCTCGATGCAACTTTTTGCACAAGTACAATTATGTCAATCATGGACGAAGAGCACTAGAAATGAATTGAAATGTAACCTTTCAATCTGTATCCATAGACAAAATAGACATGGATAGTGTGAAGAGTTGAATTTCAAATTAAATT
Source organism: Branchiostoma lanceolatum (assembly GCF_035083965.1). Lineage (NCBI taxonomy): Eukaryota > Metazoa > Chordata > Leptocardii > Amphioxiformes > Branchiostomatidae > Branchiostoma > Branchiostoma lanceolatum. Next base: position 12,455,420 of record NC_089736.1, read on the forward strand.
TCTTATCCGACTTAATCTTATCCAATGAAATGTTGCTATTTGTTCGTATTATTTTTTCAGTTGTACAATGCCCGATGCTGACACCTCCTGTCAATGGCGATATGGGTATATGGGATTATCCTGGAGTAAAAATCTTCACCTGTGACCACGGCTACAGTCTTGTAGGTGCTAACAGGTGCCAGGCAGATGGTACATGGAGTGGCAGGGTTCCTACTTGCAAGGTCACATGTAAGGCTTTGATCTTTTTTTGTTGTATGGAAAGAGTTCACATCAATTCGTGCCAATGCTAAAGCAGATTCTGTATTTGCATTCTAATAGTTTCTCTTGATTGAATCAGGTGATATGCATGTCATTCGTTAAATGTTGTAATCTGAGTTTTATTTTAAAGGAGTATACCGAAGCTGAACCTTACTGTCTCTAGGTTTGCATCATCTGCACATTGTTTAACCTTTCGTCTTCTAGTGTTCTACATTGTATTCATCTAAAATGTGTGGGCTCTTCAACCTAAACTAAACTCACAGGGAATTGACTAGTTGGTTTCTGTCAGTAAAAAGTGCAGAAATGACGTCAATGTGTTTGATATGTTTTATATCGATGTATAACTTGAGGATGACAACTTTTTTTCCGTGTACAGCTGTACGCTGTACCAATCTGACACCTCCAACAAATGGTGCCGTGACTGGCTCCAACTCCTACAGAGACGTGGTCACCTTCACGTGTGACCCAGGATACAAACTGGTCGGTACTTCTACTCTCACCTGTCAGTCTGACGGGACTTGGAGTGGAAGATCACCTACATGCACAGGTACAACCATTTCAACCATGGAGGAAGTGGTCTAGAGGTATATCGAAATGTAACCATCAGAACTGTCTTGAAACATCAAAAAATTACACGGATAGTGTTCGAGTGAACTTTCGAATTGAACTACATATCAGAGTAATTTTCATCCAAAAAAATGTTGCCATTTTTCTGATTTTTGTTTTAGATCTACAATGTCCAACGCTGGCACCGCCAGTCAATGGTAGTGTTGGTGGGTCAACATCCTTCAAAGGAGTGATGATCTTCAGCTGTTACCCCTCGTACCGTGTTGTAGGTGCAAAAATGATGTGGTGCATGGCAGACGGTACATGGAGTGACAGTGTTCCTACGTGCAAAGTTACATGTAAGGCTTTGACCTTTTTGCAGCTTCAGTGCATAGAAAGAGTGCACATCGACTTTTTTCCATGCTAAAGTAGACTCTGCATTCTGAAAAAGTGTTCTTTACCAATTCGATATACATGGTTTGTATTCAGTGTCCTTTCCGCTTATATATCATGTTTATGTGTTTATGAGACAGGATCCGTGGTATTAATGTTCCTTATGGTATGTTTTTCTGTTTTTCTCATATTGTTTTTGTTCATGTAAAAATGCAATAAAAATTTATAAAAAAAGTGCACATCAACCTTTGCCAATGCTAAAGCAGATTCTGCATTCTGAAAAAGTGTTTGGCATGTTCTCTTTAATGCATCAGGTACGGGTAGTTCATTAGATGTTGTTACCTGAGTCTTATGTTAAAAAAGCATGCCGAAGTTGAACCATATTGTCCCCTTTATTTATTGTCAAATACTGTCCCTTGGTTTGCTTCCCTTGCACAATTGTTGGATCGTACAGAGTTCTACATTGTATTCAACTAAGATGTGAGGGCACATCAAAGTAACGTATACTTGTAGGGATGTGGCCGGTTTGTTTCTGTCAATAAAAAGTTCAGAAATGACATCAATGTTTTTTATATGTTTTAGACTAACGTATAACTTGAGAATGCCATCATTGTATCCATGTACAGCTAAACGCTGTACCAAGCTGACACCCCCAGCAAATGGTGCCGTGACTGGCTCTAACTCTTACGGAGACGTGGCCACCTTCACGTGTGACCCAGGGTACAAGCTGGTCGACACTTCTACTCTTACCTGTCAGTATGACGGGACTTGGAGTGAAGGATCACCTACATGCACCGGTACAATCATATAAAACATGAATAGAGGTCTAGAAGTTGTTGAAAATGAAATTATCAAATCTCATAAAGAAATAGACATGGATGGTGTAAAGTGTGAACTTTTAAATCAAAATTCTTGCTCGATGTAACTTTTTGCACAAGTACAATTATGTCAATTATGGACAAAGAGCTCTAGAGATGAATTGAAATGTAACCTTTCAATCTGTATCCATAAACAAAAAAACATGGATAGTGTGAAGAAATGAATTTAAATTTAAATTTCTTATCCGACTAATTCCGGGTGTCCACCAACATGTAATAACTCTTATATTTCACAATAAAGTAGTTAATTTCATGTCTATCTATTTTGTATATGAATCAGAATACATGTACATGAATTGCGTATACTATGGGTATTGTGTTTCCAATCAAAAAGTTCAGAAATGATGTTCTTGTCGTCGAAATGTTTTATAACTTGAGGATGTCATTTTGTATTTCTCTGCACAGTTGTACAATGTACAAAGCTGACACCCCCAGCACACGGTGCTGTGTCTGGCTCCAACTCCTACGAAGACGTGGTCACCTTCACGTGTGACCCAGGACACAAGCTGGTCGGTACTTCTACTCTTACCTGTCAGGCTGAAGGGACTTGGAGTGGAGGATCACCTACATGCACAGGTAGGTTATGCAGATCTTACTATATTATCTGAAATTACAAAGCAAATGGTCACCTGTTCCCATGGACACAAAAAAACGCATATAATGTTGTAGCTGCTGTATAACAGACATTCTGGGCCTGGAATCTACCAACTTGAAGAAAGTAGCACTATTAGAATCCATAATTCTTAGAATACAAATCAGAGCATTTAAGGTCAGAAATTAAAACTCCCCATAATTTAGGGCGCACATATCTGTTCACACAATACTATATAGCTTCTGTATATCTTCCAGTTTGGTATAGTAAAACGGTTCAATAGGTTCTAAAAATGAATTGATAGCATCTTCTGCCTGTTATACACACACGACATGTTGATGTAGGTTGTTGTATGTAGTTGCCATCTGTTTAACAGCATCCCCAAGTGCTGTCCGTGGGTTTGCTTCCTCTACACATTGTTTGACCTCACATTTTCCACATAGTGTTCATCTGATTATCTCATGAGCATTTCAGGCTAAACCAAAAGGCACTTGACTAGGTGATTTCGGTCACTATGTTATTAATGTAAATGTCTTTGAATGCTTTTATAACTTGAGTGAGTCATTTTTGTTTCCCTATACAGCTGTATGGTGTGTAAGGCTGACACCCCCAGCACACGGTGCCGTTACTGGCTTCAACTCCTACGGAGACGTGGCCACCTTCACGTGTGACCCAGGATACAAGCTGGTCGGTACTTCTTCACTCACCTGTCTGTCTGACGGGATTTGGAGTGGAGGATCACCAACATGCACAGGTAGGTTATGCAGGTCTAATTATATTAGCTGAAATTTCAGAGCAAATGGTAAGCCTGGTGCCATATGCCACGACACACAATACATATAATGTTGCAAATGCCATATAACAGACATCCTTGTCCAGGAATCTACTAACAGTATTATTAGAACCCACAATTCTTAGTGTATAGATAAGAACGTTTTAAGGCCTAAAGGTAGAGCTTCCCACAATTTATGGCGCAGCCATATATTTGTTCATGTAGCCTCTGTCATCTTTTGTAAAATCTACAACATTACATCTGTTTGTGACATTTCCATATTCCTGAAGAAAATGGAATATGAGCTTTGTGTCATGATTTTTTCTCTCTATCACATTAATCATAATTTTACCTTTTGTTTCTAATTTGTATTTAATATTTCAGTTGTGCAATGTGCGACACCGAGGCCTTTAGCCAACGGTTACACGACAGGCTCAAAGTCCGACCTAGGAGTGATGTACTTCACCTGTTACCGCGGGTACAATCTTGTAGGTGCGACAAGCATCAGGTGCAGGCCAGACGGTTCATGGAGTGGTAGAGTTCCTACTTGCAAAGGTGAGGATCTTGTGTCTTTTAATCAATTGAAAAGTGGTGGACATCTTTGTTGCATTCAATTGTGATAACAATTGTAAGACGGTTGAATCAGTGCTCAAAATCAATTGATAGCATCTTTTGCCTGTTGGCTACCAACGACAAAGGTTTTGAATTTTTCTGTAGTAGTCAAAACTGCGTGACTGTTTCAGCTGAATGTAGAAATGGCTACCAACTACTTGCCCAAACCTGCATCCGGGTTCATCTTGACGGAAAGAGCTACAATGACGCCCAGAAGGCCTGTGAGAACGAGGGAGCCATCCTAGCCATGCCCAAGACGAGGGAATTAGACTTCGCTCTGAGAAACCAGATTATAAAGTCTGGCAGAGATTCCAGCTACTGGATTGGTTTGACGAAATGGCAAACGGAGTGGGAATGGGCAGACCGCTCTAAACTCAATGATAACCCGTACAAGGTAAGTTAAACACGATGTATATAGTTGTACAGGCTGACAGGGCCATTCATGGAAAATAAAGGTTTTCTACTCTACTACTCTACATTTGTGTGCTGTTAGATAAGACAGATACAGCCAGTGTTCTCTAAGATGTCAAAGTTATACTGCCTTTCATTCTTCATCTGCAAACGTGCCGTGCGTCTGTGTATGTCTTTTTGGCGGACAGCCACACACACTAAAACAATACTTCACAGCCTATGGGATGAGGAGGTATCCTGACGATTAACTATGATTAAAGGCTTAGCACAGCCTGAGGTCATCTACAAGCATGAACTGATAATGCAAGTGTAAAAGAAATGGTGGAATAGTTTTGTTGGTTTGTCTAAGAAAGCTCAGTATTTATGAGTACTACATCATTGAAATGGGTAATGGAAAATGATACATTCTTATTAAAGATGATTGGGTGTGTTATTTTATTGACTATTTAACTTCTTTTTTCCTTAGGGATGGAACCCAGGACAGCCAGAGTTCTCAGTGTTTATTTCTTACAACTGTGTACGCTATTGGTCAAGAGCCACTGGTACCCCTATGTGGGATGATACCTTATGCTCTTATAACAACAGGTACATCTGCCAAGCTTCTCATGCTAGAATGCCACCACGGAAAACCCCACGCGACCCTCTTGACGTTTTCTCCTCCTGGGGGAGATAAAACAAAGGAATGGTTTCCGCAGATTAAACCTGTCTATATGGCAATACAAGATTGATGTTTTGCTCAATATGACGAGTCGAATCATGTTAATTTTTTGTTAAAACTGCCGGCATATGTGTGTTGGCTTGTTGTGGCATAAGTATATAACATCAACTCTAGATCTCATAATTCCCAAAGACCCACGTAGAATGGTCTAATCAATGGACTCTCAAGAATGTCCTGAGCACCTTGATACTTTTAAGGTGTGCATACGTCGAGGATCACTGATGCTGCATCAGTAGATGATTCACTCACTGTTTTATCATGGGGTAGCATTAGGCTGTATAGAGAGTTGACATAACAGCCTACGTGTATATACGTTGCATACTTTTATTTTATATATCTGGCTTACGCGGCCAATCCTTCATTTCTCATATACTATTATTGTTTTTTTTTTTTTTTCAATCTAGCTGTATTTATTGGTCTTTTTCTGATTTATCCTGGTAGCAAATTGTATAAAATGTCACTTGTAGAAGTCCATTTACCTAAAGCCGATATTGAATTCACAATATCATATTCAATCTTTTTTTAAATTTACTGTGTTGCTACATAGACATTCATCTTTCATTTATTGCATTCGTTCAGTGAGGATACAATAACAGCTGAAATATTTTCGATTGCGAGCTATTACAATGCTGCAATTTAACATGAACATAATGAAAGATAACATTAGCAGTGCTCAACGCGGAATAACCTTATATTACATTAATGTTTTATGAAATAACTCAGAAATTTTTACCAAATGGAAAGTGTTAAGTAATTCAGTGAAGGTATACTTCTAGGTGAGAAATTGTTTCGATTACGTGCACTACGCTTTCATTGTGAGTTTATGCATGGTATTTCATATATACGGCCTTCATATATTTACATACATTAACATACTAGTACCTTGCTTGTGTGGCAATTGCTTCATTTGTTAATGTTGTTTTAACGTAGCTGTTATATTAGTCTTGATGTAGTAAATTCATCTAGAAACTTTGTATGGCTACTTTTATTTGTCTATTAGACAAAGCTTATGGCGAGGTTACGATATATTCTAATTTTTCTGACTTCGTCTGTTACAACATTCATTTGCTTTATTCATTCAGTGAGGGTACATTACAACTTGAAAACAGTGTAGTTTGATTACTTGTACAACGTTGTTACAATTTAACGTAAACAATTACTTAAGAAAAAAGAACAACATTAACAGTAATGTATAATAATCTTAGATGTTAGCGTCCCATTGGAAGACCTCAGACATCTTGTAACTGAAAAGTGTTAAGCAAGCACTAAGCAAAGTAAGAATGTTTTAAGCTCATTATGTTTTATCTTATTTGCAAGTTATTACCCGATTACAACATGGAGCAGTTAACATAAGAAGAATACATAAAGAAATATACAAACAGTGCAAGGTGGCAATATTGGCAAGTGGAACAAGTGACTAATGTAACAAAAACTGCATTTACGTAATAAAATGTAGAAACACGAGTACATTGATCAGTTTTGTTATTTGTTATAAAGTTTTAACGTTTAGTCCAATATAAGGGAATTGACTCTTCAATAACACCTTCCAATGACATGTCTGGGTAAAAAAAACGTAAACAACAAGTCTATTCATGCAAAGGACTTACACATTGACATAATATATGCTTTATCATAAACACCTTTATCTTACTTAAACATGTTGCAATATTGACAGTCCTATAATTTTCAAATTTGATGAATTTCGGTGTTTTGCATTAATTATGTAAATCAGATATTTATTTACATAATTGGTATCTGTTGATGCTCCACTTTCCATAAAGTACATATGTTACATGTATTTGAGTCTTATAATGGAAAACACAGCAAATATAGATTTCCCTCATTATCTATGCAAATTAAGTCCCAATTAGCATAATTTGCACTTCATTGTGTATATCTCTGTCTAAGCTACCAGCATACTAAATATCATGGAAATCCGTTGTTCCTTTGTTCAGTTATTCTCCTTAGAAGATTTTCACAATAACGCCCCTGCAGTTCCAGAGCAAGCTGCTAGGGGGCCCAAACCTACACCACTTCTTAATTACATCACAAGCTATCTGCCACCTAAAAATCAAGACCACAGCACGTCCAGGTCAAAAGATACAAAAATTGAAGTTCTGCTGCAGTACCAAGGTCACATACCAGGGGGCCCAAAATCGACCCTGACCTTCGGCTTCACAACACCCGCCCACATACCAAATATCATTGTAATCCATCAAGAGGTTCTTGAGTTATGCTGACTACAAGAGTCCGGAAACACAAACACACACACACACAGACACGCCAAAAACAATATCTCCATTTTTCATGGAGATAACAATTTTAATTAGACTATGACTTGGGTACATTTTCTAGTTGCTAAACTGAATGAACATCTTCCATCCCTCTTTCCTTTAACGAAAAATGTAGATTCCTGGTGTTTTGTTGAAAATGATAAAGAGAATTTTTGACGATATATTAAGAGAAAATGAATATCCTACTGGTTGGATGAGATGAGAAAGTAAAGGTTGCTTAATTGCCAATACTGAAATTGATACCTCTGAAATTGCCAAAGTATGGATCCATGGAGTATGCATACATAAATTCAATACAAGGTAGATTGTATCATGAAAGAAGCTGCTTGATATATTTTCATTTAGGCATCGCACGAAAACAGCTCATAAAAGAATCATATTAAACATCATAACATAAAGTGTCTTGATATCAGAGATACTGATTTCATGCCTCATTATAAAAGATTTTCTCAAGAACAATTCACGTTAACCGATGTGTCGAGACGTCTTTATAAGCCAGTTCACGATTTGAACTGCGCATGCGTGTCAAAGATGAAGGCACGTGACTTGGAATCAGTTCTTGTCCAGACCATACATGATACATATCCGGACGTGTTTATTTATGTCTCAGGGGTCTTAAACTTTGATATTTTACCCACGATGCATCACACTGCGCATGCGCAGTTGGAACCGCGAACACACTTATTTTGCTACGGCCCACGCCATGTTGCTACGCTTACTGAAGGGAGACATGATTAAAAGATGCACGACTCTTGTAGCCACGTACCATAGCCAAGCGTTGGTGGTGTAATGGTCAGCATTGTTGCCTTCCAAGCAGTAGATCCGGGTTCGATTCCCGGCCAACGCAGTGTTAGTTTTTTCTACGTATATTGTTTTACCCCCTCAATATTGATTTCAGTTATAAAATTACAAACTATAATTGCATATATACTGCAACCGCTGGGAGACCAAATATTTGACAAATCTCTCCCCAGATTTCAATGATAAAGACTGAATGTCCCTACGTTATGTGTGTCTTGTCTTTTAAATCTTCCTTTGATATCTCGCATCATATTTCAATTATAAAATAAAGGGTCACACAAATCTAATTTTAGTCGCTATATGGTCGCTTGGTGATCACCGTCTGGTGCAAAGGGGGCCTAAGAGAAACTCTACCATCCCACACAATGGTACCGTTTGAGACTTCTAATTCTTTGCATTTTGATTTTAAGGTTGTTTTTCGATATTATTTCATATTGGTCTGACTAGTAAGTCCCTTTGCCCGTATGAACTCGGTGTGGATGAATCAACACGTACGCTTTGTTTTTGTGCCTGTAGATTAGTCTAGTTGTTGTAAAACATAACATTTGCATGAACTTTTATGTCACCTTTGTTCTGGAATATCAAACCATGTAGCTGCAACGAACGCCCACTGAGCACCATTTTGTATTTTGACATATTTTGTTTCAGGCAGGATAGAATACACCGGTTGTGAGCATGGTGACGAGCTAAGGTATTTTTGATTGTTTGCATCACAGTTTTTTTCGTAGAAACATTTTTTCTCTGTACGTGTATGTCCTCTTGTCTCGAAGGAACAATGTATCGTTTTATGGTCGGGGGAATTTGTCATGGAAAATGCAGCACAATGATTATGTTTGCATAAAGACCCTGTCACACCGCACGACTGGTCGACGAGTCTGCGAGCTATAAATGACATTTTCGGCAGTAATAGACCCGTTGTTTTCTCGATCATGGCCCGATTGTTAGGGATCGGCCGGCGTTTACCGCTCAGCAAGCCCCGTTATGCTACGGTCACATTTGCACCGGTTCCCGTAAGATGAGTGGGTGAGTAAGGGGTGTAGCCGAGGCCGGGCTCGGAAGCCACAAATTTGCCACGGTGTCGGATTGCGTCGAATACCGCTAAGGATACCTCTCGGTGTTCAATTCTTTACCCAAATACGGCGTCTATTTTTTCACCGGGCCCCATTTTGATTTTAACTCCGAGTTTTAAAAAATCCAGGGTCCCGGCTGTGTCTAAAAAACGCCCGGTAGGGCCCCTTTTCCAACTGTGACCGTAGCATTAGATATGATAGGGTAGATTTTCAGGCGAAAAATACCTACTGACGATAGTGAAGGGTTAGATCATTTGGTTTTCGTAAAGCTCTGTTATTTGAATTTCTAAACATTGTGAAAACAGTCCGTGGGTCATGAGGTGTTAACAAAATTATCAAAGGCTGTTAGGTATGCTCTGATTGCTGTTGTTGTTGTTGTTATTGTTTTTCACATTGTTGTGCCTAGTGGCACATATGGCAGCATGTTTTCTTGCTTCAGTAGTAGGGGGTAGTTTTACAGAGAGGTGTTTCTGTCCCCTCCCCTCTAACGTGTTCGAGGAACCTCCTCGAACACAGGACCCCCATTTTGCGTCCCTCCCGAAAGACGGGTGCAGTCCCAACCGATATGCCCTTCCTAGGATTTCAGCCGGGGTTTCCCCAGTTACCAACTAATTTAATTTGAACCAGGAGCTAGCTGTGAGGCTGCTACCATGGCCAGTTGAGATACAGGGACATTCCTCTTGTTGGTTCTAAACAAATATATTCCTGTCATTATTACCAGAAACATTACCGTTTACAAGAACATCCTGCCAATGACAATAGCCCTCATATATTGCATTATCGTATGTTCACCTACAGTGTAAAAAAGCTTACCAATCTCAGTGTCCGTAACAACTCTAACCGAAATGGCAGCTATTTTCAAACGCGGTTGATCAATTCTCTACCCAAATTTTAACAAAGAATGGGCCATCAACTTTTCCCTTCTAAAAGAATGGTCTTTGAAATCTGTATGTATGTAAACTGGCAGAGCATATCTTTGCTTGCTTGCTTATGTTGAGTCCTGAAATATACAGGTGTCGAGTATATATATATTCTATCATTCATTTCCCAGTTGACTTTGAAGATTTTCCCATGGATGACCACGCACGAGAATCTACTGGTCGAGGGGACAAAAAAGAGTCGCCCTCCGACCGCTACCGCAAAAGGAAAGACAACAATAGAGACAAAGGCGTTGTCAACGGAGCTCGAGGTACGTACGTTATAACACAGCTAATCCTCGAAGCGTTTGAAACCATACGACGGAGCACGGTCGAATCGGCCATTGTATTTCGATAGTTAGACCGCGCAGGGTGCCAAGCTAATGGCTGATGCGCTGGAAGGAAAGCAACAAAAAACATTAAAATTCAATATAAATGTGCGATACGGTTTCTTAAAATCAAAGAAATGGCTTAGTAAAATAGTTTGATGTAGTGATTTTGAAATCAATGTTTTCAACAGATGTGAATAACTAATAAATGGATTAATGCTTATAGCTATGTACAGTTATATAAGGTTTGATACCATAGAATTATGCCCCCAGACCAATTTAAAATATTTCTCTAAATACGTTTTTTAATCATGAACACCAGTATATAAAAAAGGTAATACAAGTGAAAAACAACAATTTACAACACCTACAATAAACATGGCTACACGTTTAAAAACGTTTTTCGTTTTCCTGAGTTACAAAGTTTTTTGTAGTTTGTTATGTTGAGGCGTCTTCTCAAAAATGTTGTTACGCGTATATCTGCCGTGTTTTTTGAGGCCCAGACCTTTTATTTTATCTTATTCAACCTCGTACATTTTGCATATTTTTGTAGCCTAAAAAGAGTTTGTACCTTTTTTTAAATTTTGATTTAGAACGTGTGAGGAAGATGAAGAAGTGTTCTGTGTTCTGGTTCACGTTGAGTGGAGTGCTGCTGGCGGTGGGGGTGGGGCTACTGATCACCGCTGCAGTCTTGGCGACTAATCTCATACCAGGAAAGAAGGTGGGCTTCATTCATTACCTTCGCCCTGTTTTAGTAGCGTTGGTAACAGTTTAACGGTATAACTGGGTTTGTAGTTTTGTAGTTTATAGTTCGTGGCCATGCCATATAATAATGATCATAACAGTAATATTACTAGTATGAAGACATGGTTTTGGTCTCCCTGGCGATTTTTCTTGATGCTGCGTGAGAGCTTTTTTTAATGAAATTCTACTGAAGGGTAATTCAGCTGTTGAAAGTTTGTTGACAACAAATGCTCGTAAGATAGCTTCGTCTTTCTTGATAGTCGCTCGCGTGTTTATCTTAAAGACTCCCCTAGACCACAATCGACATACAAAATGAGGCAAAATAGGCTAAAAGCAAGCCCTACCCTACATCTGCTTGGAGATCATTTGCAAGGTCTTCAATGACTACATTATTCAAACCTGAAGAAATTATCTTACGGTAGACACGGCAGAAAACGAGGTGTTTTTTCTTTATCTGTTGTGACACAGTCGAGGTATTAGAAATTACAATCACCTAGTGAACGCAAATTGATATTCATACTAATTTTGGGAGCAGTCGTTTGATCATGCACATAGCGTGACCTTATTCAAGGCTATAATGCCTTACAACAATACATGGGTGCATTGTGCAATTTTTTTGGTTCAGGAGACATGTGATTCAGACGATCAAGGATACGCGAAGGTTGGAGACAACCTCAAGAAGGAAGACACTCGATGGCTTATAGCATCCTACAAGGAAAACACCCCGGGCGTCCATTTGACCTCGCCCACTGGACTACAACCAACAGAGACGTTGACCACTACCTTACCTACAACCCTCGTACCTGTGTCAACCACAGGTAGGCCATGTTGTATATGTTCCCTTCATGATTGATTCTCTATGAACAAGGTTTTGAGGGTTTTTTTCATATAATAGGCAATCTCTTGTTTTAAGTGGGAGAAAATACATTTTCCCTTGTCCATTGAAAGATTTGTTTTTTCTTACCATGAAACATATCGTAATACGTTTTGGATGATAGTGATTAAGAAGTGCCTAAATGGTAATAGAAATCAGACTTAGTTTGATATTGTAGCCATGATATTTCTTCTTTATCTATAATTTCGCAGACATGAATGAGTGTATGAAGAAACCTTGTCAACATGGGACCTGTGTGAACCAAGATGGCGGCTACAACTGTACCTGCTCACCTGGATGGAGTGGAAAGAACTGTGGACTGGGTGGGTTATTCGGATGAATGAAAAAAATAGTTACTCAAGGAACTGGATGAAATTTTGTCAGTGACGTTAGTTGTTTTAATATAGTTACGTGTTCATAATGCTATCATAAAAATGTACAGCTTTTCTGATATGAGGATGCACTGATTCTGCAATTATGCTTCTTTCCTCTCTTTTTCGAAACAGTTCTTCATTGTTTGATCAACTGACTTGAAATGGTTTGGAATTAACTTCATGTGATATCAATTCAATCGTTTCCTTTGTCCAACATTCAGACATCGATGAGTGCACCAGTAAACCTTGTCAACATGGGACCTGTGTGAACCAAGATGGCGGCTACAAATGTACCTGCTCACCTGGATGGACTGGGCAGAACTGTGGACAAGGTGAGTTCTCCTTATGATATAACTCAGAAGATGTGTATGTTCTCTACATGATTGTTTCTCTGTGGACAATGTTATGCCTTTTTCTCATATAGTAGTCATTCTCTTGTTTAAAGTGGGAGAAAATACATTTTCCTGTGTCCATTGAAAATTTTGTTTTTCTTGCAACAAAACATAACTTGATACTTTTTGGATGATAATGATCAAGGAGTGACTAAACGGTAACAGAGATCAGACTTAGTATATTCTAGTTACCATATGTCTTTATCTATGATTTCGCAGACATGGATGAGTGTATGAAGAAAACATGTCAACATGGGACCTGTGTGAACCAAGATGGCGGCTACAACTGTACCTGCTCACCTGGATGGACTGGAAGGAACTGTGAACAGGGTGGGTTATTTTAATGAAGTTACTGATTTAGAATACTATCATCAACATGTGCAACCTTCCTTATCTTGAGATGTACTAATATACTGCTTCTGCATTGCATTTTCTTTCCTTTCCTTTTCGAATTGTCCTTCATTTCTTGACCAACTAACTTGTCTGGAATTAACTTGTTTCAACTTGTTAGCATTCAGATACTATTATTTCAGTCGTTTCCTTTGTCTAACATCCAGATATCGATGAGTGCACCAACAAACCATGTCAACATGGGACCTGTGTGAACCAAGATGGCGGCTACAAATGTACCTGCTCACCTGGATGGACTGGACAGAACTGTCAGCAAGGTGAGTGCTACTCATCTTGTCAATGAGATGTATATGTTCCCTTCATGATTGTTTCTCTATGAACAAGGTTATGAGAGTTTTTTCATGTAATAGTCAATCTCTTGTTTTAAGTGGGACAAACACATTTTTCCTTGTCCATTGAAAGATTTGTTTTTTTCTTACCATGAAACATGTCTTAATACTTTTTGGATGATAATGATTAAGAAGTGCCTAAATGGTAATAGAAATCAGACGATGTTAGATATTTCAGTCACCACACGTCTTTATCTATAATTTCAGACCTGAATGGGTGTATTAAGAAACCATGTCAACATGGGACCTGTGTGAACCAAGATGGTGGATACAAATGTACCTGCTCACCTGGATGGATTGGACAAAATTGTCAGCAAGGTGATTTTTCGTCATCTTTTCACTAAGATGTAAGATAACATTGGCATGCACTGCTTTTAGAACGAGTGCACATCAATTGGTATCCATGCTAAGACATATTCCTGCATTATAAAAGTACAGTTCAATAGTTTCTCTTGAATGAATCAGGTGATATGCGTGTAGTTCGTCATACGTTGTTACCTGAGTGTTATGTTAAAAGGACATGCCGAATTTGAACCTCATTGTCCCTGGGTTCGATTCCTCTGCGCATTGTTTGACCTTCAAATTTAGCTATTTATTTGTTTACTGGCAGTATTACAGTGCACTTCACCGACTCTCAGGCAGCATTACTGATTGTCAACAATGACCTTCGAATTCCATATTCCAGAGTTGTACAATGTATTCATCTACTTTGTGTGGAAACTTCACACTAAGCTAAAGTTATCGGGACATGACCAGTTAATTTCTGGCAGTAAAAGTTGAGAAATGACGTCAAAGTCGTTGAAATGTTTTATAACTTGCGAATATCTTTGTTTTCATGTACAGTTGTCCGCTGTGCTAAGCTGACACCCCCAGCAAATGGTGCCGTGACTGGCTCCAACTCCTACAGAGACGTGACCACCTTCACGTGTGACCCAGGATACAAGCTGGTCGGTACTTCTACACTCACCTGTCAGTCTGACGGGACTTGGAGTGGAAGATCACCAACATGCGAAGGTATTTTATTCAGAAACATAAGAAACAAAAGTAGTTAATTTCATGTCTATATATTTCGTACAGAAATCAGAGTACATGTACATCAATTGTGTATGCAATGGGTGCTGTGTTTTCAATCAAAAAGTTCAAAAAATGATGTTCCTGTCTTTCAAACGCTTTATAACTTGAGGATGTCATTTTGTATTTCTCTGTACAGTCATACAATGTACCAAGCTGACACCCCCAGCACATGGAGCTGTGGCTGGCTCCAACTCCTACAGAGACGTGGCCACCTTCACGTGTGACCCAGGATACAAGCTGGTCGGCACTTCTTCTCTTACCTGTTTGTCTGACGGGACCTGGAGTGGAGGATCACCTACATGCAAAGGTACATTCAAAACATAAGTGAAGAGGTCTAGACGTAGTTAAAATGTCAAATCTGTATTTTTAGAGAACAGACATAGTTAGAATAAGAATTGAACTTTCAAATTGATATTATTACCCAACAAATTTTATCCAATAAAATGTTGTCATTTCATAAAACATGTATGTTTTTCAGTTCTACAATGTCCGGCGCTGACACCTCCAGTCAATGGCGACATGCGTGGTTCTCGCTCCTACCAGGGAGTAATGTTGTTCACCTGTGATCGTGGGTACAGTCTTGTAGGTGCTAACGGCATCACGTGTCACGCAGATGGGACATGGAGTGGCAGTGTTCCTACATGCAAAGGTACAATCGTTTCAAATATGAGGGAAGAGGTCTAGAAGTAGATTGAAATATAAACATCAAATCTGCATTTGAGCAGAAATAGTCATGAATAGTGCAAAGAGTGAACTTTCAAGTTGCATTTTTTACACAATAAATTTCTGTCCAATAAAATGTTGACATTTCCTAATACATGTTCAGTTCTACAATGTCCGGCGCTGACACCTCCAGTCAATGGCGACATGCGTGGTTCTCGCTCCTACCTGGGAGTGATGTTCCTTGCCTGTGACCGCGGGTACAATCTTGTAGGTGAGAAGACCATCAGGTGCCAGGCAGATGGTACATGGAGTGGCAGTGTACCTACTTGCCAAGGTACATGTAAGGTTTTTATCTTTTTGCTGCTTCAGTGCATGAAAACAGTGCACATCAATTGGTGTTCATGCTAAATCAGATTCCTGCATTCGCATTCGAAAAAAAAGTGTTTTGTAGTTTCTTTATTGAATCACCATGTGAAAACGTTGTGCGTGTAGTTCGCTATTTGTTGTTACCTGAGTGTGCTGTTAAAATCACATGCCGAAGTTGAACCTCATTGTCCCCGGGTTCGATTCCTCTGCGCATTGTTTGGCCTTCAAATTTAGCTATTTATTCGTTTACTGACAGTGTTACAGTGCACTTCACCGACTCTCAGGTAGCATTGCTGATCGTCAACAATTACCTTCAAATTCAATCTTCCATAATTGTACAATTTATTTATCCACTATGTGTGGGAACTTATCACTAAGCTAAACTTATTGGGACTTGACCAGTTGGGTCCTGGCAGTAAAAGTTCAGAAATGACTCAATGTATCTGAAATGTTTTACAACGTGAGAATATCTTTGTTTTCATGTACAGTTGTCCGCTGTGCTAAGCTGAAGACCCCACAAAATGGTTCCATGACTGGCTCTAACTCCTACGGAGACGTGTCCACCTTCACGTGTGACCCAGGATACAAACTGGTCGGTACTTCTAGTATTACCTGTCAGTATGACGGGACTTGGACTGGAAGTGCTCCAACATGCACAGGTACAATCATTTCAAACATGAGAAGAGGTCTAGTAGTTTAAAATGTAACCAGCAAATCTAATCGAAGGTACATGTCAGGCGTTGAACCTTTTGTAGTTTTAGTGTATGGAATAAGTGCATATCAACTGGTGTCCATGCTTGATTCAGATTCCTGCATTTGCGTTGTACAAAAGACTGATATTTTCTCATGAATGAATCAGGTGATATACGAGTTAAATGTTGTCACCAGAAGGCTATGTTAAAAGAGCATGCCAAACGTGAACCATACTGTCACCTGGGTTTGCTTCCTAGATCCTCTACACATTGTTTGAAAGTCGATTTCCATCATCCTGTGTTGTACAATGTATTCAGGTTTGAAAAATCGATTTTCTTTTACCTCCTCCGATGCCATCTGGTAACCGATTGGGGACAAAATTTACGTAAACAAATTTATGATTTTTCTCTCCGTTCGTGACTCTGAGGACGACGATTTCACAGCCCGTTGCATGCTGCGACAGGTGACGTCATGTCCGGCTGGGCAATTCACTAGAATTACGCCCGGTGGCGCGATTCTGACACAATGATACGTTTTATTTGATAACGATTGAGAAGTGTTAACATGGTAGCAGAGATTCTATTTTGACAGTTCTAGAACCTAAACCTAACATCCGGTAGAGGTACCGGTAAAGAGGTCTAGGTACAGTTCCGGTACATTGATGTTGAAGTATTTTGGACCTGTACCTAAATAATGTTTACAGTGCTGCATCGGTACATACCCATAATACATATCTATCTTACAGATATCGACGAATGTATGAAGAAACCATGTCAACATGGGACCTGTGTGAACAAAGATGGCGGCTACAAATGTACCTGCTCACCTGAATGGACTGGAAAGAACTGTGGACAAGGTGAGTTTTCGTTATCTTATCAATAAGATGTAAGAATAAACTAGTGTGTACTTTTTTGTAATAAGTACATATCACATGGTGTTGGACCAGTTGTTTTTTGTGAGCTTAAAGCTCAGAAATGAGCTCAATGTCAATGAAATGTTTCAGAACTGTTTTTGTTTCCATGTACAGCTAAACGCTGTGCTAAGCTGACACCCCCTGCAAATGGTGCTGTGACTGGCTCCAACTCCTACAGAGACGTGGCCACCTTCACGTGTGACCCAGGATACAAGCTGGTCGGTACTTCTTCACTTACCTGTCAGTCTGACGGGACTTGGAGTGAAGGATCACCTACATGCACAGGTACAATCTTATAAAACATGTATAGAGGTTGAAAAGTAGTTCAAAATTAAATCATCAGATCTCATAAAGAAATAGAAATGGATGGTGTAAAGCGTAAACTTTTGAATTAAAGTTCTTGCTGGATGCAACTTTTTAAATAAAATGTTGCCATTTGCTTTCATTTCTTTTTCAGTTGTACAATGTCCGACTCTGGCACCTCCAGTCAATGGCAGAATACTTGGTGATGGCTTCTACCGTAGAGTGGTGATCTTCACCTGTGACCGCGGGTACAAACTTGTAGGTGCTAACAGCATCAGGTGCCAGGCAGACGGTGCATGGGGTAGCAGTGTCCCTACTTGCCAAGGTACCTGTAAGGCTGTGATTTGTTTGCATCTTAATTTAGTTTATGGAAATTTTTATTTTTCATCCAGTATTTCGGAGCACTTCAAACTAAACTAAACTTATTGGGACTTAACTAGTTGGTTTCTGTCATCAAATATCTCAGAAAGGATGTCAATGTCCTTAAAAATTTGTATAACTTGAGGATGTCATTTTTGTTTCTCTGTACAGCTGTACGCTGTGACAATCTGACATCCCCAGCAAATGGTGCCGTGACTGGCTCCAACTCCTACAGAGACGTGGTCACCTTCACGTGTGACCCAAGATACAAGCTGGTCGGTACTTCTACTCTTACCTGTCAGTCTGGTGGGACTTGGAGTGGAGGATCACCTACATGCAAAGGTACAATCATTGAAAACAAGGTGGAAGAGGTCTAGAAGTAGTTAAAATGTAACCATCAAAACTGCATTTATACAAGAACTAGGCATGGATAGTGTAATTTGTACATTAATATATGGTGTGAGGATTTCATGTTTATTTCCGGATTTCCATGTACAGCTGTCCGCTGTGCCAAGCTAACATCCCCAGCAAATGGTGCCGTGACTGGCTCTAACTCCTACAGAGACGTGGCCACCTTCACGTGTGACCCAAGATACAAGCTGGTCGGTACTTCTACTCTTACCTGTCAGTCTGACGGGACTTGGAGTGGAGGATCACCTACATGCACAGGTACCATTATTTGATACATGTATAGAGGTTGAAAAGTAGTTCATAATGAAATTATCAAATCTCATTAAGAAATAGAAATAGATGGTGAAAAGCGTGAACTTCTGAATTAAAGTTCTTGCTGGATACAACTTTTCAAATAAAATGTTGCCATTTGCTTTCATTTCTTTTTCAGTTGTACAATGTCCGACTCTGGCACCTCCAGTCAATGGCAGAATACTTGGTGATGGCTTCTACCGTAGAGTGGTGATCTTCACCTGTGACCGCGGGTACAAACTTGTAGGTGCTAACAGCATCAGGTGTCATGCAGACGGTACATGGGGTGACAGTGTCCCTACTTGCCGAGGTACATGTAAGGCTTTGATCCTTTAGTAGTTTTAGTGTGGGGGAAAAGTGCATATCAACTGCTGTCCATGATAAAACAGATTCCTGAATTTGCATTCTGAAAAACAAGTGTTTGATAATTTCTCTTGAATGAATCAGGTGTTATACGTGTAATTCGTTAAATGTTGTTACCAGGAGGCTATGTTAAAGTCCCACTATGTAGGATTTTGGCGCAAAAAATGAAAATATTATTGTGAACAAATCTTAATGTTAATGGCAGGTACTGACATGTACAACCCCTTTTCAGCATATTTTCTTCATTATTTCGTCTATTTTTGGTATTTGTGAACTGTACAAAATCAAAACAAAACTCCCGGACACCACCTCAATAGTAGATAAACAACAACATCCCAGTGCACTGGAGGACCCCCATGGTGGTCTAATCACTTAGGCACACTTTAGACTGCCAAATGCCATGAAGCTCTTCTTCTTTGGAAACACTCATATCTTTTTCCTTGAGGGTAGAATACAAATATTAATTTATTTTAGAGAGTCTACTTTGAAGGGTATCAATAAAGTGTGATTATTTTCCCTTCAAAACTGCAAGAACTCTGGATGATTTTTTACAGAAACTGGTGAAATGTAAACAGGCACCCCACTGGGCGGTCAGCCTGATAAGAAGTACAGAAGCCATGTGTGGCCATGTTTTAATTTCACACTGTGTGTTGTTTTGGATGGAGGATAACAGTTTTTTAAAGTTGTTTGTATGGTGCAGTAATGTTGTAACCTCCCTTCCTGAATATCTGTAAGCAATTCTATAGAGTTGATAAAGCTTGCTATGCAAAGAAACAGTAGGAAAATCTACTTTCTGTATTGGCCTAAAACTACATAGTGGGTCTTTAAAAGAGCTTGCCAAAGTTGAACCATACTGTTACCTGGGCTTGCTTCCTAGATCCTCTACACATTGTTTGACAGTCGATTTCCACCATCTTGTATTGTACATTGTATTCATCAAAAATGTTTGAGCGCTTCACAACATTACATCTTTGTATGACATTTGCAATGAAGGAAAATGCCAGTCAGAACGATAGAGATGCTTCATTTTTTGGATCCACTTGTGGTGACGTAAATCGAATGTTTCAGCTGTGCAATGCCCGACCTTGAAGTCTCCAGCCAATGGCAACATGATGGGCTTCAGGCCCTACCGAGTATCGATGACGAAGTACTTCACCTGTGACCACGGGTACAAACTTGCAGGTGCGAAGAGCATCAGGTGCCAGGCAGATGGAACATGGAGTGGCAGGGTACCCACCTGCAAAGGTGAGAATCTTGACTGTGTGTAAATGCGTTTCTAGTCGACTCCAAGAGGACTGTGCAAGGAGAACCCTATGCCGCTCAATGTATATAGCGTTTTCTAGTAGGAAAACTCCACTTGAGCAGACCAAAGCTCCTCACACAAAGCTCCGAGTCGACTCCGAAAACGTGTGTGCAAATCGGACTATACATTCATTGAAAAGTGTTCGTCTTTGCTGTATTTAAGTACTATTGATATCTTATTGTGTTTATTTGCCGGTGGCAAGTTGTGTGATATTAACAAAGTTTAATGGGTGCTCAAAATCATATGATAGCATCTTTTCCCTGTTAGCTACAAACGAAAATATAATAAATAATATCCATCATCGCAAAAATTGCAAGGTAGACTTAAATTCAATCACTTTTTCCTGACGGCATGACCGATCTGGAAGCCAGGAAATTGACAACTTTACTGTACAAGGCCTTAAGGAAAAACAGTCTCCAGTCTTCATAATTTTTTTTAGATATTTGCTGCGATATTTACCAATTCCGCGTCTTTATTCGGTATACCAAAATTTATCATTTACGGTATAAAAGGCTGTTTGATGTAACATAGCCTGGGCTGTTTTTGTGAGACTGCAATGCTGGTGTGTTTCTCTGAAAGCCGGCTATACCGACTATACAAGATCATACAATACAGGTACAGAAATCCAATTAGAATAAATGATGACCAAACCTCCTGTTCCACTGTTTCAGCTGAATGTAGAAATGGCTACCAACTACTTGCTCAAACCTGCATCAGGGTTTATCATGACAAAAAGAATCACAATGACGCCCGGGTGACCTGTGAAAGAGAAGGAGCCACCCTTGCCATGCCCAAGACGAAGGAATTGGACGTCGCTCTGAGAAAGCTGATTAGCAGGTCTGGAAAGGATTCCAACTACTGGATCGGTCTGAAGACAGGCCGTCTTAGAACCTGGCAATGGGCAGACGGGTCTCGCCTTAAAAATGGCTACAAGGTACATTAATACGGTCAGTGGTAGTCTGTATAACGCAAAGTCCAGCTGTCCGGGGGTTTCTCTCCCCTCCCCGCGGTTACAGGGCGGCTAGCGGTCACAGGAGGCTTGATTGAATTCAGGCTAGATCAGTGGCTGTTGGTTAAAAGAGTCATTGAGAATACTGATACAAATAGACTTAGGAGGTCTCATACTTTCGTCAAAGATTTATAATATGGGTCATATGTGATTCTTTAAAGCTGTATGGAGAAAACTGATTTTGTCTCTTTACAATGCAAATAAACAAAGAGATAGAAAATTGCAGTAGTGATGCCAGGGAACAGTTTTGCAATAGCCCACTGTTGGCCGAGATTCCAGGTCCCCGCTATCGAAACTCTGCAGTTATGATCATATGGACAACCGCCGCCATGGCATTATTTTTAAACAGCCACTCTTGTTTTTGTTTTCGGTATTTTGTGAAAACTTACTAAATACCGAAAACAACCGTTTTAGGTTAAAACAACCTTGTTTTCGGATGTTTCCGGTTTGTGATCAGTTGTTTTCGGTTTGTTAAGCGTTGGTTCAGGTTGTTTTCGGTTGTTTTCGGTTGTTTTCGGTATTTAGTGAGACCCGGCCCAAGTATGACATACAATTTGCGGTATAGTCCATATGATCATAATTGCAGAGTTTCAATGGGCTTCGGTCGCATAGTTCGAACGTGTACCGCCTGTAAAGCGTGCACCGATGTCGAAAATTTGAATACAGGATTTGGAGGTTGGGACTACCGTTATCAAAATTGTTTGTTTGATGACAGCAAATATTCTCTTCTCCACTTCTGGCGTATTTCGCAGTGAAATGTAATATATGTTTTCTTGGGTTGCCATGACATAAAAAGAATACAACACGGTGTATTTTGCATTACTGATTTGCTTGATACCCATCATCTTCATTGTTACTGCTACTGATTTTTTTGATGGGTTGTCTTAGAAATCTCGGAGTCTTTATTTTCATTCTGAGTACTGCATCTTATAAATGGGTAATAGAAAAGGATACAGTACTAGTAGTCATGTAACTTTGACATTGAACTAACTTCTTTTTTTGCTTAGGGATGGAGTCCTGGAGAGCCAATGTCATCTTGTTTCACTAAGTCAGTGTGGTGGTCATCA
Source organism: Branchiostoma lanceolatum (assembly GCF_035083965.1). Classification (NCBI taxonomy): domain Eukaryota; kingdom Metazoa; phylum Chordata; class Leptocardii; order Amphioxiformes; family Branchiostomatidae; genus Branchiostoma; species Branchiostoma lanceolatum. The sequence goes on from NC_089736.1 coordinate 12,477,951, forward strand.
TCACCGCAGTGCGTACAGTACTGGTCAGCGTCCACTTATAACCATATGTGGGACGATGCTGAATGTAAACAGAGCAAAGGGTACATCTGCCAAGCGTCTGATACCACTGAAAACCATTAAAAATGAATTCCTGGATTTAACAATTGCCCTGCATAAGAACATACAGGTTTAAAAGTTGTTTGTGAGCTTGGAGGTTTTATCTAGAACCTCATTAAACAAACTTAGCAAGTGCATGGATGCCAACAGCATCAATGTGTTCAGTTTACTTTAGAACTACCAAATTTTTGGTTTGTTGTGAGTTGTGAGTTGAGGCGTGATATTTCATACATACGCCCTGCATTTACAAGATTTTACAAAACGCTAGTTGACCTTTATACGTTGCATTTTTATTTGGAAGGAGTCAAGTGACACTATTAAATCTTACCTTTTTCCCGCATGTTATACATGTTATATTTTCTCTCTAGCCCGGCTGATATAAAAATGTATCTTAGAACTTCAGTTAACATCTATGAAGCTTCTCGTAATCAGATACCAAGAAAACTTTTTTAATACCTAACGACTTTGTGAAAGTTAAACAATAGAATTGTCGAGTGAACGTGTACTTGACAGTGTAAGTCACAAGGGCGAGTTGGACCATGTGTTCTGGTTATATCAAACCAACCGGTATCAGTTTCTTGGCTTGTTGTAGCATTGCATTTCATATATAACGTCAACTCTCATGAGTCCCTCATTTTTTTAAAGAAGTGTTATCGAGTCATGGATTCTGAAGAATGTTCTGGATATCTGTAGTGTGCATACCTCGGGCATTACTGATGAAGGATTATGAGAGTTGACAGAACAGTTTTTCCTTTTTTTAATGTTATCTGGCTAGCATGGTCATTCCTTCACTCCTCATATCAATATTATTGTTTCAATTTTTTTTGTCTGGTCTTTTGTACTTCATCCTTTTGTGATTGGACATTTTGTTTTAAAGGCACCATTTTCATCCTTGAGTGTGTACTGTATCAATATTGGTCAGGACCCACTTGTACATCTATGTGGGAAGCTGCTACACTTGTATCTGCCTTTATAGCAAAAGATACATCTGGCAAGCTTCTCAGAGGTCTGATACCACGAAAGGGTGTTAAAAAGGCCCCTTGTGGCTTCAGTGAAACTTGCCCTACATAAGAACAAAACATTAAAAGCCTAACGAACTTTTAAGTTAGCAAGTAAAGTAATAACGTACATGGGTGCCAACAGTAGCAATGTGTTCACTTAATTTTAGAACTAATTTTTGTTGGTTTCTTGTGAGTTGATGTATAGTACTTCATATGTACCTCCTACAGGTATTTACATACATTTACATACCTTGCTTGTACGGTCTTTACTTCATTTTGTACATGTCAGAGTAAATCATTGTTGTTTTAGCGCTGCTGTTGTTTTAGTCTTGGTGTAATTAATTAATTTAGAAAGTCTTTTTGAAAGGCTACGTTTAATTGTTTATTTACCAAAGCTTATGGCAAGGTATGGTAAGGTCACTATATCATATCCAACGTTTTCAGTACAGTCTAATGAACAGAACATGTGAACAGAACATGTGAACAGAACATGTGAACAGAACATGTGAACAGAACATGTGAACAGAACACGTGAACAGAACATGTGAACAGAACATTTGAACAGAACAACATTAACAGCAATATTAATAAATGTGAAATAATCTTAGGTTCTAGCGTTCCATTTGAAGAGCTCAGACATCTTGTAGTAGCTTTGGGAAGATGATCAAAGTAAAAATGATTTTAGCACATTAATATCTTATTAGCATTACGTAATAAAATGTAAAAACACCAGTACATTCGTCGGTTCTATCATTTGTTATAAGGTTTTCAACTTTTAGTCCAACATAAGAGAATCAAGTCAACTTTGGCATGTCAATAACACCTTCTAGTGATTAGTCTGGAGAAAAAGACTTAACTTAAAGAACAATTCAAATGAGACTATGATTTGGGTACGTTTTCTCGAATGAAAATCCCCCAAGCCTCTTAATCTTTCCTTGGCCAGAACATATAGATTCCTGGTGTTTTGGTGAAAGTCATAAAAGTGAATTTAGTGAGAGAATAATCATTTTGATTAAAAATAAAAATGACTTCTCTTTTGTCCATTTCAATTCGTGAGAGGGTTTGCAACCGGTCGGGAATTAGTCAGGAGAGATTCGGGTAGAGGTCGGGATGGTTGGGAATAGGTTAGAAAGCATTCGGGGCTCAGTCAGTTACTGGTTATGAGATGGTTGGGACATGCTCGGCGCGTGTTAACTTTCGGCTCAAGTTTGGCGCCAAAAATAGGCGTGGCCTAAAAACTGGTAAGACTGCTCCCGAACTACCGCCGACCTGAGTCGGCTAGCGTTCGGGAGCCATGTTCGGCTATGTGTAACCCGGTCTTTACAGTCGTTTGACCTGATACAAGCCAGTAATTGCCGTTTCCTCGGCAGATGGACTTTACGGAAAAAGAAACATACGAAACATGCATTTCGTATACGTAACATATATTTTGTATCAAATATCCAGTGATATAGTTCTTTCAATTGCTCTTTTTTACTGCCTTATTTCAAATGATCTGCTCGTAGTTTTGTATGCAAATAAACGTACGTTTTTCATGTACGTAATTTTATGTACATCACGTTTCCGTACGTTTTGCCATACGTGACATAGGCTTGGCCTAGACCCAAAAAGGTTTTTTACGTATGTAATTTTGGCACGGAAATGATACCATAGACAGAAGGCCCACTTTGTATCCATGACGACGTTCTCTTTGGGGCGACAAAATGTAAAAGTCTCACAGTTAGTAACCTTAAGGACGTCGACGTAGAAGGCAACCACCCTGTCCTCAACTTCATGGAAACTGTCCTCTCCGAAGTCGAAGAAGTTGATCTACTAGGTCTCACAATCAGGAGAAACCTGACTTGGTCTCACTACATTGACAAAATGTCTGCAGATGCTGGAAGACGGCTAGGCCTGCTACGGAGAGTCTCACCATACCTAAGCCCTTATCAAAGAGCAACTATCTACAAAAGCATGGTTAGATCATCCATGGAGTATGCTGAGTAGTATAGTCTAAGTCGGAGGGGTCGTATAATCCGGGAGGCTCCGGGAGGCTCCTCTGGCGCCTCCCTCATTAGCATGATATATGTATGATTGGCAGGTCGTATAATGAATGGCAACGCTCTTATTAGGATAATATGTGTATGATTGACAGATCGTATAATAAATGGTGCCACCCTCATTAGCATAATATGTGTATGATTGACAGGTCGTTTAATGAAGGTAGACTATGCTTTATGACATGTGTATGTGTATATATTTATCCCATATTACCTAGGTTTATGATATGCTGTGGCCTTTTTTTTTTTTTTCTTGTCGTTGATATGACGTATGTCTAGGTTTATGATATGCCATAGGCTTATCGAGGTTGTCTAGTACGAATATTTCCCATGTATGTACCTATTATGTATGTGTATATCAACACAAAAAACACAAATGACTCTAGGGTATAGGGATACTGTTTCATAACACTTTATTTATCATTGGAGTAGATGGACGTGTTTAGTGGTCTGGAGTAAAATATTACTCCGGAGTAATACATCGCGCCGGAGTATGCTCCGGGGTAAATGATTAAGTGCATTTTGTGTTACGTAAAGTACCTTTGTCGCGTATTTACCTACCATCATATATCTGCATACATCAACACAACAACACAAAAGACACTAGAGTATGGGGGCACTGTTCCGATCGTGAATGTATCAAGGTCCTATATTTTTATGTTTACGTCTCTTCATCGACTTTATAAATAGCATATATATGCAGTCTGTCTATCTGATGTGTAAGAGTTAAAACCAAACATCTATATCAACACGTGTATTGATCAAGACTGCCACATCTTAGCGGTCAATTTTAGATTAAGATTGGTGGTTTCAACGCGTGTCCTGACATACTTTCATATACATGCGGGTGACATATGTGGAGGCATTCCGATGTTTGTTCCCTCTCCCTCACAAAAGAATAATTCATGAGGAGCCAAATATTTGGTTTACACAATGGTACCACAGAGGCGATCCCGACCAAACAACATATTCTGTCATTGTACTCTTACCAGATATTTAGGGTCACCGAGCAAAATATACGTGTGCATCTTGTAAACGCCCTGGCAGGAAAACATGAATGGGTGGGGAGAGCATTCTCGTATGGTCGACGTGTTTTCGTTTTGAGCACTTGCCTATTTCATTCTCGCCGTTTCTATAATGCCACAATTGTACTCAAACACCAGATAAATGGATGTTGTCAATTGTTCTGAAATCTCACACAGACATCCCTTCAGGAGGTACATTGTATCTTACCGTACAGTATGGAAAGTCACGAGTAGAAGCAGCCAAGAACAAAAGCTTTCAAGGCAGAACTTTTGGAAAACACCGCGTACCCCTCTATTGCTCTGTCAGCATGTTCGTACATGTCCCGATCGGGACGGGTGGTGTGGGCTATTTTTAGCAATCTTTGGAAACACCACCTATTGTTCGTTCGAGAACCAGTTTTGACCGGGTTAGAGGGCTCTATAAACGGTCAAGAGTTGAGGCGAAATTCAGTTGGTTAGCGAGCTGTGGAACTGAGGACTGAATCTCTCCCCGGTCTCTTCAGCGCCCGTCACCTCAGCAAGTCACAGTCGTCAACCTGGTAAGTCTACCTTCATCTTTTTATTTTATTTTCGTCCTTTGCCCTTCGATGTATGTGTAGGTCGAGCTATAACGCCTGGTGGGTCGATACAATTAATCAGAGAACTCAATGTTTCTTGACAAGTGATAGACCAAACCTTTCGGCGCAAGCTACCATAACCACCAAAACGAAAAAAAAAAAAGTCTCAAGTCTGGTATGTAGAAACAACATTATCTTGTTCGCTGTTCCAACATATCATCGTCACTGTTTGACCAAGGAGGTTTTATCTAGAATGTTCTAGATAAAATCTCCTTGGTTTGACGTATTGGAGAACGATTCTATATCCGATTGTTGAGCATGTCGTCTAGGTAATTTTGACGCCCTGATATCCCATGATAAGAGTGTTTTGCAGTGGTTTCCCTTATGACCCGACGCCTTTTGTTTGACCAAAGAAAAGAATGCAGAGTGTGAAAAAGATAGTTCTTTTTTGTTGTTGTTGTTTCTGTTTTCAAAGATTAAGGTTATAGAAGCACAGTTACATACACATTCATGCATGGATGTTGTACTTCGGTTACGTGACTTTTGTCATATACCTAGTTATCGTGTTCCTTGTTACGTTATAGTTTGTACGCGTGTTGTAGCTACAGTTGCAATGTGCGTTCCCTGGTTACCGTAGGAATTTATTCGGGACCCCGTCTGTTGTGAGTTGAGGCCCCAGCGAGGGTTTCGTACAGGGGAAAGTATCTCTCCCGCTGTTCTGTATTGAACAACAATTTTATATACTTAACTGACTGTTTCACCGCATGAAAAAGGTTTAGCCATTTGTTTTCTGTTTCTTTATGGTTCTACTCTACCATGAATTATTCAAATCGGTCTACTGAAAGTGTATAGATCACCGTGGATAGATGAAGAGGCTGGGGAGCAACAACGTTGAAATCCTTATCGCAAGATAGCAAAATAACACGGTTCGTAACCGGTCGTCCTGGTCCGGTGTAGCTTTTTGGTTCACCTGTCAACGACTTTCTTATTGATGTTGTGTTTCAGAGCAGAGTCGTCAGTACAACCATGACGTTCCGATGCGACCAGTGTGGAAAAGTGTTCAAACATAGGCAGTCCTTTAGCCGCCACAAGAAAGTGGCACATACCGCCACACCTGCCAACCACTGCGGGACATGTGGACAAACATTTACCCGTGTCCACAACTTAAAACGACACCAGCAGCACAAGCATTCGTCGATCGCGCCTCAGCACGTATGTGATTTCTGCGGGAAAAAATTCGCAAGGGCGGACAATCTGCGAGAACACAAGCGCACACACGACAAACTTCCGACGAGCCTTTTATTCCGCTGCCGTCTGTGTAACGCGGCGTTTAACACAGTAAAAGAACTGCAGAGGCACGGGGAAGAGACACACCCCGAAGACGCACCGTCCACCTCCCGTAGTCACAAACGGCACCATTCCAGCAACGCCGACGATGCTGCACCGAAGCGTAGAAATGTGCAGCCCACGCCACCAGATGACTTGTTTCCCCTGCAGGAAGATCCCCGGGACAAACCTGAGGACTTGGTTTTAGAAGTTGACGATCCGGCCTTGGAAAAGATGTATAGAGAAAAATGGTCGAAAATACGTACACATTTTCATAGACAATTGGTCCATGACAGATATAATTTTAGATTTAACTCCGTCAACGTAGACGACCTGGCGGACAAAGTACGTGCGATATTCCGAAACCAAAAGGAGGCGTTCAAAATCAACCTGTCGTACGGGTTCGTCCTTCGTAGCAAGGAAGGTGAACTTCGTTATTACTACCCCTGCGAGAACAACAGCCGCTTCCTGGAGAAACCGATGATAATCAACAACGAAGAAGACCTGCAAAGATTCCGTGGACAAAATAGCCGACAAAGACGTTCTAGAGTATTGCCGACAACAGCGCCCGGACTCTAAATGGATAGTCCACGCCATTCCCCAAGTCCAGTTCTATGTCAGCAAACTGGGGAAGAACCATCCCATCGGCGCGCCCAGGAATCTCCCCGCCTACATTCTTAACAACAAAGCCATCGTCACCCTTCAAAGCGGAACAAACGGACCCTTCGACGACAATTTGTGTTTCTTCCGCTGTCTTGCAGCACACTTCGGTAAGGATCCGAAACAACTCGAAACGTCGGCCAAGGATCTCTTCCAACAGTATCTGAAAGCGGTGGACTTGGCTGAGAAAGATTTCTCTGGGGTGTCTCTAGACGACTTGGCCGACGTAGAAAAACTCTTTCAAGTCAATATCTACGTATATACGCTTCAGAAAGGCGACGAAGAAGACGATGAAAACGGAACACCGTTTGCTGAACTGGTTAGGCGACCCCTCGCCCGTAATAATAACACGATGTACCTGAATCTTTACGAGGATCACTTCAGCTACATTGGAGATTTTGCGAAGTATGCAAAGTCGTATGGCTGCCCCACGTGCGGTAGGAAGTTCAACCGTGCCTACAACTTGAAGGTTCACCAGTCAAACTGCACCGGGGCAATAAAGTACGTCTATCCTCGCGGGGCGTACAACAGAAATCAAACCATATTCGAGCAACTGGATGACGTAGCTATCCGCGTAAATCCAGTCGATCGCCACTATCCTTACCGGGCGACGTACGACATCGAGTGCCTCTTGAAACCAATTTCCGGTCAAAGCACGGACAAGATGACATGGGAGGCCGTCCACGAACTGCTGAGTGTTAGCGTCTGTTCCAATGTACCGGGATTCACGACGCCAAAATGTTTTGTCTCCGAGGGTGATCCTGCCGTTGTTGCCGACAAGATGTTAAAGTATCTTCGGCAGATCAGTGACGCGGCCTACGAGGAGTTGAAGGGGCGTTTTGCCGGCGTCTTTGAACGGATAGAGGCCTTGAACCCGGAGGATGACGAAGAAGCCTTCATGTCTCAATACCAAGAACAAGGCATCGTGATGCCGGAACAAAACAACACAGAACAAGATGCCGTGACGTCGGAAGAAGACGAAAAAGAAGAAAACTTATTGCTGGTGAAACGGGAGGAAGAATATGAATGCTCCGTACCGTCAAAAGAAGAGGACGACAATTCCACGATAACAGAAGAAGAAAATGACGGGGAGGGTGAAGAAAAAGGGCCAGGAAAAGAAAATTGGGTCAGCAAATTGATCGGCCGGCTCCATCGTCACCTACGTCAATTACCCGTCATCGGGTTCAACTCTGGTAGATACGACGTGAACGCCATGAAGAAGGTTTTCCTCCCCCATCTGTACAGACAACAGGAGACCCTCCGTCCCATCAAGAAGGACAACAGTTTCATGTCCATAGAGACAGACGAACTGAAATTCCTGGACCTGATCAACTATGTGGCGCCGGGCTTCTCGTACTCTCACCTCCTCAAAGCGTACGAGTGCAAGGAGACGAAAGGATTCTTCCCGTAAGTCGATGTCTGTGTTGTGCGTTTGTTTGTTTGTTTGCTTGTTGTTTGTTTGGTGGTTTAACTTGTTGATATGAACAAAATCGTCTTAACCCGAGAGATTTCATTCCTTGTATATATGACAGGTACGAATGGATGGACGACCTGTCCAAACTGGACCACACCCAACTCCCACCGCCGGACGCCTTCTTCAGCAAGCTGCGGGGGTCACACATTTCCCCAGAAGACTACCAACACTGTGTGGACGTGTGGCAGCAGCACGGCATGCAGAACATGCGGGACTTCTTGATATGGTAGGTGTGCGTCTTCTTGTGGCTTGCCCCTTTATTTATCGATCTTTGAAAGGTCGTGCGCAGAAGACTGAAGGTTGTTTCTTCCCTGTTCCTGCAGGGAAAACAACAAGGATGTCGTCCCCATGTTAGAGGTCATCAAGAAGATGGTTGCCTTCTACAAAGACATCGGGATCGACATGTTTAAGGACGGGATCAGCGTCCCGGGGCTGACACTTAAGTATCTCTTCATGAACTTGCCGTCAAACACTTACTTTACACTGCCAGGCAAAGAGGACGTGTTCAGATTATTCAAAGAAAATATCGTGGGGGGTCCTAGCATAATTTTTCATAGACATCACCAGAAGGGTAAGACCTATATCAGACAGAAGGACATGGAAGATATAGGTAGAAAACCAAAGCTCTGTCAAAAGGTGATTGGTTTCGATGCCAACGCCTTATACCTATGGTCGCTGATGCAGGACATGCCGACCGGGTATTACATTCGGCGTCAGGCAGACAGTGAGTTTGTGAGAGAGTATTCTACCCATTACTGGGGCCGCATGGCGACAGAATGGCTAGACTGGGTAGGGCACAGCCGTGACATCGACATCCGGAACAAATTTAACCATACAGAAAAACGTATTGGTCTCCGCCAAGTTCCCGTAGACGGGTTTTGTTCGGCCACAGGTGAAATCTTTCAGTTCCACGGGTGCTTCTGGCACGGCCATGACTGCCACCTCACCGCGGACATCAACACCAATGCAATTCGAAATAAGTCGATGACCGAACTAAAAGAGGACACAGACGAAATGACCGAGTATTTGCGGGAGGAGGGATACAAAGTGATCGAAATGTGGGAGTGTGAGTGGCAAAGACTAAAGAGAAATCAAGAGGTTTCCGCCTTTTTGGCTGGGCGCAAGACACCCACGGAAACAAAGTACAAATTGCTCAAAGAGGAAATCCTCCAAGCTGTCCGCGAAGATGAGTTGTTCGGTGTGGTCGAGTGCGATATTGAAGTCCCTGCACATCTCAAAAGACATTTTGCCGAAATGCCCCCGATCTTTAAAAACTGCAACATTTCCATCGACGACATCGGCCCATTCATGAAGCAGTATGCCGAAACGCATCACATTATGTCCAAACCAAGGCGCTCTCTCATCGGCAGCATGTTTGGTAAAAAGATCTTGTTAGCCACACCCTTACTAAAATGGTATCTGGAGAAGGGGTTGGAAGTGACCCACGTTTATCAGGTACTAGAATACGTACCCAAAAAGTGTTTCGAACCTTTTGGCAACAAGGTCAGTGATGCACGTCGTGCTGGCGACAAAGACGACAAGAAGAAAATCATCGCGGACACGATGAAACTGATTGGTAACAGTGCCTACGGTAAGACAGTCACTAACAAAGAGAAACAGTTTGACGTGTGCTACTGCGATAGTGATGTCACTGCGACGCAAAAGATTAACTACCCCTGTTTCAGAATGATCACCGAGGTGGTCGATGGATTTTACGAAATCGAGACGGGCAAGCGGCGTATCAAGTTTGACCTGCCCCTTCAAATTGGTTTCTTTGTCTATCAGTATGCTAAATTACGCATGCTCCAGTTCTATTACGACTTCATGTTGACATTTGTGGACGTGTCTGATTTTCAATATTGCGAGATGGACACGGACTCGGCCTACATCGCCATCTCCGCGGACAGGCTGGAGGACGTCATCAAACCCCACATGCGTGACAGGTACGAAAACGAGAAACACCTCTGGTTCCCCCGCACAGACGACCCACAGCACGCGGCTTACGATAAGCGCACTCCCGGGCTGTTCAAGGAAGAATGGTCCGGGGATGCGATTGTCGGGCTGTGCTCCAAAACCTATTATTGCTTTGGTGGTGACGACAAATCAAATGACAAATTCAGTTGCAAGGGGGTGAGCAAAAAAGACAACAACATCACTCTCCAAAAGTATCTCCGAGTCTTGGAGACCCAGAAAAGTGGTCAGGGTGTGAACAGAGGCTTCCGCGTGAAGGATAATCAGATGTTGACCTACACGCAAACACGCGACGCTTTTTCATATTTCTATCCAAAACGTCAAGTTCAGGATGACGGTGTCACAACCCTACCCTTGGATATTTAGGCTGTAGACCGCTGCAGATGATGTTTCTGTAAATAGCTGCTATATCTGCCTGTATCAGTAAATGGCATGTTGTATCTTCAAGTTAGAGTAGTGAGTGTTTGAAACTAAACGACAACCATTTGTTCGGTTGCAGAGATCGATGTTATATTTGCCCAGGTACATGTACAAAGTGTCATGGTATAAATAAACCCAACATGACGTCACACGAAGTTTGTCGTTCTTCCTTAATGATAGCTCGAAACAGATACACACATAAGCTAACATACGCGCATAAGCTAAGATTAACTAGATAATGTGTGAAAATTGAAAAGATGAACGCATCCCTGAACCAAATTTAGAAATAAGATAAAAACTATCGAGTCGCTCATTAGGCAACTGCATACATGTAAACACATTAACAATCCCTGATGCATGAACACAATGATATAGATGGAGTGTCTCTGATTTTGCATACATGACAAATATGATGAGTCACGCATTGCATAATTTATTCAGACCGCGAAGCACTCATTTGCATGGAAAATATATCTTTGAGTGCACACCGATATCTCGTCATTTCCCCATTGTCCACCGAAGAGAAAGGAAGTATGCCTTACGTCTGCGAGGTTTGCGATCAGGAGTTCACTCGTAAGTTCAACCTCGATCGGCACAAAGAAAGAAAGCACCGAGACGAGTCAGCTGTTGCCTCAGGAGAAGTCGTCGTAGACACCGAGACGGGATCTTACAGAGGGCGCGATATTTTCGACGACTCCGACATGTCGTCTGAACATGATACGGACACGTTTGGTTCATCAGTCGACGATGGCGAAAGCAGAGATGTGAGTTCGATGGCGTCACATGATACAGAAATCGTCTCTGAAGAAGATGAGTCTGTGATGGACTCTCAGGAGCCAGCGACAGAAACCGACGGCGACCCAAGTGGTTCCGAGACTGATGCAGGTTCTGACTTGTCTTCATCTGCGATGGGCTCTCAGGAATCAACGACAGGAACAGACAGCGACCCAAGTGGTTCCGAGACTGATGCGACCTCTGACATGTCTAGCATGTCCTCATCTAATGAAAGTGAAGAGCACGGCTACGACAGTGGTGATGAAGAGGAGTTTACACTCTATCGAGACTGGACCATTCCCCTACCTTACCAGCCAGGCGATGTCCCTCAACGCGTCATCAAAGCAACGAAACGCGCTGGCAAAAAGTTTTACCTGATAGAGTTTGCAGCGTTGCCTCGCCACAGTTATGAGATCACTTACAGCAAGAACTGGGTCTCAGAAAACACGTTGATGAAGAAATATGGTTACCTTGTCCTGAAGTAACGTCGACGTACCTCCATCAGCACAACTTTCTTTCTTAATGTATTCTTGATTTCACGTTTCACGTAACCTGTAGGACACGACGTACGCTGGCTTGTGAGGTCTTGATACTTTCTTGACTGAGTTATAAATAAAGTGTTACGAAACAGTATCCATGTGCCCTTGTGTCGTTTGTGTTGTTGTATGCATACATGATAGGTACATACATGGTAAATGTCCGTTTCTGACCACAATTGTCTTCAATCGTCTACTCCGGAGCATATTTCGGAGCAATATTCTACTCCGGAGCAACACGCCCATCTACTCCAAAGGTTATGTATGTAGACACGTGATATATCTTCACAAGGTACATACATGACAAATGTCCGTTACTTACCACAATTGTCTTCAATCGTCTACTCCGGAGCATACTTCGGAGCAATATTCTACTCCGGAGCAACACGCCCATCTACTCCAAAGGTTATGTACCTTATGTAGACACATGAAATATCTTCACGTAAGATCAAATAAGTTGCTTATTACATTATCCTTTGCTCCCTGATCTCTGATCACTACATACTGCATATAGGATAGACATCCTCGATAAGCCTATGGCATATCATAGACATAAACATTCGTCATATCAACGACAAGAAAAAAAGCTACGGCATTTCACGTATACCTAGGTATACCTCGCATATACGATAAAATAGGCTATGATATATCATAAACCTAGGTAGTATGGGTTAGATATATGATAGAGGTATAACAATAGATATCATAAACGTGGTATACCTTCATTATATACGACCTGTCAATCATACAGATATTATGCTAATAGGGGCGGTGCCATTCCTTATACGACCTGTCAATCATACATATATTATGCTAAAAGGGCGGCGACATTCCTTGTATGACCTGCCAATCATACATATATTATGCTAATGAGGGAGGCGCCAGAGGAGCCTCCCGGAGCCTCCCGGATTATACGACCCCTCCGACTTAGACTATACTACTATGCTGCAACCGTATGGATGGGAGCCTGCGCCACAACCCTTAGCTCGCTAGACGCCATACAAAGAAGGGCAACCAAGATTATCAACTTACCACAAGATTCACTGCACAGCATCCAGATACAGCCTCTAGAACAGCGAAGAAATGTTGGAGCCCTCACACTTCTACACAGAATGTACTACCAAAACGCACCGACTTTACTGAACAACCTGCTACCTGAGCCCTACGTTCATCGCCGAGAAACTCGCCTGTCCACATCCCAACACAGTGCAGCCCTAGAACCTGTCAAGTCATCCTCCTCCTGGCACAGAAGAACATTCATCCCTGCTACAGTTAAGCTGCGGAACAGCCTCCCGCAGGACATTGTGAACACCAAGGACTCACAGAACTTTAAATGTAAAGTTAACGCCCACCTCAGCGCCACTCGTCAGCGCCCAGTATAATGAACATTATTCAGCTCTGCTGCTAAGCTGAGGGCATGGCAACAGCATAGATAAAAAAATTTAAAAAAAGACGCAGAAGCCGGCCACGCCCGTTCTGGATCCATCCGACAGTCTGTTCCCCCACATGCCCCTGGTGAGGTCAACACCAGCCTTTGTCAAGGAATTACGTAACCTAGCATACGTGACGTATTGACAAAGATCACGTTTTGATCATTCCTTGACAACGACTGGTGTCGTACGGTCGAAAATTTGGGTAAGTCCAATTTCTTGTGTTTGCAATGACAGATAAGACTTGGTTCAGAATGACTTCTATCCTTACCTTACCTTAGCGCCTTAGTTCCTCCCGTGCCTTTGAGGCACATCGGGCCGTCCTTCTCCACCTGTCACGTTGCTGCGCCTCCCTCACTGCCCTATACCAGGAGCTGCCAACAGCCTCAAGGTCTTTCTCCACGTTTGCTTTCCAGGTTAGTCTAGGCCTTCCTCTGTTTCTTCTTCCACCGAGTGGCTTCCAGTCTAGGATCTTCTTTGCTGTTCTGTTTCCTTCCATCCGCAGGACATGGCCTAGCCATCTTAATCTTCTTTCTCTCACCATGTCTGCCACTTCTCTTCATAACTATCAACACAGATTAACTTTCAAGCTATTTACTTGTTTATTTGTCCGCAGATTCACAATACTCCTGGCACGAAAAAGAGGACTACAACGTTGTTACAACAAAGCCTACCTCCTTCATCATGCTCGTTGCTGGTGAGACTACATTTGTAACACAGTACTGTAAATGTATTTAAGTTCGCGTGGTTTTTATTTCTCGCTAAGGCTAAAATGGAGTGTTCGCGGTGGTTTTAAGTTCGTGGCAGTGCTATACTCACCTACTGCTACCGTGTTGGACAAAATGTTCGCGGTGGTTTTAGGTTCACGGTGAAACGGTGCCGCGAAAACCGCGACCACAAAACCACCGCGAATATTTCAGCGCTTACAGTACCACTTGGAGCAGCAACTGCGACTGTCACACCTACAGGCATAGGATCTCCATTCAATTCGACGTAGATTCCAAAATGGCTGGTAGGTTTGTTTTTTTCTTTGGTATCATTATCATCCCATTCGTTTCCACAATTTGTTGCTTATTGTTTCATTTGAGAGAACTCTGAAAACAGATTAGATAAATTGTTTGGACCCAGGAACCGAAATTCAGCTCACATGTCTGTTTATGGGAAATTGATTAAAACGACGATATTTTTCAAATCAAAAACATTCTAGATGTTTTTCAAATTGAAGGGGTATATCTGAAACAAAAGGTATAACCTTTTAATTTGCCAAGAGTAACGTACAGCTCACTGAACAGTGGAGTCCTACGTGTAACCACCCCGACCAATCGATCGCATTGAAACTCAGATTCGAATCAGCCTTGACCCGAAAAATCGCTTTCTAAGTTACGTTAACGACTAAAGCTGACAAAACAAACTCGCCAGTGAGATGCTGGGAGGTGTCAGCTTTCAAAATATGTGTTCAGATTGACAATTTTGGCACTTTGGAAGTGATTGAACATATCCACGATTTAACGTTGAAAGAAATAGTTTCTACTACTTTTCTTTAAACGTTAAATCGCGGATACGTTCAATCACTTCCAAAGTGCCAAAATTGTCAATCTGGAAACATCGTTTGAAAGCTGACACCTTCCAACATCTCACTGGCGAGTTTGTTTTGTCAGATTTAGTCGTTAACGCAACTTAGAAAGCGATTTGTCGGGTCAAGCCTGATTCGAATCTGAGTTTCAATGCGATCGATTGGTCGGGGTGGTAACGTTACGTCATTTGCTAGACACAAAGACATCTATTCCAAGCTATGCTTGAATAATTGATTAAGTTGATTGTTCCCAATGTCGGGGCAATTTCTCTCCTGACATTGTGGGTGATTTGATAATAGACACAGCGGTGACTCTCAAGGTCAAAGTCAAGTCCAACAAGATGGCGGATCCCTCAGGTACAGTGACCTGCCAGTATGGGAGGGACCTTTAGATGGACTTTCCAATAAAACACATGGTTACGCCATTGAAAACAATCACTTAAAAACACATGTATCTACATTTCAAACCTCAAATCTTTACCACCCCTGCGAAGCTGGATTTGTCAGAATTGTTAAGGCCACACCATCTTGATTTTATGGATGACATCCTCAGGAGACCCCAAAACTGATGCGCGTGGGCGAAAAAAAGAAAATCCAGCCAAAAAAAAAAATGCTGCTAAAGCACAGGACTACTACATGTAGTCAAGGAGGTTATATAGACATGTAGTACAAAGCTGGTATTGCGAATTGAACCACAGAACACAGTTTATTTGAAGGAGGTACATGTAGGTTGTCTTGTTCATCATAGCAGACTCAGCGCAAGTGATTGGTTTTTAATATATTAACAAGAACGACCAAAGAAGTAGACTACTAGAAGGTATTTGGCTCCAAGGACTGTGGATGATATATGACTGTGAGAATACTCATATACACCCATAAGGGTAGTTTCAACATACATGGCATTGAACTCCATATTAAGTATTCCATGGTTTATGCTCATTAAGTCGGCAAGTTCCGGAGTTCCGTGTAGCCTTGGAGGAGGTGATTTTTTTTTTTTGACAACAGGTGAAAATCAATGCGCGCGCGGATGTCATCCATAAGATTAAGATGGTGTGGCCTAAGGTGAAAAAAAAGCAGGAGGTCAACTCCTGCATTTTAACGAGCTAAAGTCAGAAGTTTTATATGGAACCAGGATTTCGCCACCCCCTATCCTGATCCTGGATCAGTCCAACGAAAAGGGAAGAGTTCAGAAGTCAATCGAAGGTCAAAACATGTCAAAGGTCACCTACAACATTATACAAATGATATGTCATCCGTATAACGTCATTACTATCTACATGTAGCTGCATATACCCATTGTAAGGCACTGTGTTTATGGTCTCATTCATAGTTTTTTCGCCCCATAGGCTTACATGTTATAATGCGCATCAAGGCGATTTCGAGCGTTAATACTAAGTCGGATTACAGGCAAATCGCGAGTAAACCACCTCCGGAGGTGGTTTCGCGGAAAGCGATTTCGGGCGATTTCAAATGCGATTTGGAGCGTTCATACTAAGCCACATTATCGCGATTTCGGCGATTTCGCGATTTACGCGACTTAGTATGAACGGGGTCTATGTTGTACATCCAATAGTGATAATATTCAATGCAAATATTGATTCGCGAAGTGCAAATTGCCAGAGAATTAGTGTATATCAAATGATAGTAATTTGGATTTTAGATTTTATTGGAATTGCAACAGTGCAATACACGTGGGACACAGGCAGCTATAGCTGATATCGTGACCCACACACATAATGTAACCGTTTTTTACACTTGGGTGGGGAAAGTCGCTTTTTTCCAAGGGCACAAGATCGGTGGCGTCAGGGATTCGAACCCGGGACCCCTGGGTTCTGAGTCGAAAATCCTGCCGTTACGCCACACGACCCCACAGAAGGGTTAAAATTTGATACTAACGTTTTAGTTAGTAAAGTTTAGTAATTCCATTGTATTTAGCATCATTGGAGAGCTTATGTATTGAATTTTACAATGGGACCTGCTTTGATCGTTACAATGGGACCTGCTTTGATCGTACATATATTTACCGTGCAACATGTAGCGACAGACTCTGACGACGATCGTGACCGTGATTACGGTGACCAGCCTACAGCGGCGCACGTTCGTTCCACCCACCTCGCCACGACACCTGCCATCGACTTCCTGGAGGCGCAACTAAACGACACCACCCTCCGCGAAGTTCGTCGTTGGCTCCAGGACGGCGCAGGTCAACCTCCAGTCCTCGCAGCACGAGACAGGCGCCGTGACCTTCTCGCCTACCACCACGAGTTCGACTCGCTGTTTCTTAAGGACGATCTGCTATACCGCCAACCCACGGACTTACCACCGACAGCCGCACCACAACTAGTGTTGCCCCGCGCCCTGGCCGATCGCGTGCTACCATCGCTTCACGACGACACCACAACCGGACACTTCGGTCCTGCCCGCACCCTGCGCCGAGCACGAGACAGGTTCTACTGGCCCGGTGTGACGTTGGACGTCGCTCGTTATTGTCGTGAATGTGCCTCCTGCCAGCAGCGCCGCCCACCCGTGCCGACACCGCGAGCGCCATTCCGTCACATCGTGGCAACCCGTCCATTCGAGACTGTCGCCACCGACATCACGTACATGCCTCTATCGACGGCCGGCAACAAGTACGTCCTGGTGGTGTCGGACATCTTTACCAAATATGTGAATCTGTACGCCATCCCCAGACAGGACGCCGCCACCGTCGCGGACAAGCTCTTCCGAGATTTCATCGGACAACACGGCGTACCTGACCAACTCCATTCCGACCAGGGGCCGCAGTACGAGTCCCACCTCATCTCCGAACTCTGCACCCGACTTGGAATTCGTAAGTCGCGCACATCGCCCTACCACCCACAGGGCGACGGCCAAGTCGAGCGATTTAATCGAACGATGAAAGACATACTTGCGAAGTGTTTAGCAGGGCGCGAGAACGACTGGGACAGAATCCTACCCCACGTCGCCCTGGCCTACAACACCAGCCTCCACACCACCACCAAGCGCTCTCCATTCTACCTTGTCCACGGCCGAGAAGCCCGCCTACCAGTGGACGTCGCCTATCGGCTACCTGCCACGACAGCTCACCTGGCCGACCTGACAACAGCCATCACGTCAGTCCGCGACGCGATCGCCCAGTCCCATCAGACACAAGACCAACAACAAGCCCCCCGCGTCAACTACCACCAGTACAGAGTCGGCGATCGCGTCTGGCTTCACCATCCACCTTCCGCACTGTTCAAACTACGCCTGCCTTGGACCGGACCGTTCACGGTCATTGCCACCCTACCACCCGGTGAGCCAGCGCCCATCCTGTATCGTATACAACATGACACCGGTCGCCAGCGCCAACAAGTAGTCCATCACAACAGACTGAAGCCATACATCGCTCCTACCCGCCGACTCCTGCCAACACCACCCGCTGCCGCACCCGACAACAGACGTCGTCTGCCCGACGCAGGACACCTAGGCTTCGCAGGCTTCATACACCAACATCGCCCCCGCCCACCTGACCTACCTGCCGCCCAGCCCGACCCTCCACCTCCCGCTCCCGTTCCTGTCCAGCTGCCAGCCGTTCCCGCACCAGCCGTCAGAACGCGATCCGGTCGCATCAGCAGACCCCCTACCCTCTTTATGGACTTGAACTATAATTAATGAACTCACTTCCGCCAAAAGACACTAGATTTCTCAAAGCACTCTCAATGATCGGACGACACATGAATTGTATGGCCATTTGTACCCTACCATTTTCTTTTATTATTTGTATTTTTGTTGCTTCCATGTAAGAAACTTGTAATATTGAGCTTGTACCGCCGTTGCCATGTTGTGTTCATGAAGGACACTACTTCTGTATACATGTGTTAGTGTATGGAATGTACGATATTGTAGTTTTGTACTACCGCTCTTGTAATAGCGACCTTATTCTTTTGCATTGTTTATTAAGATGCCTATTGTTTATTTTCCATGTATTTTGTGCCCACGTGTGACCTCCCATTGCGGACTACGTTAGCCTTGCCCGGTTGTTATTGTTATTGTTGCTCTTTCGTTCAGCCAACCCGTGGCTATCGCCTCCGCCGGCTCCCTGTAATTAAACTGTGGAGTCGGGACGCCTCCAGATTAGGGGAGGGCCAGTGTAGTATTCACCAAATATGGGGGGACGACACAATTGACATCTGGGACGAGTTAGGGCACTGTCCCTGATTAATAAACCTCCGACCATGCGGTCCGGAGTCAGTCTGAAGTCCATCTCCGTGTGTGCGGCTGTGCCTCTCTTAACCTAGTTATCTCTACATAACAGGACTATATTAGTAGATCGGAAAACACATACACATACATAAATGCCAAATACAAGTGAAACCAACGAACTATTTTTCAAACGTCCACACTCAGAGAGATATGTTTGTTGATCGAGAGTCCAGGATACCAGCTGTTGTACTGTAAATGCAGAAATGTTCGCGGTGGTTTTATGTTCGCAGTTTTCGCGGCGACCGTTTCACAAGGAATTTAAAACCACCGGAAACATTTTTTGTCCAATACTGTAGCAGCATGTGACTATGGCGCTTTCGCAAACTCAAAACCACCGCGAAAATTCCGTTTTCGCGGTGGTTTTGAGTTTGCGAAAGCGCCATAGTCACATGCGCCATAGTCGCAGCGAAATAAAAACCACGCGAACTTAAATTCATTTACAGTTTATACTTATTCCCTTATATGTAAGCTATGCCTGCTCTTTCCAATGAGGCTTTTTTGTTTCTTATGCGGTGTGAAAAATTCTGTAATAAGTTGATGGCATCATTTTGTATTTAGCTCGAAGCGAATGGAATGAAGACTTGACCATGCAGCGTTTACTGCAGATTACCTTTCTCTTGATGCTGTCAGTCATGCTACTGATCGCCTTTTTCCAGGTGTGTATAGGGTGTGTAGTAATGTATACAACAACTTTTCATGTTATTTACTATGCAGGTAGCTTAGACTGAGATGTACACAATGAATTGTATGCAAATTTGGACTTAATTTGAATAAGTAGTAGGGAAAATCTATACTTCCATTCTAGTCATGTTGCGGTAGCTCACACCTGTTAGTTTCAAATCTGGGACAAGAATTCCCAGGTCCAAACAGCTGGTGGTCAAACCACAGAGGGATACACTACCAAACCTGTATACTTGTTTTTATCATGTGGATAGCATAAGTGTTACTTGAAATGGTGATAATGCAAATCAGAATCTAATTTGCATAATCAAGAGGGCATTTTATAAACCCACTCCGTTCAATGGTACGACAGTTAAAAAATGCAACATATGTTGTAACTGAGAAAAAAAGGGACATTGATGGATAAAAGTTATGCAAATGACGACCTAATTTGCATAATTAATGAGAAAATACTGTAATCCAATATTGGTAGATAACTCGAATGTCATACTTGTGGCATTTGGAAGTCATGTGACAGTGAACATACATATGGCCTCCGTCGGTCAGTATTGACCATGGTAAAATCCTACTTTGCACAGTGAACATAGTTGAATATGAAATATGCAAATGTAGGCCTAATTTGCATAATGTATATTTCATGGAGATTTGAGGTCTCTGAACTCTTGTTGGTTAGAGTAAGAACAAAATGTGACTTGTTTCCTTGTGTAGGATAGCCGACTGAACAATTCTACCAACTGGACGGCGTGGTATATAAGCAGTTCACCACTGAGAGCCCCAGCGTTCAAGTCTTGGTATCAACACAGAAACACAAACTCGGCTTCTGTGGACAATTATATAGAAGATTTGTTTTCATATGTGAAGTCCCTTTCTCACAGTAACAGCTCCGCTGCGAGTCGTCTTCCAGCCAAAACTTACGCCCAACAAATCAAACTTTCCGTGAAAGAAAAGACGAGAAAAGAGCCGTTCCGGGTTGAGGATTTTTTAGAAGTTGACATATCCGCAAAGGACAATGAAAATAATATTAGAAAAGTGCTGAATATCGGAGATTATTTCCGTGCGTCCATACGTACAGAGTCGTCCAAGAGCGCCGCTGTTGGGATTGTGAGAGACAACATGAACGGTTCATACACTGTGAGGTTTCGACTGTTTTGGGAAGGAAATGTCACCATTGAAATACAACTGGTACACCCAAGACAAGCCATAGACGTCATTGAAAAAAGCGTCCGCGAATATCCCGTCGGGAAGGTCATGTTTGTTAAAAGTTATGTCGTAGGAGAGAGAAAGATTAACACTCTCTGCAATATAGATCCTGTGGTATTTCAACACCCTCGCCATGGTGTGTGCGATTATTCAGACAAAAACGCCGGTTTGAGTTGGTTTTGTGAAAAGGCAGGTAACATTCCGTGTAACACATCAGGCCAACACATCAGGCCAAAATATCCGAAAAATAAAGGCATGCTGAAGAAGGGAGAAACGAAATACTTTGGCAGGTAAGTTAATGCTCTTATATCTTCTTGGAAGTCAGCGTCTGTGACGGTAAGTATTTTTCACCCATACTACAGTATTGTCTC
The DNA here is from genome assembly GCF_035083965.1 of Branchiostoma lanceolatum. Classification (NCBI taxonomy): domain Eukaryota; kingdom Metazoa; phylum Chordata; class Leptocardii; order Amphioxiformes; family Branchiostomatidae; genus Branchiostoma; species Branchiostoma lanceolatum. The sequence continues at coordinate 12,499,330 of NC_089736.1, forward strand.
TTTTTCGTCTTTTTCTCCTCCTGTCAAGTCTGCGAATCGATCAATCTCAGTCTTTTTTTGGCAAAATGACCTGAAATTTGGCACAAGGTCAAAAATGGGCAAATACCCGAGCCCCCAGATGGTTGTTCTATTTTTTTATATTGGGCTTTACAATTAAAATGAGTTTTTTTTTTTTGGCCATTTTTAGTATAAGCTGTATACTTTGGCCCTTGTGCGCTGTAATTCCAGAATGACCTGAAATTTTATATGGGGATACATAGTTGACCATATATAGCTACATCTTTATTCCTATGGCCTGGTAAACTAATTCGCCGAGCCAATGAGATAGCGCCTTTCAAATTGCCCACTCATTATCAAAACTGGTAATTACGCCCATTGGTAAAAAATCTGAAGCGTACGTAAGTCGTTACTGACACAACAAAAGTACAGCGACTTTCGTGAAGTCTTCTACAACTATACATGCAAACAAACACAATTGTCTAGAATTTGTTGAGATTTTGATCAAATATGATAACTGTTATCTTCGGTTGATATTGTTTTTTTTTGCCATTTGTATTCGCCACTGATCAGTCACTATTAGTTCCTTTTGTTATTTATGTTTTCATGTTTCTGTTGATATGGGCTTTTCATATCAATTTGTCAACTTTAGTCAGTAATTTCAATATTTTGTTATCTTTGGTTGATACTGATTTCGTTTTATTTATTTGCCAATGAGTCTGTTATTACTATTATTTTGGATATTACTTATATTTACAAGTAGTCCATTTCTGTTTCCACCTTTACTTATTGTTTTGGATCCGTGGCTTATGTTCATTTTCCTGTACTTTGATTTTCTCTTGTTTGTATTATGTGTTGTTCATTTTGTGAAATGCAATAGTGATAAATAAAAAAACACAACTTGTTATGTTCCATGTATGGTATGTTCTTGTCTTTGCTTTACCGAGCAGCGGTCTGAACGGAGTGAAAACCAAATTGAACAGATCACCGGTAACAGTCGAGAAAGGTAAGTTATACTTCTGTGAATAGTTTCATCAAGTTGGTACATACATATACGTTATATTTTATTTATGAATAAAAAATGAATGTACATTGATTAGAATTTCACCAAAAAGACAGGATGTTCATCGTTTTCGTCCAGTGGGATACTCACTTTATTGATGTAAAAGTTTGTCTATATTTCATTCGTATGGAGGTTCATCAACATATTGATGAATTTACTCGCTATCCGAAAAAGTAAAGCGAAATTGATTTTACCCCAAGCCTGAACAGCATTATTTCCTAAGAGGAGAGAAAGAGGCAATCTACGTTCGGGCCCATCGAACATCCTTCATCAGAGACGGGGGCCGATATACACTGATTGACCTTTGAACCATTGCTGGTGTCACAGTTACGCTCAGGTCAAGTGACGTAGGCTTCGGGTCAAATCGACTTAAGGACTGGTCGAAAGCTGGTTTCTTGTCCCCTATTTGCGTTGTGTACGAAAATAACGTATACATTTATCAATATGTATATGTTATTGTTTGAATCTGCTAAGGTGTATTTAATCTGATTAGGAACAGATCCTCTGGCCAATCGCAAGCGCTAAAGGCCAGGGCTGCCCACTCCTCCCATCTCGGGCTTCTTCCAGGGAGACATCTGGCAATCAGTGGTGTGCAAGAATCGACACTTCTCCACAAAACCAGAGTGGACAAAATGCCTCCATCATAAGACCTTACACATGATGGGAGATTCCACCATGAGGCAATACTTTGAACACCTCGTCCCTTTTCTAAACATGACCGAAATACCCATTCCTAACGCAATTCATAAATCCGGTCCTCTCCTCGCCCGTGACACTACCAACAACATAACTTTTAGATTCCGGTTCCACGGCCCACCAAGTCGGACTGTATACACAGACACGTCTCTACAGAAGTGCATTGCGAACACTATAGATGAAATTGAGGGAGGGCCGGATGTGGTTGTAATCTTTACAATCTGGGCTCACTTCACTACGTACCCTCTGGAGGTGTATTTGAAAAGGATAACCGCTATCCGCGGTGCGGTTGAGAGACTGCTACGTAGGAGCCCGGACACAACAATGGTCATCAAGTCTGCAAACACTCGACGGGGCGGTGAACTAATCGCCGGGGATTGGTTGGCGTACAGAAAAGATTTAGCCATGAGAAAGGTGTTCCAGGATGTAAAAGTGGCTCTTATTGATGCCTGGGAAATGACAACTGCACACAGAAATCCCGATATGGTCCATCCAACAAAAGTCATCGTCTTTCAAGAGCTTGAATATCTTTGTTCTTTTATATGTCCTGTTTGAGGCACGCTTTCGGGGAAGAAGATGTGATTATTTGCATGCAAAACTGCGTGCAGGTCATCTTAAGAAAAAGTACCGAATCTAATGAGTAGCCCCACTCGATTATAACACTATATCAAAAACGTATGCTAGCCCTTATTGTATTGTATTAGTAATTAGGATGTTAAGTTTTATTTTATTTTGTATTATGTTTAAGAATTGTTGCGTACAATTGTCGTGCAATTAAGTTAATCTTTGAAATAAGCAGTTAAGAAGGAACAACTGAAGCAACCATATCATTCGATATCTGATACCGTATGTAAATTAAACCTTTTCTAAAGCACAGTGAAAACAAGCATTTAAGCAGATCTTTTAACAGGCTGATAGCACATGCAGTTAAGCGAGGGACATATTTGTTTTAATCTTTTAGAGCCTCGAATGTATTTCATAAATATCAATAATAACAATAAAAATTCGCCAAAAATCGTCATTTCAAAATATAAACATAGGCACGCATAATCCTTGATGTATTACTATCATGTACAATCCTGCAAAGTAATATTGATAAACATCGAAGTACAAGCCAAGGAAGCCTTTTTTCTAAAAATGGGCGTTGCCTTATAACTCTTGATGACGTAATCATTATGTCATACCACTTTGCCTAAATTACCACCTTGCTATAAGGTACTACCTGAAAAACGTTAAGGTTGAGGAAGGTTTATAAAGGGTTTTTTCATTAACATCCCAAAACTCCTCAGCCACCCTCCAGTTGTACCTTAATCTATGCTCTATTGAAAACTTGTAACTGCTGGAAATTAAAAGTCAACAAAACCTGTATTTTCTTCTATACTTCTTTTTCTTTCACTACGCAAATGTTTTTCTAATTCACACAACCTACCTTATCTACGCAAACGTTTATCACAACTAATACATACGCCAAATTAAAAAAAGCATCGTCCTCTGAAAAAAACTGTATCTTACATATAGAAGCATGATTTCTGCTAGGGAGGACTGAAGAATGTGTATTTTCAAAATCTTGCCAAATGTGTGACATTTGCAATGTTTTGACCTCTGATTGACCCCTGAATGAAAACTTGAATTTGAGGTAGCAGAACACAGTATTTCGCTGGGGATTTACATGGTTAAGGACCCCAAAGTCAGAATGTTCGACGCCTCAAAATCTATAGCAGAGTGCACAATGAAATTGCAAGAATCGAATATGTTTGACTTCAGGGTAAAATCTGCAAAATGTGTGAAAATGAGCTAAAGTTTGCCTGCCTGTTCTTATTTGACCCCCGGCGGAGGTCATCATACTGCAGCCAACGCACAGCATATTGGCGGTAACGATATCCACAGGCGCAAATTAACGCCGGCCGAAACAAAACATCGTAATCGGAATCCCGCCCATATACGGTCTCAATACTGACGTGTTCCTCTACCATTTACCACAGTTTCCGCCTCGCTGACGTGCACGGAAGAATGTCTACGGGTTTGTCAAGTTCAGTGACCCACTATTTTGTACCGGAACTACTATACTGTGTTCATGCTACCTCGGGAAGACATCGGTCGTTGTATTTTTTTACTGATTGTGAAGCACCCCCTTGTTGTAACAATGCAAGTGCAGAATTTTATTGATCGACAATTTAGGTTTAAGAAAACAAAACGGTAATGTAACTTTTGGAAATGTTTTTATGCAATGGTATTGTACAAGAAACTTTATTTTCCTATGCGGCAGTAGAAATACTACTAGTGATGTATATTGTTAAGTAGGAAAGATGACTGTTACGTGTTCTACTTTTTTTTATTTTGCTCAATCTGTCAAAAGCAGAGGTTTGCGGGCTAGTAGTGGCCGCGATTTTTAATGTATCCCTCCCTGAACAGAGAGAGACGGTGAAATCGCGGCCACTTGACGTTCTGAAAAAAATGCGGTCACTTCTAGCCCCCTGACCGAACCCTCTGCTTGGAGAATAGAATACTGTAAATGCATTCAAGTTCGAATTCGCGTGGTTTTTATTTCTCGGTAGGGATAAAGTGGAGTGTTCGCGGTGTTTTCTTGTTCGCGTTTGAAACAAAAGTAGCACTACAGTCATAGGTGGGCAAAACGTTTCGCGGCGGTTACAATTTCGCGCTGAAAGTTCACCGCGAAAACGGTGAACATAAAACCACCGCGAACATTTATGCATTTACAGTATTCCAGAGAGAAATGGTACTGGTTTGGTGAAATCTTTGCCGCGTTATCTGCACCTCAGTGTAAGAATGCAAAATCATTTTGCATTAAAGTGTAAAAAAGATATAATGTACAGTCCTCGATATGGCTCATTTTTATAATTCAATTGGACATTTTCCCGCTAAATTGACGACTCACGAATCATAATTTTGTGATAGGAAAATTCAAAGGATAGCATCTGTTTCATGCCCAATGTTCAAAATCATTAGAGTCATCATCTTAAATATCAGTTTTTCTATGCTCCAAAACCTGTTGTTATTCAATGCTAAGTCAGCAACATTTCGACCCGCCCATTTAGTACATCATGGTCATCCCGGTGCACGTGACACATAGCATTACACGAATCATAATTTTGTGATAGGAAAATTCCAAAAGGTAGCATTATTTTATGCCTAACGCTCAAAATTACTAGAGTCATAATCTTAAATATCACCTTTTGTGTGTTTGAAAACCTTTTTTTTATTCAATGCCAAGTCAGCAATATTTCAACCCACCCCTTTAATACATCATGGTCATCCTGGTGACACATACACGAATCATAATTTTGTGATAATGAAATTCTAAATGTAGCATTATTTCATGCATAACGCTCAAAATCACTAGCACGAGAGTCATCATCTTATGATCACCTTTTGTGTGTTTGAAAACCTTTTTTAAAGTCCAATGCCAAGTCAGTAACATTTCGACTCGCCCATTAAATATATCGTGGTGAGTCCTTGGTGACACATAGTATTACACGAATCATAATTTTGTAATAGGAAAATTCCAAAAGGTAGCATTATTCTATGCTAACGCTCAAAATTACTGGAGTCATCATCTTAAATATCAGCTTTTTTGTGTTCAAAAACCTTCTTGGCGTACGAACCACGAATCATAATATTGTGACAGGAAAATTCAAATCGTAGCATTATTTCATGCCCAATGATCAAAATTACTAGAGTCATTATTTCAAATATCACCTTTGGTGTGTTTGAAATCTTTTTTTTTATCCAATGCCAAGTCAGCAATATTTTAACCCACCCCTTCAATACATAGTGGTGATTCCCTGCTAACGCAGGCCCCCTTACACGTATTTACTGAATCTCCCCTATGCGCCACCGTAGTTCTATCTGCCGCCCACCTCAGGGCGTACTCTGAATGCAAAACATATGTGACTTTCTCATGCATGTGCAAATGTTCGGAACTAGTCGTCTGTTACCGGCAGGTCTATTAAGCAGGCGTTGGTGGTGTAATGGTCAGCATTGTTGCCTTCCAAGCAGTAGATCCGGGTTCGATTCCCGGCCAACGCAGTAGATTATTTTTTGGCTCAGTATTTCTTTTTCGTCTAAATGCAAAACCGTGGTAGCTTTACAAATGTAGTCGACGTACTATTCAATTATTTCCCTCCTCCAAATAATATCATCACCGGATACCAAGACATATTTTTCTATAGCGATCTAAAAAAGACTAGAAAAAGAACTTTTATAAAAGGGGTTCTAGGTTTAATTTTAATTTTCCATTCTTTTATTTCATTATAGAATGTCTAACCTTCACCAAGGAAGTTTTTATTATACATTTATTTCATTTTATTTCAATGCAAAATACCTCAAAGGGTGTGATGATTTAAAACTGTTTAATAAGATCATTCCCATGACTGGGAATAATTGTCCAAAACGTTTGCGTGTTTCTTGGAATCAACAATTTGAGATGTGTCTTTTTCAACATTTTCTCTCATACATTTATGCACCCACCTCGCACAGAAAAAAGACTGCACTTCAATAACAAGCGTTAGGTGGCGCTTCAAAACTGCCACTGCCTTTTGTGCTGATATCATATGTGCGGACTTCTGCTTGCCCGCTCGTTTGTGTAATTTATGTCCAAATAATAGTAAGTTATATTTTTCAAACAACATAGCATTTTACTACGTACGGCGCACTACTTTCCAAGCAAATATACCCTCTTGAAGGCTCCCTTTGATTGGTACCCATCTGCCGAAAAAGAAATGCCCCCCTGACGTTGCCATTGACTCGCGGTTTTGTTAGCAAAGATGCTAGGCTGTAGCCTCCACCAGGCCCTCCTACGACCTATATGGAGTCTGGTACTACAGTAGAGACTACAGGCTAGGGGTTAGCCTCTTTTGCAGGCTTTCTGGCAGGCGCCGGCGTTTATTTTCGGGGGGAGCGCTGATTCACGATTTTCAACATATGTAGGTTCTTTTGCTGGGAAAATCGCAATAGTAATGTCCAGCAAAAGAAACTAGCCCTGATGTATTGAAAATCACGAATCGGCTGCTCCCTAAACCCCCACCCCCCGCCGAAATACTAACGTCGGCACCTACCAGAAACCTGCAAAGGGGGCTAATAGCTAGCCTCTACCAGGCTCCGCGGATGGCTGAAAAAAATTGTGGAAATTGGTCAAATAGAGTGTACATGCATGCTAAAGGGAGTCGATGGCAGATTTGAACCTCTTTCCGTATAGCCGACTCCCCTAGCATACTATTCACACTATTTTGGCCAATTTCTATTGTTTTTGCTAGCCATCCACGGAGCCAGGAAGATGTAGCCTCTACCAGGCTCCAGAGGCGGCTGGAAAGAGTGGAAATTGGCCAAATAGACAGAAAAACATGCAAGAGGACTTAGGCTGCTATAGGGGTACAGTTTGCCGGCATGTTGGATTCTATCTTCTTAGCCGACTCCCTTAGCATACTGCACACTCTATTTGGCCAATTTCTACTATTTTGCAGCCATCCGCGGAGCCTGGTAGAGGCTAGCTACTAGGAGCCAGGAAGATGCACAGGAGCCTAACACCAGACTAATACAACCCCGCCCACTCTCAACACGACTCCACACAGACACGTGTTGTAAACATGGATATTATTAGTCTGTGCAGGGGACCGCTGTCTGAAACACGCTTTTGACAGATCACTTGTCGGTGGGAATTCATGGAGGATTTTCTTTGATTTAAAGATGAAGAAAAATAACGAAATTGGGCGCATGGTTGTAAGAGGAAAAATAATATTAGGTGGGGTTGGATACTCTGGGCAAGACGACGGATATCGTTTTTGAAAATAACATAATATTCGTCTATTCGAGAGACATATAAGCATTGCTTAGATATAAAGATAAAACGAAATTTAAATGCCACGTATTGACAGCAACTATCGCACACACGTGGCAAACTCGGACACTAATAACTATAATCTCGTAGCAGAATGGAAGACCATAACGTTTTCTGACAGTCTGGCTTCTCTTTAAAATTCAAGCAGATGTAGGGAGGCGAAATCCTAATCCTCAAGCCCCCTGGTTCTATAGAAAGCGTTTTTTTCTGCTTGAAGTTGAATATTAAGCTCTTCTCTGACAACCGGGCTTCTCTGACAGTCACCCACCCGATCAAGGCATGTGTCAGAAAAGCCGGGCTGTCGAAAAAGCCCGCGGTGTTTTGATAACTTACACAATGCTACATACCTTTGCAGTCTTTATTTACAGCCATGCACTTCGCAATTTCTTTAGCTCACTGCCTTGAACTTCAAGGAGGTTAGACGGTAGCAGGCTTCAGCAGACGTTTTTTTGCTGAGTGCACGTTTTCACATACTTTCACACGTACGCCAACACTATACTGGTACACCTATACTGGTGCCATTCAAAGTCAAAGCAAGTCAGGACCCGCAAATACTGTAAATGTATTTAAGTTCGCTTGGTTTTAATTTCTGAGTAAGTAGAAAATGGCGTGTTCCCAGTGATTTTAAGTTCGCGTTTGAGACAATAGTAGACAAGGGGGTAGGGCGGCAAAAATTTTCGCGGTGGATTTAAGTTTGCCTCATAGAGCTTACCGCGAAAAACGCGAACATAAAACCACCGCGAACATTTCTGCATTTACAGTACCACTTCGATCTTGTACAGCATTTTTTTTGAAAGCAGAACTGAAATTACTATTACTACATGTAGTAGCTAGTTCTTGTTTCGCCAAACCACCATTTCCTTACACATTGCCTTATAAAGCTCGTTCTCATTTAAATGTACACATTTTGTAATCTCCGTTACCGATTGGAATAAGACGTTCCTGGCATTAAGATATGCCACATATAAGATGTCAAACTGTAGGTTTTATGACGACTTAAAACTTTTCTAGCTTTTAAAAACGCCAGTTGCGTACCTTATATGTGGCATATCTTAATGTCGGGAACGTCTTACTTCTAACGGTAACGGAGATTACGAAATGTGTACATTTAAATGAGGACGAGCGATAAAGCAGGCTCCAAAATGCCCCCAGCTTCTGTGGATAATACCGTTTAGACTAGTAGAGTAAGGACATAAGAAGGGTGCATAAATAAACGTACGGTGTTGAGTCTGTCAGAGCTTATGCTGTCTGGCAAGCAGTAGAGGAAGCATGTATGTGTGTTGGCTAGCGCTGGAATGGGTGGGGTAAGTGAGATATGTGGTGCTAGAAACAGTATAGTGTATTTTGATAAACTGTACAAGAAATATTACATTTCTCAAATTATAATGAAAGCTCATCTGTGGAAGATCATAATATACTGCTAAACTTTCTTCCAACACTAAGGTATTCACGGATCAAATTTTCAACGACCACTGTCGCTTTTATTCAGGATCAATAATGGTTAATCATTATCAATTATTGATTACTATCATTGTCGATCATTGATCCTGAAGAAGAAAGCTGGAATAAAGTTTGGCATTGTACTAAGTGATATTACTATTCAAGTATAAAAATGTGAAATATAAGAACTCCATGGGAAACATTTTAGTGACAGATTTTCTTTTCTAATGACTACATATCGCACATTTTTTCTCGCCGTTCTTTTTCAAACTTTCTTACATACATTATTTGTCTCTCTCGTTTACAGTGTTTTTCTTCAATTGTCACTTTCCTCTTTTTTTAAATTGTTATACATCGCCCCCACACGAAAAACGAGTCGCCAATACCTCAGCAAAATTTCACGGTGTTTAATAAAATTGACATTGGCAAGTGATTTACAGAACGGATGTGTGAAGGAATCAACGATAATAACAACATTTTTTTTTTCACGGTGATGATAAGTTCACGGTACAGAGGTGACCGTGAAAACAGTGAACATAAAGTTACAGTGAAGGAAACAAGAATTACAGTATCTGGAAAAGGGGCGTGCCATTTTGGGGGCCCTTTGGAGACCACGACCTTGCTCTGCCTGGTACGGTTTCCACTAAACCCAAACCGAGGCCGTGACCGACAATGACCTCTTCGAAAACTGGTGCGGAAGTTGGTTACCGCCTACATTCTGGGAATCCTAGCCTATGACTTTACTTGTGTCGTGACCTACATGTGTTTACAACTCGCTTCTAGATGCCTGTTTGTACATTGTCATTTGTGTACACTGACGCCACACGGTAACTTTCTGGCACATGTTGCCATATTGATGAAAGATCGTGACTTTTTGCTTTGGTTGCCCCAAAGCTGTGTTTTCAATTCGTAAATATCTCTTAAATATTTCCTATTTTGTAGTGTAGGGACAGTTTTGTAAAATTTCAACGTTTTGTGTTTTTTCTTCTGTTTGTTGTAGGTGGACCTGAATATCTGTACCAAGGTATAAAAAAATCGAATGATCCCTTAATTCGTGATGTCTTGTCCAGATCAAAGTCTTTTAACAAGTGAAGTGTCACCTGTTAAACGAGTTATTGTGTTTCACTTGATGGATGTATTGCTTGAGGACAGTCTCACAAGTGGGACGAGCTGACATGACTAAATAGAGCATGGCTGGATTCACTCTCCAAGCAGATGTTAGCAGGACATTTTTTGGCTATTTTTCTTTTTCAAATATATCACAATGTTCCATTTCTTTTACTTTATGTTACCTAATGCATTTAGCCCATGCTGGGCATGACTATGCAATAAAGTTCATTGTCATTGTCATTGTCGTTTCTTTTTCAAACATATTCGAAATGTTGGCAGTGTGTTCCGAATTGAAAACAGGGCAACCAGAACTACTAGTAGTATATGAGCCTTTTTAAAAATTCACGACCCACCCCCGCACATCTGCTTGAATGTTAGGCAGGGATAATACATTTTGTACTAAGCGATGAAACATATGTAGAAATTAGATTAAAAAACAAACGTTTATTATTAAAAAAAGGTATAAGTCACGAAATTTCTACGTAACTGTCTAAAATGTCTTAGATCAAACACGCAAGGAATTAACTTTAATTGCGTGCGTGTTCAATATCAAAGCCTTTTTGTCAGCGTCTTTTTAATGATTACAAGGTAAGATTTTATTTCACTCTTACTCGCATGACCAAATATTATAGACTTTCAGTTTTTTCAGGCGAACATAAACGATGTAGCGTTTCCGCTTCATGTTTAAGATTACAACTTCTGGCAACAGTTTAAATTTCTTAATCAGTGTACATTAAAAACAAAGCACAGTTAGGGGCGGCAACAAGAACGCCTGACCATTGGTGCGGTCTTTAATGGTGTCAAGCCGGGTTTCAGTGTCTTGTAGGGTCATGGAACCCTGAAAACTATATGTGTGCAGTCTTATGGTTACTGGGATTAAATGGTCTTACGAAAACTCGCTTGGATTATGTTGTTACGAAAGCTTGTATAATAGTGAGTGTAGAAAAAGCAGTTACTTTGAACATTACTTTTGGATAACGGCGTAAGCTAAGCTTTCTAAAAATGCATGGAAAATCATTTAAAAATGAATTTTACGATACAGTATGATGTTTATTCGAGTACATTTGCTTGCATAAGAAAATTCTAGAGCTTGTGTGATAGGTGTGGTCACTTGTATAACCAAAGGACCTCAAACTGTGAAAACAGGTCACGCGTACCATAGCTCTGTTCCCGCCAAATATTTCCTCTCGCTTCATCGGCAAAAAAAAGTATGATACGTGACTTATGCTACCATGCCTTGCAATGGTTTATTGTATTTTGTAGTCACTAGTATTTAAGGGTGTGGTCGCAATGGCATCTTTGTCTACCACGTGGCAATTTCGCGCCAAGTTTTCACGCTTTGCTACGTCACGTAACTGGTCACGTGGCAAAGCTAATTGTCTCAGTTCCAGAAATGGAGCATTCCAAAATAATAAAAATATAGGGGATGTCTTGACACCCGAATCTGTATATTCTAACATTTTAACCCCCTTAGTCCTAAATTGTGACTAATTCAAGCATTTGAATCTTATATTTTGACCACTTCAACTAGCTAAGTCTTAGAATTCTAAGGATTTTAAACCTTCTATAAAGTCGTAGAATCATCAAACCCCCCTCCTCTAATTCTATTTTTTGGAAAGGCCCAATATACTCGTAACAGCCTCGTCGAGGAACGGGGGACTTTTCCAGCCTCCGGTTGCTAATATTTGCCGATAACTGGACTAAAATCCCCGCTGTGTGTCTACAGAGGAAGGAATCGAGAGCGTTACAGGAATCCTTGCGCTTCTAAAGGAAGCTATCTAGTGGAAGCGATAGCGAACCGGATATTGGGCGGAGTGGGTGGAGAGTGGCACCGCACGGGACTGGTTGGCACACCGTACGGGCGCGAACGATGGGGGCGCCGCCAAGACGACTCCTCCTCACCGCTGTGCTGTGTCTCACGGTCATTACCACCGCTCACGGTCAAGGTAAGATGATCTATAACCTCCCAGCGGTGTCCCAGACAAATTTGAGCTTTTGAGAAGCTAAGAGAGAGGAGTAATGGCCTTTGTTTTGGTTGGAACGGCATGGCTTCACTACCATGCGCCATTTTGTACATGCATGGTGGAATTCACGACCGCAAGGCACATGACCAAGATATCATTTTTCTTCGGGCGCCAAATTATTATGATAACTCTAAATCCCCTTCTATACCCTTCTTTATGTTATTAAGGATATTTTTGACAAATTCTGACGCAACGTCTGGAAATATTTCAAGAGTTGAGCCCGTAGTTTAAGGTTTTATCGTCTGCTAGTTGCGTCGTCTGAAATCGTGAGGAAAGGGGGTGGGGGGTGAACCTTTTTTTTGTAAAACCACAAAAATCTGCTACACTTAACTCTTAGAATGCCAGGAAGAACTCATAACTACTGATAAATATCTAGTAGACTGAAAGGTCTTGAGTTTGGGGAATATTATCTGCAAAATTACATTGAAATGATAGGCTAAAGCCTTTCGCTTTTCTAAATTATCTTTAAAATTATAGAATCCCGTCGTCGCCAAGTTGGCCCGACTTGTTGGCCCCAAACAGATTAGATAAATTTGCTTGGATTATCCATAAGTCTTTCTGAATTCTTAGGGATTTAAGCTTTAAATATGTGCCACGTAACATACTTTACCTTGTTTGTTACGCCTATAATTTGTTAGTAAACATTGCCCCCCTCCCCATATGTTGTAGAAATGGGAGGGGGGCATTTTAGTTTTAGAAAACATATCTAAAAAAAATCCTAAAATCAAACAACACTCATACACATCCGCCTTTTCTAAACCAGCACCGCTAAGTGTCAATATTGTATCGTTCCTTCACCCTCTACATATTTCGGTAAATGTTTTGATAACAAGCAAGTGTCAATATTGAAATTACCTGATAAAGAAATAAGATAAGGAATAGAGAAAGTGGTTTAAGATTAGCACCCCGTTATAGCTGTGTAATCTGAATTATATGCTAATCAGCCGTAATCTTTGTTTTTTTTTTCCTCAAACACCACAAGCCGTTCTGCGGTTTTCTGTGATTATTTTGTTGTGTTTGTGTTTGAGTTAATAGCTAAACCCTGGTGTAGTATTACTGGCACTTCCTGAATTGTTGTTTGACAGGCAAACCTCCTTCATTTGTATTTTGGCTGCAACCTACTAGGTTAAGCAGCCACACCTTTGCATCAATCAATCAAATGTCGGCATGATTTCAACCCCTGGATTACGTAAAAACCTGGTCGTGTAGCCGGGTTTTTGTTCGCATTGCAGAACTGTTCGGATTATATATGGTACTTTTCACCGACAAGTGTTTAACAAGCAAACAATTTAGCAGAGAGTGGTTTGAATTATGCTATGCTTGAAGAATCAAGGATAAATTCTTGTACAGTACAGTCTTGCTTGAGCGTTCGTGTTTAGATTAGAATTTCTGAGAAAATGTTGTGCACAATTTGCAAACTGTATGCCTTTGCTGCTCACCCACCATTATTGTAAATTTGGATTTGTAAACGTTGACTGGGTTTTTATCAGTATATGTGATTGCTTTTTCTTGTCTTGTGAATTGATAGCTATTCCTACCATAGTGTTCCAGGATTCAATGTTTATCTATCCGTATGTTATGAACAGTGACACCATCGCTACTCAATTTTTAATGATCAGAGCTTGAGCGTCGTTGTACGTGTGGTTTTCGACGTAAAGCGATTGCCCGTTTTTTTGGCTTCCAGCCAAGTCACAAGACACACGAATGGGATATACGTTTCTTTTTATGTCTGGTATAACCTTATCCATACTACAGCCACAGGCTTATTAGTAACGTGAGAGATGCTCATGTGACTCACACACACTGCTTGCTCAAGCCCCAAGGACGAACAGGGCAAGAGACATAAAGTTAAACCTTTAGTACCGCAATTTTGCAAATTTCTACAACTTAAGGCTTGCAAGCTAAGTTTACTATAATAAAAGGTTGTTGTTTTTGTACCAATGCCAAGAAAAAGGTGCTATCTTAGAAGACCATATGGCCAAGTATGGAAAGAAAGTCATTGTTGGAAGAAGACAAGAAATATAGATCTAAATTCTAATCTAGTCCCATGATCTTGCATATTTTTGCGATACTACAACCTACAACTACAGTTTATTGCTTGCAAGCTAGGTCCTCGGTAATAAAAGATTGTTGTTTTTGTACCAATGCCAAGAAAAAACCACTAGCAATTTTAGGAGACCATATGACCAAGTATGAAAAGAAAATCTTTGTTAGAAGAAAGAATTAAGTGGGAGGGGGGTTGAATAATAGTGATGGATTATCTGAAGACTTATCAAGACCAATTATCGTCAAAATCTGTCCCCAGAGGCACAGGACTAATTCTTCGGCTACTTTTGAAGTGAGTTAAAATGAAACTAGGTCATCTGACTGCCTTGTGTAAGGGTAATGTTACCTAATGGTTTTGAGAATGTTTTGATTTTGAACCGTAAACAAACAAGGGTTACTCAGAACCCAGTTGTATAAAAAGATAGAGAAATCACAGTTCGAAATCTAAAGGAATCCCAAGCAATATTAGGGCCTGAAAATCGGATTTTGAAAGACTATTTATTTAGTCATTTCTATACATGATAAGTTCAAACAACACTGTCACAATGTATAGCAATGTCCATCATGCAAAAATATGATGTCGCTGTGATATCGGGGACTGAGAACTTACTGAAAATCGTTGCCAGGATTTTTGTAGGCTCGCGAAACTAAGGGAATCATTGTATGGCACATTTTTGCTCGGTTTGAAAATGCTGAAAGCATGACGTTATTACGCATAAAGATTTCAGCATTTTTTCATTTTCATATTTTGGGCCCTAATAATATAATAGTAATATTGCTTTGGTTGCCTTTAAAACAGATATTTGCACTCTTCAACCATAATCCTTTTTCTAGGCCTACCCAGCAGTCTTAGAAGATGAAACTTTATCCTAATGGTGTAGCGAACAAATCTCTTTATATCTGTTTACAGTAACTTGTGCTTCAAAAATGACTGTCTTTTGATATTGTCTTGTGGTGTTGTTTCAAGGTGTTAATTTTACCTCTTAGCACATCATTGTTATATGTTTATGATGTGATAGATTAACTATACAGAAGAAAAGGAACTTCATTATAAAAGGTATGTTACCAGGTTTACTTCTATTTTTCTTATGCAAGCTACATTGCAGTAATAGTTACGTTACATTTACTTTTTGTAAAGGTCAAGGTTTTAGATTGTAGCCAGACAACAATGAATTCAGTGTCTCAAAACCATTTACCCTGCAAAGTACAAGGCACAGACAGTCTCATCATTGTATGCAACACCCACATACTCTTACATCACAATGTAAATGTTAGGGGACAAATAACTTGTTAGAAAGAAAAGAAAGAGCTGTATTGCCGAGCTCAGCCTCGGTATTTATACTAGACAGTTGATTTTCCAGAGTAGGGGGTTTGACTTGAAATGTGAGCTGGCGAAATTGTATCTGTTTTGTAGACTAGTAATTGGTTAATTGATAAAACATGGAACAAGTCAGCCTTGCAGAAAGTTGCAGTAAAAAAACTCAACTCATATGTAAAACCAACACAGTTTAAGTTATCATTATTATTGTATGTACAAATAACGTTCAACATGGTTAACATTTGTTATAATATTCATATTGTGATAGTTGCAGACCAACACAATTAAAAGCAGGGTTTCTGTTGGAAATCATAAAAGCAAGGTTACTGTCAAATAACAGTTACGTTTTGTAGTTTGACAAGGAGTCAGCCTTGTCAAAACAAGGCAGCAGGCGGCTATTTTCACCGCCTACTTTCAATTTTGTGCCGGCTCCTTTTGTGTAGAATTTTAATAAAAAGCACAACTAAATTTTAGTTACAAAAGTTAAGTTTTAAAATGCACATAAAAGTTACCAAGAATATTCCAAAAACCATATTTAGGGGGTCTCAATTTACAATTTTTTTTAGGGGGAGGCCCCCCAGACCCCTCCTACAGGAGGGGGAGACCGTACCCACCCCCGCGGGCGACTTCTTTGCTGCATAGGGCCACTACAGGGCCCGCCTGTTACTTTTGGATATTAGCCTCCTACTCTAAAATTTTGTGACAAGGCTGCTGAAGGAGTTAAGTCAGTGTAGGTTTCGCACTTGTGCATGGTGTAGCATTTACTATTTAGTACCCCTGGCTTGACTGAGGCTTTACATGGTTAGATGAACGGCAAACCACTCTTATTATGTAACTCAAAATCTTTCTACTGAAACAGAAAGGATAACCTTTCTGATTATCCATATATGTACTGCTAGGCATGGAATGGACCAAACAACCAAACAGCAAACTTAATGTACAAACAGAAGTTACATGATGCAACCATCATTAGCAAAGCCACCTTTATTTACCTTACATAGCATACACAGCATGCTTATAGACAGAATGTGAATGCTGATGCAATCTTTTCCAAAGGGCTTCTACTAGAGTGCAGTGACCTGAAAGAAGGGGATGTGAGAGAGGTCACTGAAGTGTCGCTTTGTTAAAGGTAGTCATTATGGTGTTTTAACGAGGTAAAACCGAGCCACTTATACTATAGTTATACTGTGTCTATAATCGAAATGAAAATTGTAGGTACCGCTTTTCAGGAAAAACATGGTTATGATATCGGTGTTACATGAATATGTTTGTAAAAGATATTGATTGTCAGTTGTTGAATTTTGTACGTGTCTATTTATCAATATCAATCAATATATCCATGTGAATTTGAAGTGTGCCTTTGGAACTGGTTGTAACAGCTTTTCTATGCTTCAGTGACAAAATCGATGCCCATGTACTGATGTAGCAAAACATTAGGAATGGCGAAACAATAGCTTTGTTTTGTATTGTTTGAGATGCTAAATACCTAGACACTAAACAAAGGAATTCTCACTGAGAATTGTCTACTTTTTCAAGGAATAAGAGCTGTTAAAGTTGTCTTGTGCAATGTTTTGCCATTGCACTTGTTCCTGGTATTTTCTCAACTTCAATTTGGGTAAACCACAATCATGGAATACTATTTATCAGACAGCTGTATTATAATGTAAATTGTGTCTAACCATGCTATCATAACAATAATGAAAGTGTTGTCTTTGTGTGTGTGTCTTCCATGCCCTATCATTTCTAAACAAATGGAAATGATGATTGTAATGGTAGTCACAATGCTTGAATAACTGTCACAAAGGAGCCACTGAGCTACATGTTAATTGTCCTGACAGATACACATAAATTGTCCCTTGGGTGATGAAAACATGATAAAAGATAAGATCTCAATCTGAAAGATGCTAATGAATATGTATTGTTGCTAGTGATAGCATTCCCTCCCCCATTCTCCCCTCCAAACCCTTTTGCTTCTTTTGCTTCTTAATTTAAACCTCTTTGCTCTTACCAAGGACATTGCTTTTACTTTCTTATCTTTCCCTTTTACTTTCTTATCTTTCCCTCCTTTTTACCTCTTACTTTATTACATTCATCCAAGCAAGGGGGTTCTCTTTAGCCGCCTTGATCCAAGTTTTCAAATTTCATGTTCAATATATTTACTACTTAGAATTGTACAAACCACAGTAAAAGCCATAAAACTGAATATTAGAGGTACAGTATTATAAAATATTATAATCTGAAAACTCCATACTATATTAAAGCTACTGTAATTCTTGATTTGTTGATGATAACTGGATTTTAGCTGTTTAATGGTTATATTACATATTTGATTACTAACATTTCAGACAGTGATATTTGTTCCCACCATTAAAATTAAATGCCTTTCCCCCTCCAATCACTAAAGTTACTAACCGCATTATTAAATGGGTTTACAGTATTTGTATTGTTCAAAACACTGAAACTTTAAGACTAAACTGAGCATCTAAGTCACTATCCATTGCCCCTATGAGGTCACTGTTATGGGAGGTACTCAGGTAGCAGCAGACTTCCTTTGATTGTAACAAGTATAAACACTGTTAAAGTCTGCAGGGGTATCCTAATGTATACAAACAGCAAATTGGCTTGTCTCTGTGTATGTTCAGTAGGGTTTGGGATAAAGACATAAACATTGTTTGTTTTTGTTAGACCAGTTGAGGTTTGTCTGGGTGCAACGAAACTACAGCAGAATAGATGCAAAAGAACTTAGAAAGGGGCTGAAATCTTTCGTTTATATTGACAGAGGCCAATGCCTAATTCCTGTGCACATGCACATACAAACATGTACCTACTGCATATGAATTATGATGTCTTCTTTCCCAAAGAGGGTATTCAGATACTGTAATTCACTTTATCTTCACGGTAGCAAAAAATCATTTGCCGGTGGCGGCAAGTGATTTACAGAACGGATGTGTGAAGGAATCATAGATAATAAAAACAGTTTTTTTCACTGTGATGATAAGTTCACGGTACAGAGGTGACCATGAAAACAGTTACATGGAAATAAACAAGAATTACAATATACTATTCATATGTAATTTGAATATTTACGCCCCAAAAATGACTACCACACGGTACCGTACATTTATATCACATTATACAGATGACCGCGTATGTTTACAGTGAAATAAATTAGATTTGCAACATGCTCGTTATTTCATAGACAGGCAGCCGATAACCATATACCACATAATCCCCTTAATTATCCTGGACAAGGATTTATAGTTACTATGGTGACTAATCATACCAAGCTGTCACGGTTGCCATGGATACAGATCTCTGCCTTCTGTTGGAATTTGCTGGGAAGATCTCCTTATTTGGACGCACGAGTCAAAATTGATTGCTGAAAAGCTTGGGTGGTTTGGTTCGCATATGGTGTATGTCGAAACAATCTGTTCGGGTGTTTATTTTTGTTACACTTAAATTCCTGCGCAAAACCATTTTGTTATAAATATTACCGTATAATGATGCATGTATTTTGTGCAGTGTTATACTCATAGTATTAGTAATGTTTAAAGTCCCGCATACAATTTTTTTCCAAATTTTCTTAATTGTATACAAAACGTATCTATGCTTTAAGGTAAGTGGTCATTGAGGTGAAGCATGATGCTTTTTCAAGTAGCTAGTAGGGTGGCTTCGCTATGGCTCGCGTTTTTGGCCTAGGGCACCAGGTCACCCCTACTCTTCTCGATAAGTGTGTTGGGTTCTTTTACATCGATCACGTGCAAATTTTCATTTCATAG
This sequence comes from Branchiostoma lanceolatum, assembly GCF_035083965.1. Taxonomy (NCBI): domain Eukaryota; kingdom Metazoa; phylum Chordata; class Leptocardii; order Amphioxiformes; family Branchiostomatidae; genus Branchiostoma; species Branchiostoma lanceolatum. The sequence goes on from NC_089736.1 coordinate 12,518,657, forward strand.
CAATGAAGAAAAGGAGCTCATAGCTCTGAAAAGAAGCAGAAGCTGTTAATCTTTTATGTAAAATCCTGGTTGTGTAAAGTCAACATAGAACACCCCTATCCGGTTTCTTAGAAAGCTATCCTTTACTGTATGCAAGGAGGCTATAATCTCCTTGCTGTATGTGATATTGCTTAGCAATTAATTGAATAAGATCTGTTATCTCTTATGTAAAGTCCTGGTTGTGTAAAGTCAATTATCCGGTTTCTTGGAAGACTACCCTTTTACTGTATCTTGCATTGCTGTGCTATTATAATTGAATAAAATCTGTTTAAACCACATTTGTAAATTCATTTGTTGCAATACTAAAATAGCCATTTGATTTTGAACAATATATTTAATACCTCGTAATCTACAAAAAGCAAGAAAGTCAAACTAAGGGCCATCTTCTATCCCAAACTTGTGGAAAGTTTTGGACAGGTCTATTTTTGTATCTATACTGCCGGTATAACCACCATTCGACGTAGCACACCACCTTTTTGTATGTCATTGAGTAGGTTACTTGGCCAGAAACTCTGTCTAGGTATGTGTGTCGCATACCAGCAGATTTGACTCATTTGAGAAATGATAGTTGCCAACTGTATGTGCTTATCACAGGTCTCAACTTATATCTGCTTAGACATAGCAAAGGTATGAGAAATAAAGGTCGTGTTTCCTGTGTTGAGTGTATGGTATTCTGATAGAGTAGAGGAAAAACATGTTATAGAAGGTGTTGAGAGTTGCCCCCCTCCCACACCCAAGGAATGAGTCACTATAATTATAACATGCTGATTGAAAGAGTTTGAGGCTTAGAAGCTGGTCAAGGCTTCTTTGTAAATAAAGCATATTCCTCTTTAACTTTTGTCATGCTAATTTTGTATTGGTTATGGGTTAAGCAGCAGGGAGAAGGTTAATCTCCAAGCAGATGTTGGGTTGAAGTGCTAGGAAGGCTGGTAGTTTGTAAAATGTTACAATTTTTCACACCAACATCTGCTTGGAAAATACATGTAAGCCCCCTTCACTTTGTCTTAGAAGAGTTTTGTACTAGGAAACAAAACATAACAAAACAAAAGAAAAACAAAGTGTGATAGTATAAACTGCTATTGGTCAGCTGACACAAACTTGATGACATAAGATAAAATGTTGCCAATAGCTTATTGATGGTCTAGAGTGATGACCAACTAAAGGGATGTACTCTTATCTTTAAGACGATTTAACAACTTCTTTTCATCTTTCACCAGGACATCTGTGTTCCCTTAGTATTCTTGATACAAAGAAGCCTGAACTTAAGACCTACGCAGGTCAAACGTGGGTGTTAGTCTTGGGCATTTTCTGTAGGGCAAAAACACAATGATTCTTCATTTCACACTCGAGGAATACAGAAGTAAAATGTTTTGTCCCATGTTTTACGAGAGCCACACATCGAATGCGTAAAAAAACCCCATCACGCTTGTTGAAAAGAGTAGGGGTTTTTCCCAGTGTGAGTCGTTCAAATAAATCTATTGAGATATGCAGCTTGTACTCTTCAGTACAAACCTGGTGTGGGTTTACCAGGTATGCAATACAAACAAACATGGAAATGAAATTAAGATGAAAACAGGAAGGGAAGTGTACAATAGACCTGTTATTTATTTATTTTCTATTCAATCTTCAATAGATAAATTTGCTGAAATATCTGGATAGCCCCTTTAACAACAGACTTTGATGATTTTTAGGCTATTTGACCTACAAATGTAACATATTGATGAACTTCTCTGTTTCTTTCCTTATAATATAGTCTTCTCCTGCCCTTGGTGTCTTTTTTCACAAAATTTGCATTGGGAACATTAAGCACTAGATCTCTTGGATAACCAAATTGTCATTCCGTGTGTAACATGTATTGCTTGCACAGACTTATAAGTTATGCGTAAGTCTACATTATTCAATGTAATAATCCAATGTGCAAACATATGTCCAAAGTCAGAGACGTTTTTATGTGAAAACTTCAGGGTTGTATTGTAGCAACCACTAGCAGAGAAAAAGGTTTCTTTCGTAGCCAAATTGTCATTCTGTGTGTAACATGTATTGCTTGCACAGACAGACAAGATTTGCCTAAGTCAACATTATGATTCAATGTAACGATCCAATGTGCAAACACATGTCCGAAGTCACAAACATTTTTATGTGAAAACCTCAGGGTTGTATTGTATTGTAGTCTTACAGCTGTAGACTGTTCTATTGTACAGGGGGAGGTGGATGTTGGTGTACATAACCTATAGTAGACGTTTACACGGGCACTAGTGCAAGCTGGCTTCTTTATTTTGGCTGCCACCTTTGTGCATGGTACTGTTTGATACAAAAACTGAGCAACAGCTGGCCCTTTTTTGCTGTATCCAGCGAAGAACAAAGACACTGCCTTTTTTGCCTACTGATGACTCTCTAAACATTGAGTTGTTTGTAAAGATTCATGCAATATGCTATGGTTGTTAAAATCAAATATTGAGATATTCAAATATCAATGCTGAGATAATAACACTGAGAAGTTTGAATGACTAGAAAGCCGTATGAATTTAATTTGCTGGTTCCTGGACTTAAAAAGAATACTTGATCAGATTATCAACATAAAAAAAATGTGTCTGAGGAAAAAAGTAGTACTTTTGTTCACATTTTCCATGAGTAAATATAGTTAGATTCGAGCTTAAATTCCAGTTTTCTGCTTGCTTTTTTCTTAGATTTTTACTTTTAAGTGTCAGAACCAAGTAAATGAATTGGTATTGCCTAGTCATTATTCTATCTTTTGAGCTATACAGTATGTATATAGACAACCATGACGAAGTGATGACACACTCCAAATTGGCTGAACATTTGAAACACCTGTCCATAGTACTGTCAATTCATATAATTTTGCTGCTGTTTTATTTTATTGTAGGAAAAAAGTTTTTTTCCGTGCTTTAGAGTTTAAAGTCACGGTTGAAGCAATTCTGTATAGTAGTAATACATTAGAAACGCATATTTGTGTAGCCTGTGTTACACCATCTACTGCTGCTAGGGTCTGATTGGGACTCCTAGTGGCCTAACTAGCTAGAAGCTTGATTTTGTCAAGCTATTATTCTCGGCGTCAATAGATTTTCAGATTTTCAGCGCTCATGTTGAAAACTGCAAACGTTCAAAGATTTATGGTATAAAAGGCTTAGGCTGCTGGCATTCATCCATAGCTAATATTAATTTCCGATTTTAGTAAAACTGTAAATGTCGGATATCAAATGTAATGCACAATAGTGAAACTCGTTTTGGCGCCTTTTCCAAAAGTCCATGCAATTTCCAAGTTAGAACATCCAACGGTATAATTGAAATGATCCTGTACCTAGCTCAAATAGCGGATCATTAAAACTAATAAAGGGGTCTTGGCAGAAAAAGCAAAGAAGTCAAGTTCTCGGAAGAGTTCAGGACCTAGCTGAACTAATTCAATTAAATTTGTTTTTCAAAGCCAGGCTAGAAACCCATTCCAAGTAGTGGCGTTAACCGGTTTTCTATAGAAACCGGTTCCCTAAAATATGGATCAAACCAGTCCATTCAGTCAGATATCTAAATGAGGTGTGGGCCATTGTTACAGGATTATAGTGATTTTCTTGTTGTTATAGTACTGTATGGAAGGTACATTTTAACTGGAGAGCCAAAGATAAAGATTGACGAAGCCACAGCGAGAATTTGACTGTTGCGAGAATTTGACTGTTGCGAGAATTTGACTGTTGCGAGAATTTGACTGTTGCAACGCAATATCTAATGTAGGGGCATGCATTGTATTGTAAACAATGGGCCCTGCAGAGAAGACACAAATTGAAATCATAAAACAAAATGCAAAGCTATAAAATACCATACCCAAGAAGGTTGTGTTTTCAATAATCAATTTGCTCATGGTTTAACCTTCTCTCTGTTGAAGTAGCCGTTTGCCCCAAATTTGTATTGGTCACGGGTTAGGCAGCAGGGAGATTGTAAATTTATAGGTGACTTTGACGCCAAGGTAATGGTAATGATTTTTGTCCCAGGATAAGCTAAGATCAATGTGATTGTCAATAATTTCCTTCAGGAAGAACGCCCCTTTGATATCCATGGTTTCAGAACAAATGATTTTGAGAATTTGGTTGTCACGAACGGAAGAATAATCATTCTCTCTTTTGTAATTTGTGCGTCTTTTGCAGTCAGTGCTTCTAGATTGATGTCTGGCTTAATGCGCCAAAAGTAGTGATTAACGTTAAATCATTTGCACGAGATAACAAGAATAAACTGTATTTTACTGTAGTACAGATTATGAAAATTTGTAACCTTGCTGTAATTTGTATATATAGATTGAATACAAATTGATAATTCTTGCAGTGTGCTAAAAGTAGTGATTAATGTTAAATAATTTGCACGAGACAACAAGAATAAACTGTATTCTACTGTAGTACAGATTATACAATTTTGCAACCTTGCTGTCATTTGTAGATATAGATTGAAGACAAATTGATAATTCTTGCAAGGTAGATTTTTAGATACTCTATATGCACATGGAGCTTGCTCTGCCGATAAGACTTGGTTGTTACGTATCTATCACCAAAGGTGCTTTCGGCGGGCGTGATATAATTCCAATGGTTGCCCCTGAGTTATCGCTTCTCCGAAATTATTCAGGTGGGAAGGCTTCTGTAAATGAAGCCACAGATTCCAATATTGCCTCTAGACTTGGGAAGTGTGACTGGAATATAAAGAAGGTAGCTCTTGTCATCCAGGTCACAGGATGGTAAAATGCCTCGAGCTTCCAGCCAGAAAATTTAATCAGGATATCGTCTCTTGCAGCAAGGTCTTTGATACGGTTGCTTGTATGGATTTTAATGGATAGCCGCTCTTGTTCGACGAAATTGCTGTCAGAAAGGCAGGAAATATGGTATAAAACTGATATTGTAGTTGACAGGTATATGTACAAAAGGGAAATATTACAATTTCATATTGTTTATAAAGCTATTAATGTATAGCCTCTTTTGTTTGGCGGAATTGCTGCCATAAAGGCAGGAAATCTGGTATAAAGCTGATATTTTTATTGACAGGTTTATGAACAAAAGGGGATCATTAAAATTTATATGGATGTCTTTGTGCTACCTTGATAATTTCAAATATGTGAAGTGATAAATGTAAACTGATTCTGACTGTCTTAATGTATTGGATGCAACATAAATTTGATTATGAATAGCTACAGCAAAGCATATCAATGATTTTTCCCACTAATGGTAATTTATTGGGATGTTTTAGACTCTGAATATTAATGTTTATGGGCAGAACCATAATACTTTCATCATCTTTTATGCTTTTAGGGAATCAGAAAGTATGCTTTGTTGAGTGTTAAGATTTTATGAAGTGTAGCTTGTAAAAATATATTGTTATTCGTTAAAGGTAACTTAACTTTAAAACGGTCACTAGTCAACCGCTAAAATTTCATCATCGCAAATATTTGATTAAGAACATTTTAGACAGTGATGTTTGTTCCCACCATTAAAATTAAATGCTGTGCTACCTGCTTTCCCCCAACCCGCTAAAATTACCAACCCCAATATTGAATTGATTTGCAGTATCATACATGTAGATCACAACATATTATTTGAAATAAAAAGATTGTTATGAAAGTTTGCTTTTCTCTGACCTTTAGAATTTTCTCTTGGATTGACCGCTAAGTTGACACCATAATCTTTTATCCCATTGTGAAAAGCTAATAAAAGTGGTAACTATGTGACCCCTGCATAGCACGCATGTTTCATCCTGACCTGACTTTTATCTTGTCTTCTACGTGACGAGCATGTGTTCATCAACCCATGTGACATTGACTTTCCCCGGGATTTCATCAGAACCAGGGCTCGAAATTAATTTTTTTGGGAATACTGTAATTCACTGTCTTTACGGTAGCAAAATTTCACAGCGTAAGGAAAATGGACATTTTCACTGAACTTTAACTTCACGGCAAGTGATTTACAGAATGGATGTGTGAATGAATCATGAATAAAAACAACAGTTTTTTTTCACGGTGATGATAAGTTCACAGTACAGAGGTGACTGTGAAAACAGTGAACATAAAGTTACAGTGAAAGAAACAAGAATTACAGTCGGTGCCCTTAACCTAAAAATGTTAGGGCCCAGAAAATTTTTGGGTGCACATATTAAAGGTACAAAATTTAGAATGTCAACAAAACCAATTACATGTTTACCTTACTGCTTTACAGGATGAATATGAATATGAAATTATATAGCTTCGTTCAAAATCAAACAAGTGATATGGCAAAGGTTTTGATATTATTTCTCACATGTAAATGCCAAGAATATGCTGTATACCAATGTACCTTAAAGTTTACATATGTTACACAATACAAATATCTAGGTGCACCCACGGTCAAATTAAAAATGAGGTGCACAGCTCCAATTTTGGGTGCACAAAAGTGCATATGCATCCAGTATTTCGAGCCCTGAGAATAGATCCATGACCTTTCTATCCTATTCCAGTCTTGTCTGGCTTCCAACTTACACAGAATTGCAACTTGATGTTTCATTATTAGCCCTATCCTTGCCCTGGGATATAATTGCATATTCGTCATCTAAACAATGTCAGTGGTGGAAGAAACTTTGGTTAAACTTAAAGCTAATGTAATAGTAGACTTGTGCATCGGAAGGTTTTAGACATTCTGGGTCAAAGAGTAACACTAATTACGTCTTTCTCATTTTAAATCTACCTTCTATTTTAGGTTAGGGTAAGGGCTGGGACTTGAACTCATAACCTTTTGTTCAGCAAGGGTATTACTTTCCCAAACTAGTGTCAGGTACAAGGTACTAGAGCTGGCTCCAGGACTTCAAGACCACTATAGAGATGTGCTTGTTGGGACCGAAAAAACATTTCACCCCATCTGTACAAAAGATCTGAACTTCGTGACAAGAAACTGATGAAGATGTATTTTTGTAAGCTGACAATGAAGTTACAATGACAGGTAGAACACCAAAAATCTAACACATTGGCTTACAAACAATGAGTGGGATGGAAGA